>NT_176521.1:2400410-2474882 GCF_000188095.3 Bombus impatiens | reverse complement strand
AAAAAAAAAAAAAAAAAAAAAAATTCACCAATTCCCGAAATGTTCTGTAATATGAAAAATAAGGAAGTTGTTCGTGACGCTAATTTGTAGTGCGGCTGTTGGTGTATACGCGACACGTATACCTATTTCTCTATAGGGGAGCTTCTCTTCCTCTTCGTCCAGTACTATCATCTCCCGCAACGGCGGCCAACCGCCGACCATCCCTCACGCCCAATTCGGATTCATATGCAAATGCGAAAGAGAAGTGAGGAAGAGACAGAGGGGGAGAGAGAAAGAGAGAAGAGAGTAGACCGGGTGTGCTTGTGAGATTTCGGCAACGCAGAGGGTTTTTAGTGGGAACTGGTAATGCAGAAGAGCAGTTTTCAAGCAGGACGGGTCGATACGAGACTCGTAGACAGACGCACAATGATATCAAAACGAGAAAGGAGTCGATAATCGATATCCAGAGCCATACTCGATCCCACTCTTGATCACGTAACCTTCGACTATCTTTCTGACCTCACGTATTCTTTCCTCGTTGCGTTGTGCCCGCGGCCCATCCACCGTAAAACGAACGAGCTCGTTGTCTTCTTCCTCCCTGATTCTTCCCTTTTTTTTCATCCCTTTCCTCCTTTCTTCCTCTTTTTTCAAGACATCGTGCAACTGCAACGGGATTTGCATAATTGCGAGCGATTGTTTGTCCCCGTATCATGGCCGCTACGTACACGCTCTGGGACCTCGGTGCGCTTCTCTGATCCTGATTCATATGCAAATGGCGGGCTACACTGCCGCGCCACAGCGCGGAATTGAAGACTGCCGCTTACTGGACCACACATTCGCCCCCTAATTCCCTTCAGCCTTTCCCCTTCTCCCCGTCACCCTTTTTACTGTCTCTTTGTCTCTGTTTCTCTACTCTGGATTTTCCTCTATGTACGTCTTCCAACGACCTTTCCCTTTTTGATGAATTTCTTCTTCAGAAAAGAAGATGCCTCGATCATCATGATAAAATTGTTATTCGTAAAGAGTTTCTTATTCGATCCATTATACTGTCGTTTTCATTCAAATAGATCGTTTCCAGATACCCAAGCCTCTTGTATCCAAGACATAATACGAGTGACAGCCAAGCTTCCGGATAATTCTTTGTTGGATGTGAAACCTACGTTTCTTTCGAACGATCCTCGTATTTAGGAAGCTGATAGAATGTGTTAGACTAAATACATCGAAGCACGTCTACAAGGAAAGCGTGCTACGGAAGACATCTGTCTGTAGCTGTCTTTCGAAATAGTCGAACTAGTGACCGTGTATGCTTGAAGTGTATCGCGATTCAGATGGAACTTAGTGAAGTGGTCGAGTTCCGCTATTTGACCTCTTTTGGAAAAACTGGCAAATTTCGTTAGAATTGCTGACCGAATAATAACATAATTCGTGGGTATAATGATTGGCGCGAATGAAATCAAAGTTCCAAAACAAAGTAAAAATGTTTAAACAGGCAGGTTTTATAGAAAAACATTAGTTGTCAAGATCCTTCTCTCTAATAATCTTTGATTAGAAATAATCAAAACTCTCAACACTTTTACATTTTTAGAATTTTTTATAATTGCATCCAACTTTTTAAATCATAGTTCCGCTTTAGTTTTCGCTTTAATTTTAAGTCAAATTTTTAATAATACTACGACCCAATGGTAGCAACTGATAATATAATAAATCTTTCCATTTTAATTTCCTTTTCCTGACTATTGCTTGTTTGCCACAAATTTTATTGTGAAACTGTAATTGAAGTTTGAATATACTATAAGCCAGGTCCAAGTTTTCGTATACTACGGACACCCCATACGTATTGCGGTTGTAATTTCCGTGCTACTTGGTCAATTTTGCGTGTATGCGCGGCGGACACGCACTTCCGAACGTATTTGTCCGTGGAAGTTCGAAACCAGGGCGAAACCCTCGATAATTAATGATTATACTGGAAACAGGAAGTTTGCAACCAGAATATCGGAAAATTATTGCCTTCGATTGGACAAGCGTATCGACATGTGAACGTGTATTGATTGCAATTTGAAAAAGCTAGCTGAAAACTTTAAAATCAGACGAATGTGAAATATCGAATAAATGCGTTAACGTTTATTATATTTGAGTCAAAACAATTTGATAATGTTGTTAAAATCGCTGTTACGATTTTATAAAACCCGGAAACTCTTGCAATATCGTGAAGTCATGGAATTACTCTGATAATTTCGCAAGGTCGTGTTGTTAATCGTTTATTATTCTATGTTCGCGTAAATGATTTCAATCGGTGAGAATTTTTTCAAAAATATGTTTGATGTTAAAACGTTTCAATTAATCAAATGGAAAAAAGTAGGGAAAATTTTTGCTACAATTGTTCTCTATTTCCTTTCTTTCCTTTTTTTTTTTCTTTTATAAAATTCTTTGTAAGTCAACTAGTTATAAGTTTCCCAGCTCACCTTTATTTAAATCCTACATTTTCAAAATTTTTCTTTATTTACGTTCTTCCACTACCAGGCATTCTTTCAGTAAAAATGTTGAATTTAAATTAGTTTTAAAATCATATAGCTCGCGAATGATTTCATCCATAAGAGAAAAAGAAAGGAGCCAAACTATTTAAGGAATTTTACAATTTTTTCTTAAGTAACGAGTTATATCATAAATCATACTTTTATATTTAATTTTCCCATAGACGCATTTTTCTCTTAATTATGTATTCGACATACGTTAACATATATTTATTATTCATTGCACACTGCATTAATACTCTTTTATCTGTAGCTGTTTTATCGATTAAGACCTCATTATGTAGTTCCCTGAAAGGCCCCTACAATTATCCTAATGATACCCATTACTTCACTCCCCGCTATTTATGTTTAAATATTCCACTACAAATATATTATGTTATAAAGATATCTTACTTGATTTTATGTACACACATTTACCATAAAATATCTTTTTAATTCGAATCACACAATGTATTTAAATATTTCTAGGTAAATCGATGGCAGAACCTTGATATATTATACACCTATTTGACAGCTCGTAATTTTATCAGGAAAATAAAATTACACACGAAATTGCATCACGAATGAAGTATCGTGCATATATCGCATTTGAATCGTAATTTACGTCACGTGCCCGTCTCGGTATTTACAAAGCTAGAGGTTAACGACCAATACGATGCGATATGAATCAAACAATCCTCGTAGAAAAAAATGCAACGAATAGTAATCACGATTACAGCTGATATTTGTCGACTGAATGAACTCGTAACACTACATGTTGCGTGATTCGCATTTCTCTACGTTACGTGTTCAGCATCGCGCGGTATGCATGTGCCGTGATTAATAAAAGCCAAGGGAACGTAAAGCGTTCGCCACACGATTCCCAACGATACCATCTGGCTTCTTTCAACGAGTGTCGGACAAGAAATGATCACGAAATTTCCACGGCCGAGAGAAGCTCATTATAAGAGCCAACTGTTGATAGTGTTTTACGAGCCTTTCACTTAAGTTATTTGACGAGTTATTCATTAAGCGCCGTGTTACACCGTATAAATGGTAGGAATATATTTTTGCGTGCCCACTGTCAACACGCTTCCTCATTGATGCTAGTAATTAACCGGTTGCAACAGCTTTTAATAGACATCAATTTCACGGATTTATCCATCGCCTCGTCTATTTCAATAGACTTTTTCACGTGGATCTTCTATTCTCAGCACCTGTTATTTATGTTTTGCTTCAATATCACCAGAATGATCCGCGTCACCTGCATGCTTTGAATAATTCTTAAATTATGGACTGCACGAAAAATTTTTATACATACCGGGTATCATGATTTCAAAGAGAAAATTACATGGTGCGCGTAAGCGTTTTTTGTAAGTGGGGACGTTTAAATAGCTTGATGGTTAACGTTACTTTTGAAAAACTTGCAGCTATATATGGATGTTTCTGCTGATCGCTGAACAAAACGCTTTTGTAGTTTAATTTATTTATGAATCCTCCTATACTAAAAAGTACATTCAAATAAGAAGACCATTAATTAATAGTTTTAACAAAGATATCTGTATAATACACCTGAGATAACGTCGTCAAAAATTAAAATTACATTTCACGTAAATTCATGTAAATTCTTCAAGTAGATGAGGATAATACTGGAAAGACATATATGGAAATACTAAAACAACGTGACAGATTAAACTCCAACAATCCAATATATTTTCAAATTATTAACATCTAGACTGCAAATGTTTATGCAATTTCATATTTGCATAAATATAACTAAAGGAATGGAACCTACATAGAAATTTGTTTGAACTATCAAACATTAGAAAAAGTACCTACTTTACGTCAAATATTTCATACATTATATCATATTATGCGTATTCTGTAATTTCAACATATTTCTGCAATCTTAAATTTGCTATAAAAGCATAAATATTCGTAATCTATTCGGTTGTCCGAAAAGTTTCTTTCGTTTCATAAGGTGATAATAGATGAACAACAATTTCTGTTTTATATTATTTTATTGAATTAGGTATGATCCATTTCGTCATATTTCTGTTATTATGTTCGTGCATGATTCAATAAACTAATATAAAACAAAAAAACGTTGTGCGTCTATTATTTCCTTATAAAACGAAAGAAACTTTTCGGACTTCATAACCATACAACATCTTCTTCTCGAAAGCACGTCATCCGTGGCTCGATCTAGAATTGCTGGAAATCGCCAGTAGAGTCACGCTACGCTATGAGCATCGAATTTCTAGTTTCAGTGGATGTCACACGTTACACAGAAAAATCAGGAAAATATATTCGTCGTGCTCTTCCGGATGCCATGATTCGATTGAAAACGCATTCGAATAACTTCTGATTCGAGCCGAAGGTTTCTCTCACGCCGTGCCGTGTCCAGAATGGTCAGATCACGGTGGAACCTCTTCTTCTCGTTCTCCTTCTTTCTCTCCCTCTCTTTCTCTCTTTCTCTCGAGAGATCTCTCTCTCTCTCTCTCTCTCTATCTCGCTTTCGTTTTCTTGGAAGTTGCGAATACCTTGTGGTTTATCGATGCATACGCGAACTACCAACGATGCGTGCATATTTGTCGTCGTCCAGAAATACACGCGCAGAGAAATATATCGTAGGGTTTTACTGATTACTCGGTGACCACACAAGTCAACCTTGTGACCGCTGCTGGTAATCGCTGGCACAACTTGCGTGTCCCGAGACTTTAACGACGAAGCCAAACGATGCGACGCCTCATTACGCGTTTCCGACAATGTATACATTCTACGATAAACCCGCCTCTGCCTGGCTCGTTCTCACGATTCTTGCTTTCCAATGACCACGCAATTGCTAAAAGTTAGTCCAACTATTTGTTGACACGGTACCAAGCGCGGTAAATGAACAGAACGAAGACACTGTAATGTTTTCTGATTACTAGACTGCGCTTCTATATCCATTTATGGGAAATTTGAACGTATAAAAATGAAATATACGAAATATATGAATGAAATGTAGGATATTTCAAATGCAGATGTAGGAAAAGTGAAAAGAATGAGACACAGAAAATTTTAAAGAAGAAAAATGCGCGGAATTCTATAATTAAATATCTCTCATGATTTATTGTTATATCCGAAAGAAACGTTTCTTAAAATTCTTGTTCTAGGTTTTGAAGGTTTATGGAATTCTTTTCTATTTTTCAACTATATATATGTTCCTTATGGTTTTATATAAATATGCCGTATTTCCGTTCATATGTACGTATATTTCCCGCACATCATTTCTGTTTTTTTTCAAGCGACTTTACTGAATTTTCTTTGTATTTTCTGTTTTCAACGTCTAACGTTCCTAACGTTCAAGATTTCGTTTGGACCCTTTGCTTGGTAACCAAGCCCTGAGAAACTTTTGTTTCTTCATCCTCTATTGTTCTACCCGCTTTCTCCCAGTTTTCCCTCGTGCTCGTGTTTCCTTTCTCTATTTCAACTATCTTTCTTTTACTCTATTTCTACCCCATTTCATTTCCTCTTCTTTGAGAACTGACATTTTTGCCATAAAAGACTGTCCTTAATTTTTACTGAACTAATCACGCTTTTACTCTACTTGCAATTACTATTCTTATTGTTGGTGGAAATAAATTGGATCACGGAAAAAATGTTGCATCACGCTATAGTTTTCATTTCCTGTAGGGCGAAAATGGAAGATCGATTTTCAAGTGTCTTAGTTATTCAAAAAGGTTTCCGATTACTCGAACTTCCTATCGCAAATTTCAGACGCGTTAAATTTCTTCGCTACTCTCGTTATTTGCACCTAATCCGAAAGATTTCCAAACTTTCGCTAACATCGCAACTCACCGACAAAGAATCACATTCTTAACTTCCAAAGTGTTCGCGAACGATGAAGAGTCTTTGTTTGAAACTCCGAATATCGCGCTTCTAGAGCTAACTTCTTAATTTCGTATTTAAATTTCATGCAGTAGTAAAGGAAAATACACTATAGTAATACAAAAAGAGGGTTGTATCGTGGATATAAAACTGAATAAACTCAAATTGATTACAATTATTTTAGAATAATATATTTAATATTATAATTTATAATTTTCTTGCTCACATGCATACACACAGACATTGTGTAGGGGAAATAATAGCTTTCTGATGAACATTTGTGTTAAAATTGCCAAAAGATTATAACTTCCACGTAAAAAGAAATAAACAAAGTAGTTCACAGTGACAGAAATCTATAACATAGAATCAGCACTTTTGATGAAACACTGTTCTCCATTAAAACTTATATAAAATAAAGAAATTCGTAATATTATCAATTTAAATATCTTTTCATTCTTCTCACTACTTATCGCTCTCTTTAATAATTACTTCCAGTAATAACTTAGATATCGGAACAGCGAAAAATTCAGATACCAATCGTTTCCAATTGCTCGTACGAAAGAATCCGTGGTTCGCCTCTTTTTGGATTCCATGGGGAAAGGATTTCGCTGTTTTCCGCCTTATTTCCTAACGTTCTATCTGGATACTTTTAGCTACAAACGACTCACGGAATTCGGTAAATTCCACGACGGCCGGAAATAAAGTAAACAGAAACATGTGGTTCGGATAGAAGGGTGGAAAGTCTGTGGTGCAGGAAAATCTGTTTCGATACAAGTTTTAGCGAGCGGCAAGGACGGCGGTGGAATTTTGAAAGTTCCTCTATGGAAACGGACTTGCTGAGTTTGTTTTGTTCTTGGTGCGTTTCCTATCCTTGGTCAATTCCAAGCTTGGCCACATCGAAATGGGGAGGAGATGTGCGCAGCTGGCCAATGGAACGCTCTTCTCATCACCTTTTCAAGCCGACATGTATGGGTTGTGGTAACGAGATCAATTTTTATTTCAAAAAGTTTCACTCTTTCCATCGCGGTCAGCTCGAAAGTTCGGGATACCATGCCCTCAATAGAATGATTACGAAGAATCGAATTCGGTGAACTTCCTTACGGGCCAACCGATTTCACGATTCTATCGTGTCTTCGATGGAGAAAAGGAGAGCCTTGATAGGATCAAGCTCAATCCCCGCACGAAAAATCTTCGATACGCGATTGCGTTTCGATAGTATTTACGACATTCCTGATTTGTCATCGGTTAAAGATGTATCAATGTAACATAGTCGATCAAGCATCGAATATTTCTTTTTTATCTCTCAGATAAGAATTTCGCCTCGCAATAAAAATCACAAAATTATATGACATATATGATACTTGATTATTAATATTAGGTAGAACCGTTTGGTTGATAAAGCATCGACTACTTCTCTTTTTTGACGTTTCTGATTTTTCATCGGTTAAAGGTACATCGATGTAACGTAGTCGATCAAGCATCGAATATTTCTTTTTTAATTCTCAAATAAGAATTTTGGTTCACAATAAAAATCACAAAATTACATGACATATGCGATGCTTGATTATTATTATTAGGAAGAACCGTTCGATTGATAAAGCATCGAGTACTTTTCTTCTTCGACGTTTCTGATTTTTCATCTGTTAAAAATGCATCGATATGATATGATATATTTGATAAATCATCGAATATTTCTTTCTTAATTCTCAAATAAGAACTTTGATTGGGGGAAAAATTACAAAATTATACGATATATTTGGTTTGATTATCAATATTAGAATTGTAGTTTCTTAGTATGTATATAATAGTAAGAATATGTTGAATGGAGTTGATTTAAGTGTATTAAAATTTGTAAATATCAGAATCTTTTTAAATAAAATATCCTAGAATATGAAAACGGGGAATACTGCTGTTTTCAAACCACGTTTCCACAGTCCGAACGAAAAAATGACGAATCTAGAAATTGATTTGTTATTCGACAATTTTGCACGTGTTTGCGTCCGCAGGATCATCGTTCTTCCTTTATCTTCGTCAATTACGATTGACGTATCGTAAACCCATGACACGGCACGCGCACTTGGTGGCCCTAACGGATTTGTAATTCATGGGTCCAATTTTTCAACGATGTTTCCGCATAGCAAACCTACGCTTCGCATGTACCAGGCCAGCGAACATATCAATACAGAAAACAAAAATTGTTCCGTAACAAAAATCACGCCTATTGATTTACTGGACATGTCACTATTTCCTGTACATATTCTTGTTACGTCAGAGGATCCAGCAAGATAAAATATATAATTAATTACATATATGTACAAAGACATACTTGAAAAATAGTTTCTCATCTTTTATTCTATAAAATTTACACGTGCGTTTCGTATTTGTCCTTTTATAAAATACTATTCGTCGTTAATATGATACATAGTATTTTTATAGATGATGTCGTATACAATAAATTCGAATTAAACGAAAGTGCAAAATAAAGTTATTTAAAGAAATATATGATACATATACAGTACATATTTACTTTGAGAATAAATATAAGCAATTATATTTTTGTAATACAATTATAATCGAACATTTTTAAACAATTTACAAATAGAAATCGAAATAGACAAATATTTAAAGCTCGAGAAACTTACGAAAAAAATGTTTTAATCACTTTATATGACCTTCTATTAAGTTTATTTCGTACTTCCATACGCCATATATTATACATCATAAAAATTCCACTCCAACTAATTCCCCCTAACTAATAGAGTTGTCTACATTCTCATTGCGAATACAAATCAAACAAACTCTTTGCGTTCCAGTGATTATCATTGATAATAACTGTACATCAAAGAAACACGATCGCGAGAGATACATCGGTAGGTTACACGCATATCTTTCAATTAATTCAGATAATTCAAATCCTTTAATCTATCAAGGTATAGAGAAGCGAAAACTATCATGGAACGCAACAACCGGAAGGCCTGGATACTTTTCAGGTTGCGCGGCTCGTAGGATATAAGTGATATAGTATCGATAATATACTGCGCATAGAGATGAAAACGACAAATCGACCGCAATATCAACAAGGTGTTTCGGCCGCGGGCAGTAACTCGATAGGGATATAAACGCTTTAACTTCCGCACTGTTCGCTATTATTTATCCAATTCAGAATGTTCGATATCTGGCCGATGTCTGGCAAAACTATACACATTCTAAGCAGCTTTGGGCTGGCCGAGTAAGTAGTAATACGATTCATTCGTCTATTTGTACAGGCCCATAGAGCTAGGACTAAAGTGGCCATGGCTATCAAAGGCGATCTTGAACGTCTGTTTATACGGTAACCCCGCTATCAGATACAGACTGGATTACGAGGTCGGTATCGTGCACTTAATCTTACATCGGTATCCGCAGGCCCATTTGTACCGTCTATGTATACTTGCGTAGCAACCTTAGCGTGCATTTCAAATTTTTGTCTTCGTCTTTCCTATAATAGTCCTGATATTTTTCAGTCGTTTTTTATTTTTGTTTCATTAATCTTTGAATCTATATAAGGCGAATTATGCAATATACACGGGGATTTTATGTAGTTAACGGTATCAAAAAGCAATAAAGTAAAAGATGCAATGGTTCCGAAAATATTTATTTTTGTAGTACTTTATTTTTGTTCTTCTTGTCTTTTGTTTTTTCTCTTTTAACATTTTGAATATAAAAGTATTAAGGCAATATATAGAGCTATTATTAATAAGAAATTGGATTATTAAATCATTGTATGTTACATTAACTTACAAAGAATAAATAGAACGTATTATGTTATCACTTGAGTGAGATCAACTTGTCAGTAGTTCTTGCGGTTTCATGACATAATTACGAAATTACGTAATATACATCAGAAATAATTTATAAAATTCAATTCATAAGAACGACAAATACACGCATATATTTTTAATTCAATTTTATATATTCAAACAAGCTCAATATCATCCCTATAGAAAAGGATATCTGTATGAAGCCTGAAAGAACCTATGTTGGAACTTTCATCTATCTCACCATAAGAAACCATTTTCCTACCCATTCTAGTACATGGTATCAAAGTACACGGTATCCCATGCAATTTGAGGTTCACTCCTTTGTAGGTTTTCGTTCACGAGATCGTAACCATGGTAATTTTGGAACAAAGTCCGGTTTTACCACGAGCCAATTCACGTGGACGAACGCCTTTTAACCGTTATTAATTGCCCGGTATTAATATAAACACCGGGCTTAAGGAGAATTAATGTACCCATCCACGACTTAGCAAGCTTGGGTAAAATCTGACCCGTCGGATTTACGTGGTTATTCGGATCCTGCTGGCTGAGGAAATTAGCGTTAGGTCATACACGACCGCTGTGTTATTCCTCGACCTCATCTTGCTGCTTTTAGTACAATACATGTATTTTCGCAGTCGTTGCACGATTAAGCTTAGCTCTCATGAGCTTTCCCTTTAGATATAAGAAGCTCATTTCACTGGCTGTTTATTAATTTTAATCCGTTTTTTTATATTTTAATTATTTACGTTCGTCAGGCAAATATTAAACCAGAACTACTCGTACAATATGCGAAATGATTTGGAATTTGTATAAAAGATTTTGACACAATTTTTGAAAAATGATTTTTAGCCTATTAAATTAAATAATTTCTATTAACTAACCTGCTCAATTAACCTAAATTTCTATGAACACTCCATTCTATTATAAGTCTTTGTAATTTAATTTTTCTTAATTGTATCACATTTGCGTGGTGATCGTAGATTGTATAGAAATGTTTATTACAGTTTTAGAAATGCACACTGTGCTTAAGTGCTCTAAACGATTTTTACAGATATAAAACTAAGTATTCTAATGTATATAATTAATATAAAACGGTGTAAATTACTTAGCAGTAAATAGAATTTGAGTTGATATATTTGTAAAACCGTATATATAATTTTAGAAATATCTTTGTTTGGAAACACTCGTCACTACTACACAGATCGCACTGTGGACCATATGCAAATAATCTCTTTCTGTATGTAAAGTGCCACACATTAAAAAGTACGATGAGCCTCCAAATGCATATCATATGTATACGCCATTTTTGCTCTTGCGATTCCTTCGATATGCAAAGTACAGTAAAAAATTATGCAAAATTTCACGCAAAAAGTCCATACCACCGTATATATTTGTTTGTAATTAGAATAATTTGAATTTAAATCGAATTCCAGAAATTACGACCTTACACGAAACTTTAAACTTTTATTCATCCTTAAGCATTTTTTGCGCTGCAAAGTGTAACTACTTAAATGAAAATGTTTTTAATTATTAGTAACTGCAGTGCAAAATGTGATAATGTAGAGCAGAATACCTCCATTGAAATTACTAGTAGAAGCACATGAATATAAAAAATTGATTTATGTAAATTATACTACATATTTTTAGATTTAAAGCTACATTTAATCATGGAATAACATTTTTTATCAAATATACAAATATTTGACATTCACACAAGGAATTGCAAAATATATTTTTTATAACCGTGTTTTATTTTATTAAATGTGACAACTGGAGACGTCCTCTTAACAGCATATCTTTAATCTTTAACATTCTTAACTAACAATGTCAATTTTCTTATCAAAAAAGAAAGTAAGAAGAAGCTACTAAAATATAATAATCCCTTACTACCCTTGAATTTTCCTCGAACTTACTACATTTGTATATTATCTACCTCTGCCTATTTCGTACTGTTTTAATACCACCGCTATTACTTGTTACATTCTTACTCTCATTTTTACTCTCTAAATATTTTTATTTCTGTACCGATCAAAAAATTCCCCTAAACTTGTTATTACCTAATAATCAGTTATTCACAAAGTAACCTATTTCTCCAACATTCATCACAGGTATCAATTAATTTCACATCGTCGAACGCCCTGGATGCGAACATTTTCCATATTTTCCTATGAGGGATAAGAACTATGCGAAGTGTGGCGATACGCTTGCACGCGCAGCTAGCTGCTTTTGCATTCATCTTTTCACTTTCACCGCTATACCGTATTAATGCACGCAATAATTACGGTCATTATCACGGACTGTGTCGCGATAAATTCACAAAGACGCCCCGGTGAGGTCGGGTAGAAACTGCGGAACGCTTGCTCCTCGAGTTTTTACGCTATATTAACGCATTCGCGTGCCAAGAACTATGTTTCTCTCCCTCTCTCTCTCTTTCTCTATGTGTGTATTCTATAGGAGATCGTATACAGGCCCAGGACTCAACTCGACTTCACTCGTGCTGGCTCGCTGGTTACGGAACTTTTGACATGCGTGTATTTACCAACCGCACGGACCCGGTGGTTGGTAAATTGCATATCCCAATGTACGTGCGAGGGCCGTTCTCCGCACGTATGTGCCCGCCGGTGTGTATCGAGTTATCCCAGTTCCGAGCCATGGACCAGACGTGGTTTGCCCGCTACCGCATAGTTCGCAATGCTTCTAATTCTGCTCGCCTCTCCTCGCCTGTCTCTCAGTTTCCGACTAACTACACACTTGCGACTCGTTTTCTCTGTCCTTCTCCTTTCGAGCATCGTCTTTCGTTCTAATCTATCCGCTTTTCTATGTGCTCGGAAATCAAACGAATGAGTGGATCTGTTATTATTTGGATAGAATTAGCATGGATCGACTTCTACACAGGCGAAAGTGGACCGTTATAAAGCTATAGTGTCGCTCATAGCTATGCGAATGATTTCGATAGTTGTTGGACATTGCTTGAATGTAGCTTTAAATGTACGTCATGTATGATTTCTAATTGTGACCATAGCGTTCGTTGTTCGGATAAAGCAGTCGTATATGTTAATAACAACAGAGAACTCTTATTTAGCTTTTATAGTAGAAGTGCAGTGAAATGTCGAAGGTATCGAATAATTGCCAAGGCTATTGTATGTAGTAAAAAGTAGAAAGATGCAAAAATTGGAAGCTTAGAAAAGTAAGAACGAGATAGATAGAGGAACGCAAAGCTGGAAGATTAAAATATTAGAAGATTAGGAAATTAAAGATGGAAAAATGAAAAATTAGGAAATTTGGGGAGTAGAACAGTAAAGAAATGGAAAATAGGAAACTCGATTTCAACGACATAGTACTTATTTCAATTAACAATCTTATATTAGTTATTTTAACCAAGAAATAGAGACATTTAATACGCTATTGTGACGTAATAAATAACAAATATGTACATACATGAAAATTGCAAAAGAGTTAAAAAATATCTTTTTATGTAACTGTGCATAACGACACAAAAGATGTAACACGAGTTTCTATGTTCACGAAGCGTTATTTCGATGATGTTACAACAGTTAGAAGAAAGAGAGAAGAAATGTCAGCTGGTGATATTCTTTAGCGAGTTACGGAACGCGAAGTGTTCTGTTGTCACGCGCCAAAATTGATGGTACGTGATTCAATAGTGAATGTAGAAGAAAACCGCTGTTTCGATGCATGTATTGCCGTTCGTTTTCATTCCCGTGAAGGCGTAAATTCTGTTTACGTCAAATGAATATACGATCATGTTTCGCGTGACGAATTATTGTCGTAGGAACGTTAGGTTGATAAGAAATAAATGGTTGATTGGCATTCGGATTTTTAAACTGTTGTCCCTCGGATTCATATTTCGTTTCTCATTTGTTCTGTGATTAAAAAACATTTTTATCGGTGAAATATGACTCTGATGCTCTCGAAATTGCATTGCACATCCTTCCATTATTACCATGTTTTGTAGCAATGTTTCTCTATTTAAAGGATTGCCCGAGTATTTAGACATGTAATTTAATAATTTACGAAACATATGTATAATAATTAGTAAATTTTGTTCGTTGATTGATTGATTGATGAAAGGTATCAAAATTTTAACAACAAATGAAATTTAAAGAAATGAATTATGAGAGAATGTAATTATAAAAGAGGAATATAAGAGAAATAAAATTATTTAATAAAAGAAAACTACGTAGTATAGGTACTATTTGTACTTATTACAAAAAAGAAAAAGAATGCTTCCAAATAACAATGATTATCTATCTGCATATTTCGTACGGGTTCTTGAACTCCAAGCAAAAAGTGCATAGATGCGAAAACTCCAAAAATTAATTTTTGATTGAATGTTTCTACCATTTGCAACAATAGTTGAAAACTCGAATTCTCAGAGCTATGCAATTGTTTTTCCTACTGTATAAATTTGCTGTTGGAATGTAACAGTATATTGCAATAAAAATGTTAAAATAGAAATTAATATTTATGCAAGTAAAATTGTGATAGATACATTTGTATATTTTATTCTAGGAATATAACCATAATATTACGATGTTGAAATATTGTTAGAAAGTAACAATATTTTTCGTTTGTGGTTAAAGAATCAGATTTATCAGGCGTATAAATTCGATTCGCGAGAGCAACGAATAGTACGTTCGTACAAAAGAGATGTTCGTGAATTCGGAAACCTTATTTTTCCGTTTTCCTCGAAAGGATTCAATGGACCGGTGTATTGCGGAATGTATTCGAATAAGAGATGGTCATTTTGACAATATTCTATGCTGCTGCATATCATTTCCCATAAATATTATGTTTCGTATTCAACAAAAAACTACCTAAAAGCTCTTGAAAATTGGTTCTATCCATAAAAGCTTTAAATGTAGATATTTAAAAAAGCTAATATCAATTGAATTTACTTGATGTAGCATTTTGTACGCTGAAATAATTACAGAATCTATCGATACAATGTTAATATTTCTTTCTGTGATATCATATATGAAATTTTATAATAGCTTTTAAATCTTCGTATTTCTAGCTTAATAAAATATATTCTTTTCTGTCTTATAATTCAATCTAATAGAAATATGTCGCATCATATTATTTATTATGAAAATTTGAAAATTCATTCCTATTATAAACAGCTTTTAAACGCAGCTTATTAAATGTAAATCAATCGAGTATACATTTTGCAAATCATGTACGTTTTTAGATCTATAATATAATTAAAAAGCTATAAATGAATTTCTCTCGAAAGTATTAGAATCATTTCGCAAGATCAGTAATGCTATTGATTGTATCATAACTAACACACTAGTTTTGCACGCTAATTGGTAACATCAGTAATGATTTCCACGAAGGTAGATAGTGCTCGGAGAATATCGAAGGAAACAGTTGAGCGCGCTGTACGTGAAGAATAAAAAAGATGTTCGAACAAGAAAGCTTACTATAATCTGCGTACTTTTGCTTTACAACTCGGCATTATTTGTAACCAACAGCTATAAGCGCAATTTAAGAAAACAGTATTATTTAAGATGCAAGGCACTTTCCCAGTGATAAACGCAACATTCACGCTTTTTCTACTTTGTTGCCTTCTTATCCCAAGCTTTGCCAGTTGCCATTCGCTCTATAGGAACTCATCGGGAGGTGGTAAGAGCACGGTATGCTATGTTATCATCCGGCATACATACTTTTCTACGTTGTACACGATAATAATATGGCATACCGAACATCGTGGAATATATAATCCGTTTACGGACCATGCATAGAACAATTTTGCCCGGTAATTTTTGTTAATTTATCAAATTACTCGGTCAGTTTCTACGGCGGAAATTTCTACTCCCTGATAAATAGCATCTCCCCCCGGAATCGTGCGTTTCGCGATGAAAAGGCCTTCTAATAACCGATACGGGTCGTTCGTGATTTAGTGCTGCCTTTAATATTACCTAATCGTATTATCTAGATTTACTTACGCGTATCTTCTATTTCCTATACTCTATTAAAGTTGTCTATCTATGTGAGGTTTGTATGGCTACTCAGCTTGAAAATTTAATATTTTAGCAATCATCGTTTGATAATTGATCGTCTTTGACAGGATTTAGAAGAATTAAATTACGCTTTGTTTGGATATAAAACGATACACAACTCGCTTTAATCAAAGAAAGATGATTTTGAAATTTTTAGAACTGAAATTTCCATTTCTGGAGCAGATACAAATCTGAGACGATTTAAGTTTGCCTAATGAAATTTTCATCCATCCCTTACAGTTTTAAAGCTATGAGTTGGCTCAGTTACAAGGTTCACCCCGTTTATCCGTAGCTGTAAAGTACTGATTGGCTAGGGGGACTTGGGTTTATTATCTTGAATTATTAGAATTCTGCCTTCTTCTATCTTTGATTAAATCTAGGGAGTATCTGAAAGATAATAAGAACAAGATCAGGTCACTTTACAACTCCGTTTTCAATTAGTTTCAACTAATTTCTTCCTGGCATTGTTTTGCATCGGGGGTAATTAGCGAACAATTACTAATCAACAAGAATCTGTTTTCGGATCGAGAGCAGTTTAAACAATCCACCCAATTAACATACTCCTTCGGTTTATCTGTTTTTAAATTAGTTCAGTAGCAGCTGGGCTCAGGATAATTCTCCAAGAAAGTTTAAACTACACTTCTCTGTACAACATTGCGATTCCACACAGCCTGGAAAATTACGTTTCTCTCAGATATCCATTATAACTTATCGATTTTGTACACCACCTCCAATTCCTTTGCTTCAGAATGTAGGAAATAACTTCCTTATGTAGCTCTTAGGTAAAGAATGTTCAAACGATAAGAAAACTGGCATGGATTGTACGGCATGGTTAATTCCATAAACAGCTTAGGATGGAATATTGCTGATTGTACGATCTTACCGAGTTGTAGACTTCAGCAATGTTCATAAAATTGATTATCACAGCGAACGAAAGTATGGTATAAAAGAAACAATCGTTTTTAATTATTATTTTTGTCGGTTCAAATTTCTAGGTATTTTCTATATTATGATATTAGACTTATACAAATTCCAAATGTTTAGAATTCTTCTAATGGGATGAAAGTGCATGACATTCATCTTTATTTTATCGTTCCAAGATATTAAATACTTACTGGATCGAAATGTCACAATTATTCAAATTTCAGAAAACTATTCGTCTTCTGCAGAAATGCAGGTTGTAACCAAAAGAGTAATAAATGATGATGAGTATAAAATACAACTTTATGTTTTACAAATTAAAAATAAATATTAATCGATATAAGAATTCTAAAAGATAGCAAGCATTTCGTCTGTGTTATAAACTTAAGATAATTGTGAAAGTGATTCGAGTAGCGTGCAACCGCAAATCTAAATTCTTAATTCTCTGCCAGTGAACTTTGGGATATCGACGAAGAAAAGGTAATTTGATACGATGTTACACGGCTCGTAGAGTCCATCAACGGCTACACCGGCGCAAAAACGATAATTTAACGGCGATACGGTGATATAGGAACGAGGGTGTTCCACTGCGTGCACTTGACTATGACGTTATGCTTAATTACGTCTACCTTGCAAACCACGTCTCGGCTATCACACCATGTAAGTAGTAAACGCTTTGCTAAATCGCGAGACCCTAATACGTTGATGGTGGTCTACCTTGTCTTCTTCTTTCGTTCTTCCCTTGAACTGATTCAACGTGACGTGCAATTCATAGGAAACCAGATCCGAGACACGCTTTTTATTAACTCTGGTAAGAGGCTATTTCGATCGACATTAAAACATTTAATACGTTTTTTGTACGTAGTTAATATTTAGGAAATGTGAGAAAGCGACAAAGTAAGTAACAGCGCGTCGTGCACTAGCTATGAAAATTTATTCTGTTAATAATTTAATAAAATAAATCTTCACTTTTCTATATGCAAGTAAGCCAATTTCGCAAACATCATACGTTGCACTTGAATGTTCGGATCGAAAAATTTAATTGTTCTGTTTTATTTCCAATTTATAGGAACAATCTGACTTTTGTAAAATTTAAACATATAGTTATGTGGAGGTTGTTATGTTAAGAATTTATAATAAAAGAGTTAAAGAGCAGTTGAAACTGAAATATAAAAAAATAAATCTGGACTCTAGTGCACCTTTTGCTTCGTAGTATGCCAGATATATTTTCTACTTCACATAATCAAAGCCTGTTTTCAGTTTACCGAAAACTTCAACGTGGAATCTCTTTACAAGTAATACACATTCGTAAAAATGCTTGCATACGCTCGACTGTTTATTTTCGTTCTAGATTCACCAACAGAAATGTTGTTTAAATCCGCAGTTCCGCTACTGTGGTTTCTTTTTAGAATTAACAATTTTTTTCCAGGTCAATTCACTTTCTTCGTTTTATTTCTGCTCGAAGAGTTCTTAATGTTAATCTTTGAGAAAATACAATTAGATTATCAATAATCTATTGAATCAATTAATGCATTGGAAACAGGCGAAAATGAAGGAAAAATTAATATATTTAAAGAAATCGAAAGGAGTAGAGAGTAAGTATATTTTTAAGATTTTTTTCACTAGTAGGTCAATTTTCGAGCTTCTACTCGCCTGCAGTGTGCTCACCATTAAATTTTTTTGAAATAAATTCTTTGGCGTGGTTCCAAGTTAACTGAGGATGTACGTTTATTTCCAACTGAATATTTCTGTAAGATTGGACATCTGAAATTCTATTAGTAAAGCACGTGTTCTGATTCGTGCAACGAAATCTTCGATACGATACGAACTTAGAAAATCGATTCAGGAACTGAGAATTGGAAACGTAATGAAAATCGAAGCCTGCAAATATTCTTCGTATACTGACTTTTTACATTCTACACGTTACTCTTAATATCAATCATATTTCTTCTTTCCTTTTTTATTCTTTTTTTACTGTTATTCGTTTCTAACGTATTTAGCGTTAATATTTTACAGACTTTTGAATATTTGTCACAAATTGTCAACGTTAAATCAATATAAAAGCCCTAGTTTATTTAATAAATTGTAACAATTTCACGTTTGTGTACTTGATATGAATATAACTGAAATTCAACTTGCAAACATACTAAATTCCTGTTAATAATACATAAATTCAGTGTAGCTTACGTATTTCACCAAACATAGCATAGACTTAATACATTTAATTCCAACTTACTTTACCGAATATACAGAGCACCATTAATTGTCATAATTTAATGGTTTCCATGTCTGCGATTCAAACTTACTTCGAATGTAATTTAAATATGATTTAATAATATAACTTCTACATACTATACATGCGTGAACATGATTAAAATTTTATATACGTAGATGTGCGGAATGTAAATACACTTTCTGAAAATTTCTGTGATATGTTTGTTTCTAAAAATTGGTTCTGCAAATGCTTCTAGACAGAGATTAACTTTTTCATATAAAGCTAGATTGCTTGAAATATTCATAATCAAATTTAGGACAAAACTTTATAGCATTAACATTTCACTAGTATTTTGTTAAATAAACATTTTAAATAACGGTTATTCAAATTACTCAGAATTTAAACTTCTTATCGGACAATTCCAGATTTTTCTCATTAATTCAACCATGTGTTATTTTTATTCAGATTCAGAATTTGATAGATTATTTGATTTTTTTCGATGTCACCAAGTATACAATACGATATATCGACTGCTAAAAATCACGTTTATTCAATATTTTATTTCAATATCGAAATCTTAAAAAAACACTTAATATGCACTAATAATTGGTCCATATAAAATATTGTATTTGATTTCTTATCAAACAAGTACATTTTGGTGGTTTATATTTTTTTTCTTATACATGTTCAGATTTATCAGGTCATCATTAGCATATTAATCAAAATAAGTATAGATCACACTTATTTAAGGCCAATTTTTCGCTCGAAATTGACTAATAGATTATTGTAAACTGCAAACAACTTACCACTGATTTTCCAATAATTACTTACAACTAAGTGAACGAAAATTGATTTAAATATATATATTTAGATATAGTAATAAGAGTGAATGAGTATCTGTTGGATAATTTTTCCTAATAGTTTAACTTAAAACAATACGTTTATCTCTGTCGGCATTGACGCAGACCTATGTCAATCAAACATTGTTTGTCTTCTCTTCTATATCCTATTCCCTAAATACGGGAATCCCTATTTTAAAAGGTTATCCTATCCCCCGTGATACGAGTATTAGATATCAAAGCCGTTCACATGGCCGATATCGGAATCACCGTTGTACGTGTATATGTCCAATAGAAAATTGATTCGATTAAAAATCACCGAGCGTAAACAGATAACAGCAATAATTCCCAAACGCCGTTTCGATATTCTCTTTTTATTGGAAGCATTGTTCGATCTGTGACAACGGCCTGTCCACCCCTCTTGTGTCTCGTTTTTATTTCAGTTTCACGCGTTTCCCATTCATCAACCCCGAGAATCATCGACCATTGCTCGGCCTCGTTGATTTGCACTTGGAGATTGGGAAGAGCAGAGGCGGACGTTTAAAACCGATTAGACAAATTAATATGTTACGAGAGGAGTCGTAAACGCTGACAACGAGAGGACGTAGTAGATCGTTCAGCTTAGCTTCTGCACGTTTCACGCTCGTGTACCCGGCGTGTTTGTATGAGATAGATAACATCTTCACGAGAGAGAGGTAGAGGACTAAGTGCACCCGCATCCCTGCGTCGCGGCACCGTGAGATGTCCCATGGCCCCAATGACCCTATCTTCTCCACGTTTCTGCCCTCTCTGGGTCCTCTCTTTCCCCCTTGTTCCTTATCGCTGTCCCCTCTGATCGCTTGTTTTCTCTTCTTTCACCTTCGGCTTCTGCTACCGCATTGAGTTTCTCTTAGGTATACACTTCCAGTTCCATGCTTCGCTGACTCCGCGCATCGCGGGTCCCCCTTTTTCCACAGCTGTATCTTCGCTGGATGCACTTGGCTCTTTTCGATGTATACTTGCAAACACATATGATTATACACACTATGGTAGTTAACGTGTGCGTATTGCGGAACCGACAGGGTATAAGTTGTTGAGCATAAGTCTTTCGGGTTAAATCTCACGGGCTTGATCGTTGGATCGAGAAAATATAAGGTAGTGCGTGGACGAGGGACTCGAGCGTACGATGGAATCGATGATATAAGAAAAAGATGTACAGTGGCTACGAAAACCATTCGTACATCATTGTACTTGTTTATATCGCATCGTTATAACATTTCTATATTAATTAATTAGGTTCAAGTATATTAAATTTCAAACATTACTTTTTACTCTTGTATATTACAAAAAATTTGCATTAAAAATTGGCAACGTAGAATCACAAAAGTTAATGTATCGTCCAGAAAAATTGAGATATATTGAACAGGAACTAAAGGTACTAAAGTATCTTTCGCTTTTCTACAGCTTTTCAATTTTTTTATTACGATTGTGATAAATAGTTATAGATATTATAATCTTGACTCTTGAATATGTAGTTTCGAACACATCGTATTGCGAAACGGACAGTCGAACATAATTCTTTCAAGTTTAATCTCGTAGATCTCTTGATCGTTAAATCACGACAAAGAGAGAGAGAGAGAGGGAAATAGAAAGTATAGGGTAGTGCGTGGAAGAGAGAATAGAGCACAGGAGGCAGGAAGTTGAGGACAGCCGCAAATTGAAGCGGTTGCTCACCACGGTGAACGTTTCAATCGAAGGCAACGGGAGTCTTAGAGGTTCATCGAGCGTGATCTAAATCGATATTCAAGTTCGCCAAGTTCGGTGAAATCTCTTGGTCTTGGTAGTCCGTTGGCGAGTCAGGAACTCTTGGGAGTAGTTACGAACACGGTAATCGAAAGTTTCTAGCGTAATTATCGTTGTCTGGGATTCTTTGAATTATTGCATTGCGTTTCTCTCTGTATAGTCGGATTATTGAATCAACGAATTCAATTATTTTGTAAGATGAAACAGTAAACAATGTAGGTAAAGGGAGATTTTTGAACCTCGATTGGTATCAATGGGTCCCATTACTTTCCACTTATTCCTACATTGCTCTTTCAAGCACAATCTATTTATCACTTACTTATTAAATACGACACTTGAAAAAGTAGAACTTCCAACTAAAGAAGAAATTCTTACATCCCAAGGACTAACAAACTGTATCCCTCACGTATAACATTAGATTTGTAAACTTTATATATTTCCCTTAAATAAATTTTTTTTCCTTCAATATTAAGTAACCAAATGCATGCAAAATGTAATGCAGAGAAATGCAAAATTGAGGGAAAGCAAGCGATGTGTCTTTCATATTCATAGTATATAATGTATCGCACCTGATCCATCCAATGATCTCTTAAGCCATGTTCATCCGTGGACTATCTGGAAGCGCGATAAACACGGACATGTATCGATTCGCGTGACAAGACCGCCTTATGTTAGGAATTCGAACAGATTCGAGAAACAGATGTTCCCCGCGGGCCGTGTACAAGGATCCTTCTGAGAGTTAGGGGTGGATAGCAGAAATTACGGCAGGAATTTCCTCTTGGTACCACTGTCTCGGCCGCTCCTTGGCCCTTTCGTTCTTCCTCTTACCACTGCCTGTCCAATTCGGGATTCGTGATTCGTATCGGAAGACGAGAGTTAACAGACATCCTGTGCGCACGTTCGCTTCATATGTGTATTTATATATGTTTCCTGCGTGTGTGTATCCGTGTTTCCTAAGATCGAGAACGATGTGTGTGTATGTATAGGTATGTGTGAGTGCGTAAAAGAAGTATGTAGTTGAAGTAGTGAAAGAGTGGTAGAGACAGGGAGGCGAACCTTGGATATTCTCGTTGCTTGGGAAAAGAAATTGGGAATTTCACGCTTCCGTTGGCCATTCGAGAGCTGGATGGGAGATAAATATGTGTGGTATATGTGTTCCTGCGACTTCTAATGGTTGGAAGAGGACCTTCCCACTTTTCTCGATCTTATTCCAAATCACACACTCTTCTTCATTCGCTCTGTCGTTTTCCTTCTCCTGTGTCTCGTTTCGTTCTATCTCGATAATGTTGACAGATTATTCTTCGTTTCATAGTGGTTTAATCAACGTTAGTTTCTATTGCAACGTTTATTGTTTTATGTTAAATATACATTATAAGCAACCCATACATTTAGTGGAGTTGAGTTATTTAAAAAAAAATTCTCTATTATTAGAAATAAACAGAGGATTCTGTAATTAGAAATTAGAATAAAAGATTTAAATTATTTACTGAAATTTATATAACAGTTTATATGTTACTTTGTTATACGAAACTAACTTTGTAAATAAATCAGAATTGTGGAAATTGCAACAGCGTGTACTTTGTTTTGCTAGTTTGATCCATATCAGTGTTGGTACCCGGAAATATGTAGCTATAATCTTTGTTATACAACACGACCATACTTTAAACGGAAGAAGATGGTAAGTTACCAAAGTGTATGCAACTTCGTAGTTCCTTCAACTAATAATTGATCCATAAAGTGCTTCTTATCTCCGAAGTTTCTTACGTCAACTTTTCACTTCCTCTCCATTCTAAAAAGATGTACTCCCGGTTAATCAAATTTCAATGATTTGTGAAGATACTTTTAGAACCGTCTGACGGAATTATTCTATTTTCTTCTTTACATTTTTAATAAAATTAATATAAATATCTTCCTGTTACAAAAGTAAAAGATTACTTGAATTATTTCTGTAACAAAAAATTGAAAAGCAACTGCAATTATGTTTCAAGAAATTATAACGATGATATGATATCAATGACTCTAACCATTCTAAAGAAATTACTTTAAAACCCATACGACACATCTTCAAAAATTATTGCATTTTTTACTGCATTCATAGGACTTTTATATTACATTTTTAGATCTTCTACTTTTTATCTCTACTAAACCATCCATTCTCCATTTTTTCCCAAGTCGTTAAGGTGTTTATGTAGTAATCTTCGTGAAAAAATTGAAAAGAGCTCCAAACAAGCGATAGACGAATCAATAAACAAATCACTATTTATCTATCCATTTATCCTCAGCTTCGTTAATTCTCGTGCCCTTTCTTCATGCTCATTCAGCCTTCTCCTTTTATCACGAATAATTCGGCGTCACACCAAAGATCCGAGTGTACCTTACTCGGTGAAAAGTATATTATATTACCGTGAGGGAATGTCTATCGATGATGTATCTATTGTAGAGGAAACGCGGTTCATCAGTACGCGCTTCGGTTCATCGGTTGAGATTCCCGTAAACGCAAGTTTCTCGTGAGACCTTTTCACGGATTGTGCCGAAAGAGAAAAAGCAGCGCGCGAGATGAATGACATTGAATTAGGTATAGCTCCGAATACGTTCACATTGGCTGACAGAATATAAAAAGGAAGCACTTACTCGGAACGACAAGTGATAAAAAGAACTGAAAAATATGTTTAAGAGTCGAGTGGAGGGGGCGAACAATCGAAGGAATGAAGGTAATGTCGGAGCAAGGAAGCGGACGAACGTCTTCGGTCGAATGTTTTTATGGAAATCCTGAGAAGTAATATCTGCCAGGGGACAGGAGAGAACGGAGCGTAGGTTCGTAATGAGGGGACCACGACAAGTGATGAAACGATCGAGGAGTGATCGGTTGGTTTCAACGATATCGCGTCGACAAATACGTGTCGTAAACCTGGAATGGATCAATACGTGCGTTTTGCATTTCACGAATATAATTCAAATCTAGGATTGTTTGGTAGATTTTATATTGCTTTGTTATCGTTTTGCATGCAATGGATCTGCGATTGCAATGGATTTTTGAAAATATCCAAAAGCGATACCTGTAGCTTCCACATCTTTAAAAAATTTGTTGTTAAAATTCTATCTGGGTTGTGTGTTGTGAGAAATTTCTATTAGGTCTTAGATCTTTATTATATAATTAGCAAAAGATATATTTTGTATGTGTTCTTAAGACTAGATAAAGTTTCGTTATATGATTCTAGGCATTATTTGTTAATACAACAATCAAGCAGTCGTATCAAGAAATAAAATTAATTTAATTTAATGTTTCGTGTAAACAGAAGTGAAAATACAAAAGATTGAAGAACAAAAACTGAATAATTTGGAAAGTAACGATATAGCTAAACAAATTTGTACAGTAATTATTTGAAATTCCATTTAAGTAGGACATATTCTTTTTCTTTGAAGATATTCCTATATATATACTGATAGAAACTTAATTGAAATATATTTACATATATGAAAAGTATCTTTGAATTTTAAAAAATTAGCAAAATAGCTACTATATCTGAAGATATATTATATATATATATTTATTTATTTATTTATTTATATTTTTTAAAGTATGTATTAGTTTGGCGTAAGCAGTATTATACATATAGCTACGTATAAGATCAAAGTCGCAGATGTTTCAAGAAATTGAAAAAGGGTGACGGGACTTTGAAATCCTTTAAATTCATTGAAACTGTTAAGTTCCTCGAGATTTTCAACGTTATCAAGCATCTTAAGACTCGAGTAATATTTAAAGCTATTCGATCCTTTACACGACTGAAACTGCTCGAAAACTCACGAAAGGAAGAATTGAATGTTCATCACTGCTTACGCGAAAGCTGGAAAATCGTCTTCGCCCCAAGGGAACGAGACAACTTCAAAAGTTTCTGAGATATCGCGGTTCACAGTAGGAAGCGTGCCAACGATCTTGTAACGCCCATTTACCCTCCAAATCGTTTTTATTTCCCTTTTTTTTCTTTTTTTCATAAACTTGATCGCAAGCATTCCCCGATATTTCAAGAGAGACTGAATATTTACCAGACATAAAGTATGCCTTTGATACGAATCAACAATCTATGCTGTATATCTATGCAATTGGGGGGTTTGTAATAATAACCTCGACAATTGTTTCAATTTTTCAGATAATAATGCCTTCTAGAAGTAAAGATATTACACGCGTTGATACATCGAAAAGCAAATCAGATTTCTTTATAATATAGCAGAAATTATTATAGTTTCTTATATAATTTATGACGTTTGAGATTATTGGAATATTTACCATACTACTAATATTGGGATATAAATTATTTCAATATTTGGAAAATTTTATTCGCTGATAGTAATTCAATAATTTAGAGAATGTAAAAGTATACGTATTGAATTTTTTTAATTGGAGGACAGCTTCTGAGTAATGAGGTAGAAGATTACGCATTTCATTTACTTAAGACGATAGAACCAGCTAATCTATACATCATCTTATGTAAAAGTAAGAAGCTTAGAGCTTTTTAAACGCGAAGGAATTTACTACACAACCTAATATCTCCGTTCATAATTTCGCGGGACTCCGCGGTTAAATGCCGTGTGTTCCCCGCATAAACGCCAAACTCTTGTTCTATTATGCATAATCAACATTGCAGGATTCGAGATGCGCGGCAGATACTTCTCGCTTAACAGCGAACGAAACCCATCCTGCGTCCCGTTTATTGGATCGAACCATCGATACGAGGGCCACGATACGTTTCTGCATACTGAGTTTAATGCTGTGTGTTGCCGGAAGGTGCAAAAGAAGCTCGAGGGCTTTTCCTTCGGCTTTTCCTTCCTTTGTGTCGCGTGCTCGAATGGAGCACTGTTCATCCTGCTTCGCAACCGGTGAAGAACCCCTCACGGATGCATAATAAAATTTCCGCAGAGAAAACGGAGAACGTTGCGACAGACGCCGAGTGGAATTTCCTTGTCTTCTGGAGACGTTGCGCTATTACCGGAGACTCTCACTTCTTCCTTTTCGTCTTCTTCCTCTTCCATCTCGCGCTGTTGCGCTTCTCCGCCCCTGTGATTCTATGGGAAAAAGTTCAGTTGATTTCCACGAATTCATCTCAGTTAATAGGATTTTAATAAAACAGCAACGGAGTAACTTCGTTGAAACGTGGAGAACCGGTTATAATTAATTATGCCACCGCACTATGGGGCTACGAGTTCCCGTTCTTTCTACCTTTCCTCCTTTCCTTCCCGTTTTCCTTTCCCGCTGAAAGGATCTGCATTCTCTTCGTGGTTGTTCCCTGCAAAGGCTCGCTTTTGTAATGAGAAGTTATTGGTGTTTTTATAGTTAGGAAGTCATAATAATGAATTGTTTTATTTTGATCGTTGTTGGATTCAATGTGGTAAATTGTAACAAAAGAATAAAGAACATGAATATTTATGTACGATGTTCGGCTTTCTTGTGTGCTGAGTTAGAATTTTTGATTAACAACTATGTCAAAATATATTATAATTTAATAAAATAGAATATTGTCAACTAGAATATTTTTCAATCATCGTGATTGAACAATTGTGTGATGCTGTTTGGAAATTAGACTAATTTTGAATTAAAAGTGAAAAAAGATTTTTCTTTCTCTAATATTAAATCTTTGATAATAATGTTCAATTAAGGGTGAGCATGTAATATCTTCCTCTGCTAGGATTAATAAAATCGATTTCCAGAATAATAATTATATTGTCGTGAACAATATTTGTTTTTGATATCACAACACATTTTAATGAACAACTGAACAGTATATAACAGAACATATCAGATACGTTAAAAGATTTTACTATATTCATACTAGCATTATACTGTTGCATACATTATACGTGTTATTATTGTTACTTGCCCTACGTACGTATACACTGGCTATTTATTAATGAATTGAATATACACACATTAGTATGTTAAAATTATACTCCATTATATAATATATACTTTATAATTATACTCCGAATCCCAAATATCAAAGATATTATTAAATCACTATATATGTACGTTAACTACATTCTGCCATATCCTGAATTCGAAGTGTCTCAAATTGATGGATCATTTGGAATCAATCAGCTGACTAACATTCAGCACACGTAGCTTTTTTTATGATCGGCACATGGAATCGATTCTTTCGTGTAACATCGTAGAACGTGTGCAATTCCGGTAGAAAACGATCAGGTCTTAATGGTATCCAACTTAGGGTCGAGGAAATTTCAAATCGGCGTAATTAACTTTTTCCTCCTACAACACGAACGAAGGTCTCTGAATGTTTTTGGCCCCGTTTCGAACCTGCAAAAAGATAGATTCGATGATATCGACAGAGTTTCAGCGATTAATGAAGTCTCAGCGAACACTGTATAATACGTGTTAGCTTGTAACATATGAACACTCTGTTTGAACGTTTCAGATTTCTCGTACAGATATTCTGCATATCAAGAAGAACATCTCTTGCAGTATAATTTAAGAGTGTAAAGTTAAATTTCGATTTATTACTTTTTATATCTCGCAAGTACAGTAATCTCTTTATAGATACATAATTCAATTCATTTTTCCGTAGTTAGTTTTTCCGTAACATTCAGTCGAAGATTAAGAATGCAAAATTACGAAGACAATATTTAACCATTATTTACTTAAGCTAATTTTTGTTGCCAACATTATGTGTTTAATAAATAATTATTTGCAAGCTTCAAACTAGTTCTTCGCCTTTCCTGGAAAACTCCATTAAGTTGTGTTACTTTTAAAATCTCCATCTCTAATAAGAGATGAAATCAACCTGAACCTTCCCATTTTTAATTCCGTAAGAAAATTATATTCTCTCAAAAATAATCAAGTGGCCCGCACTTTGAAGGAATAGCGTGCGCGCAAGCCGCTTTGAAATTGAGATATTTCACCATGGCAATGGAAATCTCGCCTTCGTGCATCCACGTTCTTCTTATAACTGGATAATGATGCGGCATCGTAAAATGTTAGGGAGATAAATGAACTCATAAAGAGGTAATGTGTTTACGTGTTAATTAATATTATCGAGCTACGTTGCGGAACGAGCTCTTATCAACGTTTGGTACGAAGATTGCGGCTAAAATATGGTATTACGAAGAAAAGGGAATGTGCTCGCGATCACGCGACCACACGCTCGCCCATTTAACGATACCTATTATTTAAACGTAAATCGTCTCGCATTCCTGTCGACATTGGACTCACACAGCGACCGATTTGCCCCTGGAAATCAGATCTTACCGGGAATGACGCGACTGATGGTACCGCACTGATCAGCAGGAAGCATTTACCCGTTGCTTTATACAAGAAAATCACCACGCCTTGGCTCGACTTCGCGGCCTTAAGCACATCCAAGCCTTTCCTTCGTTCTACTAGATAGCCCCAGCCATTGATCTACCGTAAATCTATAGACGTGCGCGCAATTCGGGTTTAATGATCCGTTAAATATTCCTTGTAATACGATCTTCACAGCATCGATAATCGTCAATACGGTATATTACGCCGCGTCGCGTGGTTGTTATCATTCTATCGTCTCTCTACTTGGCGCCTTGACATCATTGCTTTGGTAAAAGTTTCATTGAAAATTGAATCCTAAGTGAGATAACATTTTAAAATATGTTCAATTGCATGCTTTAGTTGAACAAGGCAAAACATCTGATACATTATTTTGAATGTCTACGATTTTCTTAATTTTATACATATTTATAAATATATAAATATTAGCAATATTATAATAAAAATAAATATTTATTATTTATATAGGTATTATTTTTATTACTATATAGATAAATGAAATAATTATTATTGATATTATAATAGTTTTTATAAACATTAGTGTTAAACACCTTCTGTGTTTTGATAAATCGAGTTTAATAACTTTCTCCGTTATCCTCATAGTCGATTAAAAATCTTTCTTTTACATTCTATTTATTTCTTATTCTTTCTATTTATCTATCGATTAGATAGGTCGAGAAACATTCCATGAAGACATCACCCTTAAACTATCTCATATAAATTTCAGTCTCCTACATCCTCGTTCTAAGAGTCCATTTCCTGCGTAGCCTGCATAGAACACGTTCTCCATTTTGCGGGTATTAATTCGAAAAGCTGAGATATAAGGGTACGGCTAAAGCTAAAGCGAAACTTAATCCTCGACCGCTGTAAGTTTACGATTGAAATTTTTCCACGGTTGTAAAACCACTACAGACCGTTTCTCGTTATCGTGACTAGCCATGGAATGAGACGCGTGCCTGAAATTTCCAATTGGTCTGAAAACAATTCGCAGGAAAAACACATTACACCGTGGTATGCTTCCGGGGCGTTTTTCTCGAATAACGCGATACAATGTTTGAAAACAACTGTATGTTTTGGAAAAAATCACAATTTTGATCATTTTCTATTACTTAATTTTTGTTAAGTAGTAATAGTAAATCTTTCTGATGTGTATAAATTGTTTCTTTAGGTAAAGCTACATAGATTGATACGAATTATTTAAAATTTCACCACTATCTTATAATTCTAATTTAATTCTATGATTTGTATAAAAATTTTCTAACCTTTTTCGTAATCTAATTTTAAAGACTTGCGTACGCTATAAACAATCTGCACGGTAATATCACTTGGTGTTTAGTTATTCCAATCGCTGTATTATACTATATCTATGGACTATGCAAAGTATATCTCGTAGGAGAGCTATGTTACGTGTAAAAATAAATATACGGTAGCTCGAATAGTTAAGCGCTGGACGATATTAGTCTACATAGCGCTCAACGACTTTTTCGAGGTCAGACGACCATTCTAACACGCTATGCGCGGCATAGCGCTGTTGCTGGAGTCACGGAAGAGAGCGAAGTCGCTATAGAATTCCAACTGACAGTGGCAATTGACAGGAGTAACGAATGGCCGGCAGGACGAGTAACAGCGGCGTGGAAGATAAGATCGATCCTTCCGTTACTCGGCTAGCATAACTCGAGCCGGAGCCCTTATGATAATCGGCCCCCGTGATTGCAAGGATTTGTTTCTGCTATAAGCATCGCCGGTTAGATATGAATTAGAGAGCAAAATCTACGATCTGAAATTCAATAGTCGATAAATAACACGGTCCGTGAATTCTGTAATCGGTACTTTGTACGCCGAGTACCGCCTGAAGTCGGCGCTGGCTACGACCAGCAGATAAATACGATCTTGCTCGCGCCCATCGTCATCTCGGCCTCGCGTCCTAAGTGTTAGAACGCAAGGTAAAATCACTTTACGCTTCCAGCAGTTCGGTTACCGGAGCTATATCAGCCCCTATCGATACTTTACCCGGAAGGAAAACCATTTTTTCTTTACACAGTCTACCGAGATTTTCGATGGATTAGCGGATTGATCGCTACTATATTGATTTTTCCATGTTTGAGAAATGGGGAATATTGTTTGAAATTCCGCTATCGACTCTTCTCTGGTATATGTTAAATATTCCAACAGCGATCTTTAGTTTTAGTTAATAATTGAATTTTACGATCTTCTTTTTGAACGTTAATTTAGTTGTATTTAATTGAAACATAATAACAAAATATCAACCAATAATAAACAAGTAATATAATAATAAATATCTTCATAGTCCAGTAAATGTATGTCACGAAAGGTGTCTGTAATATTTGTGTGTAATACACTTTTATTACTCTACCCACTGTTTATCCGTAGTCTTTATAAAGTAACCAAGAACGTATTCAATAAATAATCCATATTTGAATGTAAATCTCAAAATAATTGTTAGCAGAATTCTAGGATTGATATAATTTTTCTGACACCATTGAAATCTATCGAAGTAAAATATCTCTTTATAAATGGAACATAATATACCATTTTAAAAATTACAATTAACTTATATTTTTCCAAACTATCTGTCCTATTACGTCATTGTGTTCATTGTAAAAAGAAAAGTCTATCTCGAAATGCTTACTATGCCCTGTATAAATATAACTTAAAGTACTGTATAAATATCAATATTCACAGATATTGATGACTTGTCCTTCATATGCATTTCATTCATCCTACAATTTTTACAAGCAAAAACACCTCGAATTAGTTGATAAACGTTAAGGTTCCTTGCAAAGTTCTACTCCGTTTCGCTCTTTCCGTTCGCAAACATTGTAACGTATTCCAGACATGTTAACCACTCATTTCTTTTTCACGTTAGCGAAACGATCATGCTAAGTCCCTGTATTGTCACGGAACATTATTCTTCCCCCGTGAAACGTAGTTCGATTTTCCTTTGGAATAGTTCTGGTTTCTGTAACGTTTACCAACGCCAGTGGGAGTAGACGCGCATAGGAAAGTCATAGGCGATATCCGTCGTAGATTCAACACGACAATATTCCATTACCTTGGCTCCGTAGCACCGGCACACGACGCTGCTGGCTGTCACACCGAGAGTGCGCACGTAGCAGCGTGTTGTGTCACGTAATATTGACTATCGAATAGATAGCAAGCTGCACGCGGAGGAAACGGTGGTTGCTACATGGTTACTGGTTACGTACAAGCGCATCGGCTGCACACCGGATGTGCAGTTCTTATGCAAACTGGCGTCGGCCCAAGTCCTGGTATTACGAGGTGTCAGTTGTGTCACCTCTTACGCCAGCTTCCGTCGACTCGATTTGAGGAAAGAAGACTCAGATGCTCGGCGTGCTTCATTTCGTATTTACAATATATAACCTAACCCCTTTCGTTTTCCAGCGTTCAGCATTTCGTTCCTTTCGTTTTTCACCCCCCGTCGTGTATCTTTCGTTGATCGTCGTTTCCTCTCTTTCCCTTTCTTTCCGTAACGCTTTTCGTTGAATTGGCTCTTTCATCCTCCGGATCATCCAATCGGAACTACCTCACCTTATGCAGTGACCCTTTTTCGCCTGCTTTCTTAAACTACAAGCGCCCATACAAACAAGCTTCTCCTACACGCTAAGGACCGATACAGAGGAATGTACACGAGCGTACATGCCTGTTTCCTCCTTTTTCCTTAGAGTAGATCCCACAAGCGGTGAATTAAGGGCGACGCGGCCACGATACACTAGCTTCACTGTCCTGTTAACCCATTAACCCTACCAGCCTAGCCTCGTTAACCCGCTCCATGCGGGGTTCGTCGACTACTTTCGAGTTATGATCGCCCAGTCACGATTTCTTCGACCAGCGTGGGATACTATGTAGCTAGACCCACAGACTAGACCCCTCTTTCTCCCTTTCTGTTTTTTCATCTTGCGATTTGCCATCGAGCTATCCCACGCGCGTGCCTTCGGTTTCGCGAGAACTGCTGCGTGTACGTCGTTTTGTCTTGCATCGATGTAAACGTAAAACGCGACTGTGAACATCAACGTGCAACCGTACAAGGTGCATAATGATTCTTTCTCCAGGGGATGCAGACAGCAGTGAAAGGAGCGCGAGTCTTCGACAATTGCCTCAGGAACAACTTTCCTGGGAGAATAGATTTTTGAACCTAGTTGAAGTTCAAGGCTAACGCTACAGTTACTGGCGCACCGTTTGACGGATAGATGATAGTTATGGAGAATAGATAAAGGAGGAAGATGGTCTGATTGTTTTATATTATTACAATAATATTTTACAAAATCTACATAGTTTCACTTTTCGAATCTTTGGAATGTTTACTCGAGTTCAGAATATAATTATCAAAGTTTCTCCTATTTATATGTACAAGTATAAAATTCGAAAAACTATAATACAGCGTGAACGAAAAAAATATTCATTTTATATCAGTCGAGATTTATTAATTTAGCCCACTACGAGACGAGTTAATTCTTGATGGTGAATCCATGTCTCATTCTCATCATCCTTCAAAGATATATTGTAGAGTCTACAGACAGTTTCAAGAATGCACTCTTTTATATTAAGCTATATACTACAGCAAACGTTTCCTTAAAATTTCTCCAAATTGATCTATGTATATATCAACTTATTCCTATTCTACGTATATTATATTATTCGTTCTACAACATTCATCAGATTTTTACATTTCCATCCCAACGACAGTTCCAGGAACTTGATAAATCAAGAGCAGATATACACGAATCTTCGAAAGCTGTTTTAAAACGAAAAGAATTGATCTTCATTTTCGTTATCACGAGGTGATGGCGCAAGAGAACGTGTTTTAAAGGGCAATTACAGTCAACGCTGGGATGTTCTTGGGTGGGAATGCCGTAGAGAATAATGGGTTATAACGATCGAGAGCCTAAAGGAATTAATACCCTCTGAACAGCATCCCTTACTACCCCTCTCTCGATTAGGTATCCACGAGGGAGTTGAACCGATTGGAAACTCTGGCTTGCGGAGTCGACGCCCGATACGACGAGCAAAGTACATTATGTAAATCGGCGGGATAACTAGGTAATTAAAGTACGAGAATAAACTACGAATGCCTGAATTCCAGCGTGTTCGTTCCATTTCACAGTCTCTGCTCCCCTTTCTTCCACCGCGTCCAGCCCGCGGGAGGTTCGCCCCTATTCTTTCTCGGTTCTCGTTCCACCGAGATCCAAACTCGCTAACGAGAAAACGACCCCCTCCCTTATTTTTGAATCTCTAATTCCTTTCCCTCGTTCTTAAGAAAGAAGGAGTATGAGGGAGAACAAATGGGCGACGGACCAAACGAAACGTTCCAGCCGGTTTGAAAATTGTCGCTCTCATCGGCCAACCCCTCGAATGCCGGGGTAATTCGCAATTCGTTGAAACACTGCCTGGCAACCGATGTACCCAGCTAGCTCGAAAAATCCTAAATTTTGTTCAGCGGCCCGATTAAAGAGATCGAGATACGTTACGCGAATGAAAATTAGATTCGGGTTCGTTCGCTCCTGGCTAACTCCGTTCTATCGCGAATATCCGATTCTTTACATAATTCATGGGCCGATGTTCAAATGACCCGATTATATAGCGTTCATTATAGTCCGCACTTTTGAAGTAGGTAAACCTTGCGCGTTGAATTGGTCGAACTTGTTCAGATGGATATTGGTGGTTAATGGAGTGTGATGTGATGAAATTTTGTTTGTTAGGAAACAGATGAAGGAAGTAGGATTATAATTTTTATGCGCGCTATTGAAGTATGGAATTACTTATTTGAACAAACGGAGCGTTTTGTATTCTAATGTTAACACAAATATTTTATACCTTTAATTTTTAAAGTGTAAATTATATGTTTTTTAATTAATATAGTTTGTTTGTAGTTCGTGAAAAATATTTATTCTAATTTTCATTTACGCGATTACAGTATTTCGTATTTTTCTTACATAATTTGAAGAAGGATGGAGTTACGATTTCATTTAGCGTCAGTGGATAAATTTAAAGTGGAAATTTACACTGTCGGTTGTTTGCTTCGACGTGATTTACATCTCGCTGTATTGGGATGTTTTGCACAGCTAATGATTTCTGCGTGAAGTACGTAAGTTCCACTTCCTGTTTTACCATTAAAAAACTTTTCGTAGCATTTATTAAAGTCCTTTTCGCATTTCGTTGGCTGAACTTTGAAAGCATAATCTATCGATCCACCATCTAAGGTTTGATTTTCAGTGTCCTTGTAACGCGCTGTATATCCAATACTTCGGGAACTTGAAATTAAATTACAGGAAACCAATGCGTCAAATCAACCTCTCTTTCTTCGAGATAGAGAGAGAATCTATTCTCTTTTTTTATCCATGTTCCTGATGGTAATTGAAAATATTCGTTCCTGTTTCTTTTTCATTCTATCAGTCATATCAACTTTATTCCGCCCGGACTGAATAAACAAAACTAAACTTGGTATAACATTGCATCGCTGGTTTTTACAAACAAAACGATTGCAAATAGAAATGTTCCAATAAGCGATTACTTTCAGTGTTGTTCGAACAATTTCATTTAGACTAAAACTATACAAATTCGATTTAAAACTCTTGCAAACTAAATAAAACCCGCGATTCACAATTTATAAACTGATCGGTATTTCTTTTCTTATAAAGGTGCAATACTATTTAGAAATAACCGTAAATTTGTTGCTTATTGAAATAAAGATGTGATAAAAATATAAAATTTGTATCTTCCAATTGTTTTCATAATTTTATACTGACTTAAACAGTAATATAAGTTGTCGTATATTTTGTCATCTATTCAGATCGACGATACATAAGAATTTAAGATAATGGGGAATAAAAATGCTTCTACGACTAATATTTACATATTTGATTTTAATTATTTAATAGCATACACTAGCAATTTTGGTTGAAAATGAGAATAGAAGAATATCAGATCTCTCTGCGTTGCTGACAATGCATGCATAGCTTAAATAGCTTGTAATGCAAATAATGAGTGATTAACAAGTAATTCAGGTAAATCTGCTCGATTCCTCTTTATGGCGATTATCATGGTAATTTTGCACACAAATTACTTGAATTTACACAAGTTAATATTATGCATTCAGAAGGTTTGGAGAAATATGTTTAAATATTACTGATCTATATTATCTTTATATCTACATATATGCATGTATTAAAATTTATATACTATAAATGAATATTTTAGGTCTCTTAAATCATTTCGGAGATATACTATGATTGATAAATAATATTTGATAGTAACTATGTATTTACACTTTTAACAACAATAATAATTTATATTTCTTATTTTATAAGATAGCAAAGACACTGAAACCTTATTGCAAAAGATAATAATTAGATAATATAAGTAAAAACATATAATATTACTTATTATTTTGCAATGATATTCATTTTTTCATTCTGTCGCCTAAATGACATTTCCCGCACTGTGTAACGTCATGTTCCCTGATTATTCTGTTTTTGTAATAATGGACGACAATCTTCGTGCTTTTCTTTTTTTCATATTAAACTAATTTAACTTTTCCATATGTATAATACATTTAAAAGTCAATCCTTAAAAATATTTGTATTTTCGTATTATATTCATTACACTACTTAAGCATTTCGTTTATCTAAAAAATTGTTGTCTTGTTTATAAATTGTATCCCACTACGTGCCAAATTCGCAATTTTGACTTACATCACTGACAGTCAATTTAACCAGTCTGACTTGTTAAAAACCTATAAGTACAAATTACATAAAAATTTAAAGGATAATGGACCAAAGTTCCTTCGAGGTTATTTCATGATCAGCATCCCGATTTCCCCATTGGGAGAATCTTGAGGGATCTCGAGGAAAAGTACGATTGATCGGACAATAATAATTGAGGAATATCGGAGCACGTTAAGCATCGCCGCAAATATTAACACCCATCGAAACGTTGGAACCATAATCGATCGGTCTTCATGGAGGTTTCATCGCTTATATTTGTGCCTGTCAGGAAGGGGTCAATTCCATAGAACTATAGATGCGTTGACTTCGTACTGATTATTCTGCTGCCTCTATATAACTACTCGTTCTGATTCAACCTACCTTTACCCTTTGTTTTCTCACTTTATCTCTCTTCTCCACGTATACCCTGTGTTGTATATTTTCACCGGTGGATTTGTTTGTCTTCGTTCATTCGATTCTTCATTTTCGTGTAATTTTCGTCTTCTTTCTTTTCCCTTGTTCGCTCCGTTTAATTGGTACGACTCTACTCGACATCTACGCAAATGGCGAACGACGCGTATTAAATGTGTTTTGCAGTTGATCCATGGATAACGCCGAGTTATAATTCAATATGTGCGTATGACACGCGATGTTATGTATTGCCAGATTTTGCCAGGCGTCTCTTTCGCATTGGATTTACTAACCATCGAGCAGAAAATGGGATAATCGATGTTCAACGATATACACGTTGCGTTTTTCCGCATTAATTGGTGAAATGTAATGTTCCAAATTGCTATTCGATACACGATGATTTGGAATTACGCAGAATATGAACTTGTTTTATTAATATTGTATAAATTTAATACGAAATTTAATTTTACTTATCGCTATTATTAATATTACTTATGAGTGTGTACAATTGAAAATTGTGTAATTCGAGAGACCATGAAGACACACATGTGGTTTTTGATATCGTTATAAAAATGGACTGTTCCAATGGCATTTTCTGTTATTAGCTTCTCTTCTTCATATTGAAGTCCAAATTAAAAGTAGTGGCGTATTTAGCGAGTACATTACAAATAACCAAAAATCGAAAAAATTCTCTCAATTTTATATCGCAGTTTCTTTTCTAATTAATTCCTTAAACATTTCATATAGATATATAATAGTTCAAAATCGACATACGATTGTTATCAATAATATTAACCTCCAATGTCTTATGTTATGGACTAGAATTTGAGATCATCGTAATATTTGTCGAAACCGAGCTATCGAAGCAAACTTCGTGTCTTCATTTTATTTCTCATTTATCCATACAACGTTTATAATAATTTTAAGTTCTTAGCTTTAATATCTTATTTCAAATGCATATAAACGAAGATTATGCGTTTACCATTACGAAAATCATTTTTGCATCGTCATATGCTAGAAAACATAAATGCCTTTGTTAGATGCATGTGTCGCAAAGGTTGAATTGGGAGTAACAAATTTATAAAGAAGAAATTACCGCGAGCAACACATCATACATCCCTGTTATATTTCGTTTATCTTTATGTGTAGGACAAAAGAAATGAAGGCCTCGAGAGAATAACTTTATTATTTATGTATAGAGAAGTAATATGAGAATTTTTTGCGAACGTTGACCTCATAAAGTTTTAATGAAAACTCACTGAATGCTCTGCACATGTGTCGGTTATGGCAGAGTCCACGTGCAGTGAAATACTTTCTACATAAGTGGACAAACACGAGTAAAAATATGAGAAGTTCTACGTAATAAATTGCGAGTGTTTTGCCCGTTTCTCTGAAACGAGCTGCTATATATCATAAAAAGCAAATACACTACTTATAATTAATATAATAAACTTTATTAAGTCGTTAAGTAATTAAAATAAAAGACCGAGGGATGTGTTAATTAATTCCAACGAAACGTGTGGCTTTTAAAATTTCGTATGCAGTCCCTCAGAGGAGAATGTTTTCTTAACAACTATGTCTTTTTAAAAACACGACACTAATCTGAATAAATATCTAGCTTCCTGGAATGAGATTGTTACGTTACTAATTTTTTTAATTTGCACGTTTATTGCTACGAGGAAACTTTGTACGTGCTACTAACACAGAGATACTTGCAAATTTAGATTATAATACGAATTGTAAAAGAAAACCTACTGATTAATAAACATTTCTTTCTTTTTTAATTAATAGACTTAAAATAGAAGATGTGTACTAGAGAAGTACATGAATTATAACACAAGTGTGAATCAAATGGTCTTTTTTATCAATTACGGAATCGATTTGAATAAAACGAAATAAAAATCTAATAATATAAAACCGAAAAGGCAATAAATTTGAGGATTTCAACATAGACGAAAATATTACGATAAAGTAATGTACGATTTAGGTAGCTCGAAAAGTATTTTCATTCGTGTACAATTCTTCGTATTTTCTACACGAAATCGTATATAATATTGAGGACGCAAATAAAACGTAAGTTTTTCTACATGTTTTTCCTCGGTCCTAATGCAGTACAATTTCCACAATTAGCTTGATTAGCACCAGCAGATGCACGAGCAAGGGTGAATCAATAGGGAAAGGTAAAGAAAAGAGGGAAGCTTTGAGAAGAGGAGGTTTCGCTTCAAAATTCCACGAATAAAGAGCAGAGAACGAGCTATATCCTTAAAATCCCATTCAGCTTAAGACCCCCTTTCGCAGCTACTTGCCGAACTGATAAATATGCATTTCTAGAAAATAGAGCGAAAGGGTAAAAAGAGGGTCGACATGTTCCCACTAGAATGAGCAAATACGTTTTTCTCGGGCAGTTAGAGGGACTGCAGTAACTGTCCATGAACGTAGATCCGTTAGAGAGTAATATTTTCGAGTTTTTCATGGTTTTACGCTCGAAAGAGAACTCTCCGCTTTGAATTGCTCCGGTATTGCGAACGCGACGGATCAAAGGAATCGCAAATTCATCGACGAATCGGTTTGTACGTCTACCGCGATACCAATAACGGAATTGTCTTGTAGAATTCCATTTGGCAACGTTCCACAGAAAAAAAAGGAAAGAAAAAATATGTTCTACAAACGCGTACAAATTTTTTAGCTATCATGAGTACCACAAACGATTCTGTGTTAGATTTCCTCATTCATTCGAATTTCTCCTAAAGTGAAATTTGATTGTCCTTTGATGTTTTCCATTCAACGTCTACATCGAGATAAGTATTTGGCTTTTCGACTGTAGATTCGATAGATATATGGACCTTTCACTGAAACCTCACGTTAAATTTTGTTCTAGGTGCATTATTAGGTTATATGGATCTTTTGTAATTTTTTTTTTTTGTTAGATAGTTTAATGAATGGAAACGATATTAAAGATGTTTTGATCAATCAAAATATCTATATAGAATAATTGAAGAAAAAAGAAACTACTTAGTGTCTGTAAAATTGAACGATTGATTCATAACAGAAGTGAATTTTCATTCATGAACTTTCTCTTCAACAACATTAAATCTTTTCTTTATTCTTCGTAATAAATATATAGGTATTTTAAAATTGTTTCAATTCCGTAGATTCTTCCAAATGAAAAATATCACTTACTGTACATAATATATTACTAATACATTTTATTTGATTTATTAATCATATCAAAGTTAAATTTGTCTTTGTATTTGAGCTTATCATTGTAAAGAGTATTTTTTTCTAGTGACATGAAATGAAACAGATCTATAGTGTAAGTGACATTTTATGTTCAGAATAATTTATAGATCATGTAAAAAAAATTTATATAAATGTCCTGTGCACGTTTTTCGTTGGAAAGAAATTTGTGATCTCGACGAACAATAAGCCATAAAATCGTGGGCTCTCGATCAAACTACTTTTTTAATCCTAGCCAGAATTTCGACTGGAATTTTCTATTTCATGCCAACTTCAGAAACCGTGAAAAAGAAATTGCATCGGTACCGGTGTAATAGTACCGCCGCAATTGTTCTTCGCACTATCATTGGCAGCATTTCAAAAAATATGTCGGCTTATGAATGCATGCGTGCTGGACGCGTTTCGACCCTCGCTCTTCAACATATATTCATCTTGCTATATTCACTTCTTACTCGGTGTTATTATTAAGAAGTCTACTAATTTATATCCACTTAAAGTTCATTGCGATTATTTATTTACATCAATCGAAATTATCTTCATTACTGAAAAGTATAAAATTAATTTGGAATTAAAAATTAATAAGGTCAAATTAATTTCAGTTATCTCTATCTTAGTCGTAGTAAAAATAGATATGATACGATTTATTTTTGACAGAAAAAAATAGAATAACATACGAAAAGATTAGAGGACGTCTGAATAAAGAAATTGAGGATCTTTTTGCAGGAAGGATCCAACAGACCAAGTAATGAACTCACTTGATAAAATCAGTACATTGTTCTTGAAGTTTTACTTCTAGTCTTTTAATGTTAGCCAGGTTTGAATTGATAATCGTAATAACTTCTAGAAAGAACTTTGTTATTGTTATATTTACAAGACGAATGCTTTCATAATAATTGAACTATTTGATTAAAAAATATTTGCTATAGACCTATAGGTTCTTATTTTAAAAAGCACTTCAATTACAATATCTTCGCAGATTAAAATAATATCTGAATAAAATTTATTGCACTGACACATAGAGATGTAGCAATTCTGATACATTTGTGTATCAATTGGTGTAGCGTGACGCGTCTCGATAGAAGCGAATCACGTTGAAAGCAGCACGTCGGGTATCGGGCATCGATCAGCACTAATAATAATCGTACCCTGGGAAATCAATCGTGTCGTCGATGTTTTATTAGCGCAGCGACGAGGCACGTCAACCCGACATCGATGAGAATGTTCGTTCAACTTTTTCCATAGTCTGGCATCAAATTGAGGGTGGAACAAAAAAAAAGTATATGTGATCGCGTATGAACAGGCCACCAATACGAACCGGTACATTTCATCCGCAACTCGTACCCACGCCACGGTCTGCTCTCAATGCATCAACGCCGGCCAATTTTTAGGCAGTGTTTGGTGGGAAAAGGGTTGGAGGCTTTTGATGCATCGCGGTAATATCGGCGATACATTAATTCAAGGTGAATGGGAAATATATCAGGCGACCACATAATTTTCACGCGGCCTGCCCTCGCGTATGCTTTCCCTATTTATTTCCTGCGAATCGTCCGCCGGTGGTTTGTTAAATGTGTCTCCAATGCGTCCACGCATGACCCTCCCCGACCATGATCTATCGTCATGACGATTCTTGGAGTTTAGAATTGCCAAAAGGCCACCGAATGCTCCCATTTGCCCTGAAAACCAGCGAAAATTGTGGTCGATATTTTTGCAGGTTTGACATTTGGACTCTCTTTTCTCTTTCTCCCTCTTTAACACTTTTTTTTTTACTATTACTTCTTCCTATCATTTTTGCTTGCGTTTAAACATTGACTTTTGCACACGGTATTTATTACGACCGTGATTCAAGCGACACAATTTATTTTTACTGGTGTACGTGCGACCATTGCGAAAGTTATGGGCAATTTCCCTTTCGTATCAATTGCGACAAAACTATGTAATCGATTTGTAAAACTGTTTGCAAAGGAATATTGTGAAACATAGCGTGAGCTTATAAATTTATGTTGCAGGTATATGTAAAAATATATTTGTGTCCATCTCTTTTTTTTTTATTTTGGAATCATGGAGATCGATTTTATTGATCTTCGCATTGTGTTCTTTCACTTATCAAATTTCTAATCTATATATATTTATTTTGTTTCAGGTCAGTTGATTTTGGTATGCATTTTCTGCAAGTTTTAATCTCATAAGCAAGACCATGTGAGTAATCAATATCATGTTAGTTTTTGCTTTCCTCTGCTACTTAGTTATATCTAAGAAAAAGTTTGCCGAAAGCTCACGAATATTTTTCACTTTATAGCTTTCTGACTGTTTCTCCTAAAAATTACGAAGTTCTCCAGCTTTTATTACCACCTATTCAGTGATGTATTTTTTATGTTTCACCAACACAGACTGAAACTAAACTTTTGAACCTGTTGAAAGCAGATTGTTTGCTAAAAAATAACCGAGCAACCGCAATCTGCTTGTTTTCGTATAAAAAGAAAATTTTCGAGCACACTTAAACACATTGCACGTTTGTAGATTTAAACGTAAACGAAGAATCTCTCTCGTTGAGCGTGCAGCGTGTTAAGCAGAACTCATAACTGGATATGAGCAAACACAGTAGAATAAATGTTTACGAAGTCGGCAGAAGGGAAAAATAATACGGTAATTCTTACTACGCGGAAGTATCCTGGCAAATACATAAGTTTCTGCTCGTTGAAACTGATTGTACGATTTTATTACATCATGTCCCAGTAAACTGAAGTATTCGCGTTACTTTCTAACACTGTGCTCCTGTTCACGTACTTCGCTTCTCGACTATTCCAACGAGATAGCATTCTTTCGAAAATGCATTTACAATGAGGTCGCACAAAAATCGTGCTTCTACGAGACACTCGATCTTTTACGAGCGTCTTTTCCCGAGTTTTAGCTTTAGAATTGGGCAAAATGTGGAATTTATTGGTTTTGGAAATGAAAGTTGGGATAAAGGAAAGTACAAAGTCTGTAAAAATTTTGTATGTTTAGGGTTATAAGACATTCGGGCCAATTAAATGGATAAATAAGGATATGTTCACGAAACTTTGTTATAACGTTTTGCATTAGCCCTAACTGCGTCTTAAAAAGAGGGGTTGAGGGTGTTAAAGCAAAAACTTATTGTCTATTGAACGAGTCGAATTAATCAAGGTAAATGAAAACAAATGATCAAACATTGCGAGAAACAGAAGCGAATTTACAATCTCGAGATATTATACGATGGTACGAATCGTATTTCCATTGATTTGATTTATTAAACAGACAACAACAACTTATTCGATCCGCAGATGTTGAATTCAGCAGTGAGGAAGTACTATTTACACATCGACCTCTGGTTTTGAGATTAAATAGTACAATTTTAGAAATTCTCTAAAATGGCAGTACCAGGTATCATAAACCCGAGCGGTTAAATCGCAATATGTATTGATCAACACATAACGTAGAAAACTAAGAAACCAATCAATGCAAGTTAGTTGCTCATTAAAAATGACTTAGCGATATAAAATGGTGTTCTACATGTATTATTACAAGGGATTGATTACACGTTCTTGTTCATGAAAACGTATCCTAGTAAAGAATAAATTTATGGCTTAATTAATTGTGAAACTAAAAAGTTCAAGTTCGCGAGTCCCGACTTAAAGTACTGTGATCTTTGTCCGCCAATTATAAAATCATTACATTATACTGTTCTGTGAAGGTTTTTTGACGATAGAGCATTTTCACATCATAAAGAATTTTTAAAAAATGATTAACTTATACATAGACTGGCTGTTTCTAAGCGTTCCAAACGATGCGTCTTCAATCGTTGCATTGTACGTCAAGTTATAGCTGAAGCAGCAGTTACGTAATAGTTGTAAAACGTACGATTATCCACGCTAGAAATTGTCCAAAGAGTTAATCCTCGGGGCGAGAAAGTTGCTTGGTAGTCGCAAGATGGTATGCACGTTAAGAGCCCGCCGCTTAACCTCAAATGTAACTGAACTTTAGCGTTGCAAGGATCGTTCGGTAACATAAATTGCTTCGGCGACTGTACGCAAGGTTTCTGCAAAGATCGAAACGCGGGACAAACTTCGTTACGGGTGTCTTCTACGAAAGCCATAATTGCCGGGATTGTGAACCCAAGAGCAAACGTTTTCACCTCATGACACACTTGGGAAACGGTGCCCTCTAACCCTCGTTATACTTGCATTTTCGATCTCGTATCAAAACGATAATAGCATGCTCGAAGGCTTTTGCCACAAACTAAAAGGCTTTCACAAAGGGTATTTACCGCAGATATGTTAAGCTCTTGTCGGAAATTGGATATTTTCGTAAGGATAATACGTGTTTTCGTGTTTACAGTTGGGACGTACATAAGTGTTTGCTACAGTCTTATTACATCAAGACAGAAATGAATTTCAAACTCGTTCTAACAAATAGATATCCTATTTAATATCTACCAAAAATAGCGAATGACTAACCAATGGGATTAGATGACTTCTAGACTTCAACAAAACTGTTTGATCGGACTTGTGATTTTCTTGTATTAAAAACTTACTTTTGAGGATAAATATCAAAATCATTGCATAAAGATATGTATTTTTTACTGGATGGATGACTTCCATTTCTTTCGATGTCAGATGGTTAGCTATAAAAACGTAAAGAATATCTTTTATCAATCTCCTCAACCACTGTTCATATCGCATAATTTCCTCCGGTACATCTAGTAAATCACAGAAAACATCTTTACTTAAGTAGCGTCTCCCAAACACTGTTAAACATATCATACCGTCGAGTAACAAAGAACATCAAGTTCTCGGACAACATCTCCGTTGTAATTTAAATTGTACTCATACCAGAAGTGTTCTTACCCGATCTGCGGTAAATCTATAAAAAGAATAAAGTGAACCGGTTAATACGATGTTTGTTAAAGTGGCCATACACTCGATTGTATTTACGGTGCCCACTGTGGTTTACGATCTGCCTCCATACAACTCGCAAGGAGTAGAGAGAACGAAAGAGGTTCGATGCTCGAAGTGTAAAGTACACCGAGAATAGAAGCCAGTACCTTAGACTGTATGTCGATGCCGAAGATAAACGTTCGACTATCTCAATAACGTGGCAAGTGCATTTAGCACTAGAAAGAACAGTCGAGTTATTTTGATTTATTAAAAAATCGACAAATATACTATAACGATACAAAACATGTTATAAACTCTTTTCCAAGATACATCTGCTAATTGGTTATAGTAATTGGCTATTTTTGAGAAATATTAAATAGCACATCAGGTATGTCATCGACTTACTGTTAGAGTTCGAAATTAACGTAGATGTCACATACATATTAATATTTCCTTGAAGTATAATATTCAATAGATTATTTTAAATTGTGAATGTAGTAACCGGTCTTTTTCCGTAAAGCATGATTAATAACTTAAAAACTACCTGTAATCAGAAATTGTTTTAAGACTCTTTTTCTTTTAAAGTGATTTTTACGGGATCATACAGTACTTTCAGGCTACAAAAACTTTACGAATTCACCAAATAGAAATATGAAGCATATTTAAACTTAAGACTAAGATGAACATGTTATCTCAGTCGATAAGTCATTTATCTATACAAAATTGAGCATGTTCGTCTCCTACATAGAATGTGTCAACATCGCGTCTACACGTTGGTGTGAGTTCAACCGTTCGACGTTCAATGTTAGCGATCTCAGGGCTTCTCCTCTTGTTACGCCGGACTCATCGTTCGGAACAAAGAGGCGAAGAAATACCGACGTTGATCTAGGAGGTATTTCAAGGATGGAAGCTGCTTATCCTAGCAACCGTAACGCTACCTTTACGACTATCTTGATGCAGCTTCGCCCTTTGGGAACAGTTCTTTTCCATAGCTACTCCGACGTTCGCCTCTAAGCTTGCATGAATTGTGAACAAGTATGTTCGACCAACTACGCATGAAGTGGTGACCGGTCACCATATTTGTAATCTTCGTGATGGCAAGTTTCTTCGCGAAATAACCAATCGATGGTCAGTTAATGAGTGAGCTCGTTAATTTAAAAGCAGATCGATTGGATAAATAAACTGTTCTGTTTATCGCTAGGCGATGATCTTTCGTTGGGATGTGGCGGTTTCTTGGATATAACGTTAAATTCAGCTGATCGTTAGAGCCATTGTCGTTGGGATTACAACGGCAAGGAATCGTTTCACGGTTAATTTATGTTTATTGCCAGAGGATTTTAAAGGAAGCGTTGTGCGCAGTATTTACTTTCAGCGTTCGTTTCATTACTAATTTTATCGTGGAAATGCAGTTAAATTTGAAGCAAGCTGCTATGGAAATCTATACATGTGGATAATACTGTGTTTCGAGACCGAAGTGCTGTCCTTACAACATATAACAAATGACCAATTTTTCATGCTGCTCCTTATTTGTATTCGCTATTGTATGTATGTATGTAAAAGTCTGTTTAACGTCAAAGATTAAAATGGCAGTATATTATATATAATACTTTTTAATATTTATAATACTTATTAATATTTCTCCTTACAAGTTTTATAATACAGTTCGAGTATTTGTAATATTCATTCTTTTCCCTATGAAAAAGATAAAAAACCATACAATTGCTTAAGTATACTGTAATAAAGTACTTAAATATCCCTGCGATAAATTAGTTCTCCGACATATTGCAACAGAAACTGGGTAAAAAGGAAGCTGTAAAAAAAGCATAACCTTCCAAGCTATAAATTATGCACCATTTTCCTATTTTAATTTAAGAATGTGGCGTAAATTCTGTCTCTTGCAAGAGTGGCCTTATGTACAGACCACGTTGTAACATTACTCTACGCTATATCCGTCACTCCGTTCGTCCTTTTGCTTCTTTGTAACTCTACGTTTTCTACTTCCCTTTAAAAAATATTTTATTATTTAAGTGATATTTCTTGTATATTTTTAGAACACGTCTGTGTCCGAAAAAGTTTTTCATGAGGAATTCCCTTTCGAAAGAAACGCCAGTATTTTTCAACATGTTTTGACAAATATAGCATAAGGTTACTTTTAGAGTTAAGTAAAGTGACAGTAAATATTTCGTATGAAGAACGTATCATGTTGAAACGTAATGCGACTTTTTGCTGTACAGGCAGTTCGTAAATTTTTTATTCCAGTCGAAATAAATAATTCTAAATATTTTCTCTCGTGCAATTTTCGATCATTTCCACTGGATTTATCACGCAAACTGCAGTCATGCGCATATTGAAACGTTTTTAATTAGTTATGTACCTTTATATAACACGTTAACAACTTGTCAACATTAAATAATAATTCGATAGCGTTATCGATCTATTTGTCAATTTTAATATGTTATTGTTAAGTTATGCTTCGGGGCATTTTCCATGAAAATCAAAACTTCTCCACTGAACCCGCACTCTCTTTGAAATTTGTTACACATATTAATGCATTCGTTTGTATATTAGGGAACCAAGAAAATTCTGTCGTTTATTCTAAGAGAAAATAAAAATGCAAAAAATACGAACCATCGAAATAAAGGAAATAAGATTATACGTTTTATTTATTTCTTCATTATTACATTTTGTCATAAAAGAAACGACAGAACTTCCTCAGTTACTTAATAAATATTACGACCACCAACTGTGCATACCACCTAAGTCCATTCAATAGTAGGATAATATTTCACTAACCGGTAGCAAGGTTATTCATTCGGAATCGTGATTAGAAATTCCTGCTTTAATTATCCTAAGTATGTGTCGCGGCATTCGTTGCGCTAGGCCACACACGACTTTAGGCGAACCAACGTCACAGGCCGCGTAACACTTCCGGATTACAAGGTGGTTGACCGCATAACCGTAATACTAGCAGTGTCCTCGCTTCTGTAGAACAGTGTCATCTAACCGAAGACATTTTTTTTTTCTCGTGGTCTTGGTAGCCTCGTGAGCGATTTCTATGCCCGTTTGAGATTGCGACAGATGTCGATGCACAGGGGCGTGTTCGCTGAAGGAACGATGCGAGTTTTAGGAGGAAGGGAAGATCTTATACGAGCGACACTAGCGCGAGTAGATGCGCCACCGACGTGTCCCATCAACGCGAACCTATAAACCCTGCTTGCTGGGAAATAATATTGGGAATCCTTTTCCGACGCTGCTTCTTCCGGATTTTCCTCTCGCCTCTTTACGCGCGGCCGAAATCCTCGAGGGCGCCAAGGATTTTCCCAATGGCAAGGACGAATAAAGGTCACGTTCCGGAAACGATCGCATCTCGGTGTCGATGGATCTTTCTAGAAATTCGCGGGATGCCAACGCAACGAACATTTTCAAAGCTATAGATGAAAGATTGCACCGCGATCTTGACATGTACAGTGGTTCACGAAAGTATTTCAAGATTTAATATAGAAAACATTTACATATATATTTTGTGTATGATATAAAACGATTTGAGATTTTATTAGAATATAATGAGATACGAGTATCATGAATATGCTGGTAAAACTTGAAAGCGATTCGACAATGTATATGGAAGATACTTAGGTCTATTGTATAATCATGAAATTAAATACAAATCAGGTTCAGTTAGGTGTATTTTAATGCTTGAGGATGTAAATATGATATAATTAATTTCTAATAAAACTGGAACGAGACATGAAAAGATGGGATGTCTTTAGATAAAGAAATTATTATTATTATGTCCAAGAGATGAGTGCGTACGAGTCTTTAAAATTTTACAACATTCTAATCCTGTTAAATATAATCTGCTATTGCTCACGAAAGTATTTGAATATTTTACATTGTGTGTGTTACATAAAGCTGTAAATTCTGGCTTCATTTTCAGATTTGTTTCAAACCTTACCAACATAATTATTATAGACAAGTCTCATAGCAATGCTAATGAAAATTTCAAACGTTCGCTATAATACACATAACATATTCATAAAATGTGCCTACAAGTGTGCGGATACTTTCGTCAGCAACTGTAAAAGAAAGTCTTACCTTTCGAAAAAAAAAAGGGTTTCGCGAAGGGAAAAACATCGTGTTTCTGTAAGTTGTGGTGAAAATTGCGCTACGTCCAGGAGAATCTTGATTTCTACGCGAAAGCGTAAATCGAAATTGGATCGTAAAGTTTCTTCATGCTCAGCTTTGTGTTCGCGAGAAGGTGACCTGATAGTTCCGTCAAGTGTACGCCCATTCCGATGATATATGGTTCAGTAAATTTATTGTGTTTGCATGCCTTTGAAATTCACACGATGCGGCATCGGCATTATTTTCGAATCTCGCACTACGATATTTGACTCTACTTTAATAGAGTATAACAAATTGGGATTTGTTAACGCAGTTCCTTGAAAATTGGTATATTTTATTTGTGTTTTTGAAGAAATCATCATTTTTTAAATTTTGTTTATGATTATTAAACTAGACTACGGTTGTCTATAGATTGAAGTCACGTTGACACCTATAAATAAAAAATAGTATATGAATTTATGCAAAAATATTTACTTTGATGCGAGGTACTTTGCAAAAGCTGAAGGCATCGTAATATCTGCAATTATTTTCAGCTTATAGCTGATATCTTTTTGTAATCATCTTATTTCTATTATCTACGTCTTACTATAACAATCCAGATGCTTCTAGTTGACTTTTCCTTATACTTCGTTCCGTACATAAGTATCTTAAAAGTGCGAAGCACTTATTAACTTGACTAAACACTTCTTCAATGAAAAACTTTCTGCCTTCCGTATTTTCTATTTTTCAGTTCCTGTCTTATAGATCTGGAAAGAATTGTTGAAATTCTACTAAAACGAACAGTTTTATTGATTGGCAAACTAGGATCGAAATCAGCAAAAATTATTTGCATTCCTTTAAAACTGATTTGAAAACGTTACATGTAGATTTTTCTCCTCCAGCGAGGCGAATCTCTTTGATTCTTCAAGTTTTCTCTCCTCAATATTTCCATAATCTTGAAACAGCGAAATTTACGAGAACAGTGTTCGTTTCATTATTCTATCATTTTTATAGGATTCTTCATTTCTTTATTATCCTTAATAATACTTCAAATGTACTTACAAATATAGACAATATATAATGTTGCTGTTTGCAGGATTGAAAGAAGCTTTTGTAAGCTGATGATCACGATTTTATAAATTGTATATTTTTAATTGTAGTTTATAAGATTCTTTTATATTTTATATTTTAGTTTTACGGTACAAATTGTTCAGATTAAATTATTTTAGCTATTAATTTTTTAAATTCACGTTAACTCTTTGCGGATAGTTACACATTTGTGAAAAATTGAAATGTTCAAAATTTTATACAATTTTCAAAGCAAACTCCTCGTTATAATATTTAAATGACGATGCAAATTTTTACGTAGGTTTCATTTATTTTGTATAGAAAAATATGAATTCGTATAGAAATTCGCAATCTAATAATCGTACACACATATGTAGCATATAATTAAAAAATGGAATAATCTACTTTGGCAACATTTTTGAGACATGACTCTAGTAAATTCTAAAAATTATCAAAATAATTTTTCTATTATGTGAACTACTTATGAAGGAAATAACATATAACACTTTATGCAATACCGTCTACATAGTTTAGCTTGTCGGCAATATTTCTTATTGTAATATTCCATAAACAATTAAGGATGCCAAGAATTTCCCCACAGAAATTGCATGATATAAAAGAAGAAACTATATTATGCAAACAACTGTTCTTTATGAATACATGCGCAGAGAAGATCTTAACTCTCACGGCGATAGAGTACAGTCTCATACATTTATGTACAATAACACGAACTGCTTACGTGGTTTATCTAGTGACATATGAATGAAGTTGAGATAGTGAAACATTTCAAGTTTCATTTTATCTACAGTAACAAAGAAACAGATTCTCACGTTTTATTTGTCGTAAAACAGCTCTTGTGAATTCTTGAATGCTTTTATCTCGTGGTATACGTTTTAGAATTAAGGTCGTGTTAGTTTTCGTTTTTTCTATATTTCTTTTATCTGTAATATGATAGCGTTTATTCAGATGAGTCGAAGTCAGCCAAACGTCAGATAAATTTATGCGATGTTATGATTTGGTTGAAAAGTGAGTGGTCCGGTAGAGTCTGATAAAGGATCCTGCTATTTGCATTTATTTGAGCTTAACTTCTCGACAGTAGCTACTTGCATACGGGATATGGAAATGTGGTTACGCGGTAAAACTTTATTTCAATCAATTTATCGACGAAAGTACGCATTTTATTCACAAGGTCTTTAATTGAGTATTGCATGAAGTGTTTACGCTATTAAATCTTAGCATTTCTTTCGAAACAGTAGATTTGTGAGGAAAATAGAAAAAATTTCTAAAAAAAACTATAAAAGAAAGAAAATAAAGAATTGAGAACAATAGTTCCGAAAGAAATATTCGTGATAGAGATACTCACTTTATGCTTAGTAGTGAGTACTTTATCACTTGTAGTAGGGAAAGGCTTAACTACCTTTCAATTATTCCTGACATTCGTAATACTTTAAAATAAAGAATTATATTTCATACTATTGAATTAAACATGGATTAAAAACAAATTAAAAATTTAGTAAAATGTTCTCGTTTTTAATAGTGACAGAAATTTACAATATTCACTCAACGAATAGACCGAACCGACAAAAATTTGAATAACAAGGATTCCATTATCCTTCACGAAAAATTTTTTCGCCAAAAAATTCTACCATGCGTTTAAAAAATGCTTCACGTTTTCTACATTCTGAAACGTTATATTTTTAATGAACGTATTCCAAAGAGCTTTTTTTCCTTTCTATTCTTCCAAAGATTTTTCCATCTCTTTTTCTTACTTAAAATACAAAGTCCGAGTAAAGGAATGGGAGAAAGCAAGAAAATTTCCTTAACGGGAAATTCCTCTACCCCCTTCCCAGCTTTCCAAAAATGCTTCGATTTTCAACATACCTGGACGTTCAATCCTTTTCAAACAATTGTTATAAATCGTCCTGCGAATACTTTACCGTTAAACCATGAAGAGAGAAAGGGAGAAAGTGGGAGAGAGAGAGAGAGAGAGAGAGAGAGAGAGAGAAAGAAAGAGAGAAATAGCGCACAAGCGCGCGACTAACGACTAGCAAGATTCACGTTGGCGAATTTTCAGGGTAAAAGTTTCTACGTACGACCACGATTGGACCGCAGGCTTCCGCTTTTCCAGATTTCTCTCCATTCGTTGCAGTTGGCGCTCGTTTTTTCTTTCTCTGGTACGAGGGCCACGCGTTACAAATTGGTCCATGCCTCATACGAGGCCACCTCGACGTTGCGAGGCGTCTGCGTTGGAGCCGCGTGAAATACCGCGGCCCATTACTTGCGGCTTGCAACTGCGGATTAATTAACGCAGATTAATACCAAGATGCATCTTGCCGCACCTTGGAAAATCACTACGAATAATGGTGCATAAATTCCCCGATATATTTCTGCTACGTGATGGAAAGTATACGATTATTTTAAATAATCCGGGCGAAGCATATAAGAATTAAAAAATTCACCAATTTTAAAAGCAAAATTTTTCTTTTAGAAATTTAGTAAATTAATTCCGAATACTGTTGCTTCTATGTGTAAAAGGGGACGACACTTTATCAATCGAAATGTCTCTTGTTTTGCTAAGAATGTTAATACATGTCGGTCTTTGTATTACGTACTTATTTTTTTAGAATTTTAGAATTCTAAGATGATATCGGCAATATTCGGTTATGTATGTATCCTTTGGTAAATTGGAAAGGAGTATGGTCGTCCACCATGAGAATGTAGGATGTTCGTGTTAGAAAATTTATTGTAAAGTTGTGATCGCAAAAAGATCTGATATGCTCCAAGTTTCATGAGACTTTACTACGGTAGTATGATAATAGTAAAAGTAGTAGTAAGATAATGTAGTCGTTAAAATACTTTAATTGGTAAAAAGAAACTTAAAGTTTCTTACTGAATGATGCAGGTAATTGAAAATACAGATAAAAACCGTATCTAATTGTAAGATTCAAGTAATAACTTCCTTTCTGAGGAACTAACTTTATGATAGTCATAAATCGACGCAAAAAGAATAATACAGACAAGTTATACATTCCCATACAAAATTTCGAAACCTCATTTATAATAAATAAACTCTTACATATAGAACTAGAATTTGCATTAGAACGAATCTATCAATTAAAACTGCAAACACCTAACTTTACTTATCATCAATCACCAAATTCTTTCGACGAGTACCACCATGAAACAAATATTATGGAGCTTTAACTTACATTGTTGGTACAGTACGAAGCATACGGGCAGCAGGCAGAATATGAATTTCGCGCATAAATAGTCATATATTAACACGAGTATCGTATCGATCATTTATCTCATCACTGCAATATCACCTCGACCTTCTTCCCTTTTTCAAAGCGTTTAATTTCTGCATTGACCGTAACTAGAATTGAACAGATATTTTAGTGGATGAAATTTATCGCGCGGGATGCATCCACGGGCCGCAAATCTCGGAACTAGAAGATGAATGGTACCCGGGGTCAGACTTGCAAGTGGTTTAAATTACCGGGTGAGGGGGAAAAGAAGTTATCGGAGAGGGCAGAGCACGACGTGCATACAATAACATCGCGATTCCTAACTGCTAAGTCGTGCATTTTTTATCCGACCCTCAGACACACTCGATACGCTTGAATGGAAACCCATGAAACGATAGACATGCGTGGAGCGCGGAAATTTAACGAACGGTTATAATTATCGAGCGCCATTCGAACTATGGCTGCACCAACCCGTTTGCGCATACACGATTGTACCAGCCGGTGTTTTCAAGAGGTTCGTCTGATATTTTCACAGTGACGATCTACATTTTATAACGGTTTTAGAATTTGGGTTTTAGGTTTCAATTGCGAATATTGAGACGAATCGTAACAATTATCGGTTTGTAAAAGTAAGATTATAGTAACGAGGTGAAATTATAATAATTACGATTTGGATATATTATCTTCTTATATAACCATATTGCAACTTTTATGAAACAAGTAAGTCAAAGGTTATAGTAGAATTACAGAATAAAACACTAAATGATGATCGAAAAGAAAGACCGACTCCTTGTAATTGTTTAATCAATTTGGGTGTTTGTTCTGAGCTATGTATATATATTTTCTATTGAACAGTTGGAATCTCCGTACAGAGATTATTCTGCAATATTTCTACCAATGTTTCAAATAATTACTTTACACAGTATTATTGTTGTATACGGAAGTACTTACATTAGTCTTGTCAGTTAATTTGGAATTTTCACTCAAATAAACCTAAATTGCAGTTATAGGAGGATTTAATGCATCACAAGTTTCATGAAATTTTATTATCTTTTGTAGAAATTAATATTATGTACCACATTATACGTAAAATCATATTTGATCTACAAGGTTTTAAAGGTATATTATAGTACAGTTATTTTCTATAATATAATAACACAATGATTAGCAGAACCAAATTATTTTTACTTGTAATAATAATTTCTGCAATAATTTGTTCGATGCGACGAAGCATTTTGAGATATCATCACATAGAACTACCTTTTATATTGTCTTTCTTTTTTTATTCTGCTATGCTGTTACATTTCTGCTTGATTCACTGTGTTTTTTTTTTGTGGAAATCCAGTAATAGTTTTTATGACGGTTAGTCATAAAAATCTACACCCAGTACATTGCATGCTATATTTCTAACGGAAATATCAATTTTCGCGTAGCCAATTATTTTCATCTTTCTTATCTCACTCTTAAACTCGATTAGCACTTTTATTATATTTTTAACGTTTCAAAGTGTATTATTATCTTCCGTTTATACCGTAAGTTCTATCTTTTTTTTTCTTCTATAAAGGAAAATTTCAATTTCCATAAAAATCCGCATTTAGTCATAACATATCATATCGAGATAATCTAAGATGATATATTGTATTAAGAGCTCAAGAGAGAATCGTTGTTACTACTAAATTCTATAGCAATAATTTAAAATATCACGAAATTTAATGAACGGCGTGTTAAAAATAAAAAAAGAGCGAAACGGAAATTCAGAAATATTTAGAAAGGAACAGGACAATTGCGAAAATTGTATAATTCCAATGTAGCACAAAATCTTTCGTAGAAGATGCAGTAAATTTTCACGAAATTTCCGGCATATCGGTAGATTAATCTTCTATATGATAAATGCTTTTAAAATCTGCATTGAAAGGCTGTGCAACGGTTTTTATTTCAACAGAATAACGAGCAGAACAGATCGAAGAGTATTCACAAGGGTAAAGATTATGCCATAGGATAATATTTTATACAATTATATTGAATCAAACACTTAAAATTAAAACATGATTTTTAGCATTTATGTTTCGTTTAATCAAACTTGCGATCCATATAATACTATTAAATGTACAAATATATAAATTACTATTAAACATACAAAGCTTTATACTTTTAAAAGTTTTTATTTTACTATTAAACATACTATTAAACATACAAAGCTTTATACTTTTAAAAAGTTCAAAAGATCAGTGCCAAGTGTAAATTAATTCAGTGCTTTTTTAAACAATAAAATTTCAAATTTTATGTATGGAAAACAATGTTTATTATTTTTTCCAATTTCGCTCAAACGCCGAATTTCGTCGAAAAGAAGGAAGTTACGATTTCAATTTGGTGAAATTTATTTTCATTAATTTGAAACTCTATATCACATAAATAATAACGCAGGAAACAAGATAAAAAAGAGTCGGTTGAATCCAAGTCTACAGAATACTTCTGGTGTGACAAGACTTTCTAATCAAAATTAAAAATTGTTTCCTTTGCAATCTTCACGCTCCGAGGTGGCGCGTTGTTGCGAGGTATAATCATCCCTCTTCCTCCGCTGCCACTATACGACCTGCTGTGCACCAATTCATCCCTTAAAGTAAGAAGTTATGAATCTTGCGAAATAACATAAATGCAAATTTCTTTAAGACTGTTATAAGGCGAAGAATTTTCGTAGGAAAATGTTCAATGACTTCGAATATCTTTGTTTCGTTCGATAAATTACAGAACATGCAAGCAGAACTTCGATATTTTAATATTGTGACGAACAATATTTTTTAAATTGTTTCGAAGTTTCCAAAATTGCAAGCAGATGAAAAACCGTATTGAGCCTCAAGTCCAAGTATACAGACAAAATTGCTACTACAGGAATCATCGACAATGTACTGAATCTTAAAACCGTAAAAAAAGTAGAAACGTATTATAAATTGTAACTCATCTTTCTGTAACAGTCATACGATAAAGAATCGTCAATTATTCCAATTTAAAATTCAAGATTTATGGTGTGAAAATCATCTCGTATAACATACGAATTGTTAGCGAATATAGCTACTGAAAAGAGGAGGCATCCGAAGAGATCAGGACTTTGGCGCCTAGTATTACGTGAAATAGGTTGGCTGCGATGCCGTTAAAAGGCCACTTGTGGCCCATTAGTCGAGGTTCGCGAGCTGGGCGCGTGCGATTCGCACATTAGAACGAACGCGAGCCATTGCAGGTCTGATAATAGCCGGCACGGAGGTCAGAGAAGAACGCGTGCTCGATCTAATCGCATGTGTCACGCGTGTGCCGCTCACGGCCCATGGCTCAGCTTACCGTGGCGCGTTCTCGTTAAGATCGTCACAGATATCTGCACGCGGCAACTGGACATGTGAAAAATGCCCATTAAATTTGATATGCGTGATCGCGGCCATTTCGACGCGCGTTTTATGATCACAGCCTCGCCGAACCCATCGCGCCATCGAACCAGGGGAAAACTGTAATGGCATCCCTGTAATATTTTCCGCTCCCGAGGCGATCCAATTTTCGGTCCGTTTAATAGAATTCTCTCGCTGCCTCTGCCGCCCGTATTTACATGCGGATACATGTATGGATATCAGTTTGCGAATCGCGGCTTCCGTACCCCCGTGTACAGTTATTCTGATATTTATCATTCGCATACGATTACGTAGTCGGTGAGATTTTAAAGTTGTACCTTCAGGTGTGTGGAGGCCAATACTCACGTGAACCAGCTCGTTACTAGACCGAGGAATTTTTTGGTTCGTACGATTTTTATCAAATGTGGACAAAGTTTCCGGGCTATTCATTTAACTTAAAGTTCTTTGACACAATCGTATTTCTTTATTGTTAAAAGCATTAGAAGACTAATAATTACCTTCGTTGCTAGTTTTATCGCTAAAATGTTTCGAAAATGATTTATCTTTTCAATTTTCTAAGATTAAGATTTTCTGTTTAGTAAAAAAATATGGTGCCGATATTTTATTTTTAAATGAACACCACGAACTTGGAGAAAGATAATTTCAAAACGACCTATCTCTTTATGTATTTCAGAATATAATTGATTTTAAGAACGGTAGAGTTCTTGCAAATGAAAAAAGTAAAACACAAGAGTTTTAGAAGATGTAAATGATACGTGATTGTGACATAATTAAAAGTTTGATCGCGTGTGGTATTATATATTCAAACGTGTAGTCAATAATTACGTTTGTTTTCAAATTCACTTTTCATTGTCACGTTGATTATAAGGTTGCGCTTTATTTTAGTTTATACACAAAAATGACGAAAATTATTTGTCAATAGCAAATTATCACCAATTATAGTCTGCATACGTGATGTAATTAAAATGACAGGTAGTTACGAGGTGGAAGATTGTTAGGTAGAAAATTGTTAGGTATAGCTGACGTGATAATTGATTCTTTGTACCCATCCTTGTAAAACAGGAGAAAAGTGACCGAATACTTATATTGAAATCCAATTGAAATGGTTAGATGATAGTAATTTGCTACATAGTGCTTTAGACACGTTAAAAGACTGTAAGATAGAATTATATTTCCCAGATTTACAGTTAATAAGTGAGTGGAAGATATTTTTTCTGTGGCTACGTGTAGATATAATTGTAGACAACGTAGAAGGAATCTTGATTGATGATATGTTTCTCTTACTGGTAATGACTATATAATTATATGGCATTTCGTATTCAAAAACATTTTTTGAATACAGAACTCTGAAGATTGTTGATGAGTTATAGTAATAAAGTTAATGCATTTGCATGAAGTTAATCTGATAAGTGCTTTCGCGGTGTTAATTCTTATAAACTTTTCGATAAACGTTAAGAAACAAAATGGTTTTGTATAATTCAGCGTATTATTGAATAATGTGAATAGATTAATATTACTTAAAGCGCGGGATAGAAAATTACTTTACACACTAAATCACACATTAACAAGTTATGCATAAAAATTATTTTCAATAAAGTGTTCAGCGTGATAGTGGTTCATGCTCTTTTTTTTTTAAAAACAAGTTAGTAGATCCTCATTCCATCTATAGGTTTTTTAAAATTAAAGTTATGTGACTTTGTGATTGATCCAGAAATGTGCGTGCTTTACTAATAATGATCAATAGATGTATTCGAATGGAGGATACAGTAGATTTGACAATTTGGAAGGTGATTTATGGTTTCACTTTAGACTCCTGGGCATTAAAAGCTCTTTTTTAACATTACGTTAAGTATGTTGATTTATAATCATTTACACTAGAATGCGTTTTTCATGTAATAATGAAATTATAATATTATTCTCGTAAAGGAATTTCGTGAATTTCATAAAATCTTTTTATTCTTATCACTTTGGAAATTTCACGTTGTAAATATTAGTTTGCAAGACCGAAATAATATTAATAAACTTCTGATAGAGTATATGTCCGAAGCAAAATATATAACATGGAATATATCTGTTTCGCGATAACTCGTGGAAGAATGTTGTATGTATAGAACACAACAGAAATTCTACCGTAGTTATAATAATTTATGTGCGGTAACAATGATGGTAATATATGCACAACCGAGTTGTACATCCTACGCAGCAAGCATAATAGAATTTTGACCATTGAAATTCCTGCAATTTATGTTCTGCTCAATTGAAAATTGTATTTGATACAAGCTTCTCTTCGTAGTCGCAATTTAAAACATATTATATATATTATTCATTTATACTGATCACTCAAGCATTATTATAAAATATTTAATTTGTGTACTTGAAGCATATTATTACTGTCATTTTATATTATCGTATAAATGTTAAAGCTACAATTGTGATGAAATTACTGATATTATTTGATTTTCGTGCACATTTGAATCAATATTGTTAGTAACATTTTAGAAGTTATCATATTACTACATGTTACATGAGAGTAATAATTTTGATAAAAAATGCATCTGATTGGTCTATTGGATGCGAAAATATAAAGTAGTATAAATTGTTTGTACAATAGAAGTCTACAATTCATAATTTGTCACTTGATTCACTACTATGTAATAGGATTTTCACTCTAACAGCGTTTTACTGAAATTCAAATCAGCAACAGTGGAAAACCGCTACGATCTTTCACTTGTTACCTAACATATTAATATTATTAATTAATAGATTATCGTACAAGAAAATGTCTCTCAAATTTATCTATCAAAAATCCTAATAACACAATTCTCAGTACGAACGTTTGGTGAAACGCAATTTGGCATATTGCGTAATTACATTAACATATAACGTGTCACATAGTTCGGTAACATTATTAATTAGCAAATTGCTACACAACAAGATCCTACTTAAACATTCTAACTTAACAAAAATCCTACCAACAAAATTTGTCCACCTAGCATTTAGACAAAACATAACATTAGGAAAATCAGTAATGTTACAAAAATCTTGTGATCTTGTCTGGTAAAAATAAGCAGCTGAAATCGAACTTAAAAGACTCGTCTAACGAAATAGCAGAGCGACACGTCTAATCGCGAGCTGACAACCAGCACCGTCGCTTTTCTCTATTTTCACCAGCTTTTCCTAGCCTACCGAGAATTTTCGCGTTTCCATCGTAGTCCATTGGTTTGTCGGACAACATGGGTACGCGCGCGTGCTCACAAGATCTGTGAGTTACACGTAGCCTGCAACCATAAATTTTCACAAGGGAACGAGGAAGTTGGAGCCAAGTAACGAACGATCGAGAGCACTTAGTGAAATAAATAACGCGGGGCGACCTCTTTGTCGCCAATTGTCGAACTTCCCGATGGAAAGTAAATGTTAGGAGCAGCCACTTCCCGGAACAGCAAAATGTCTTCGATCCAAACGACGCGCTAAAGTGCACCCTTTTCACGAAACTCGAAATCCCTCCTCGTTAACCGATGTACTTCCCCTTTAACCCTTCTCGAACGATAATTCATCAAAATTCAATGAAATCTCAGTTCAAAGACGATATACTTCGTGTTATATGCAGTTTGTTTGTTGCAGTTAAGATTTACATTCTTCTGGATTATCGCAGTTGATAGCGCAGAGACTACTTCGTTTCTACCATTTCGTAGTTACACAAATCTCTTCCGTGATATCGGTTTTGATTTATTAATCCCGAATATAATTCCATGCTGTTGGTTTCCGATAAAATCATGTGACTTGGTTATTACTTAATTCTATGTCTGTTTTTAGAAAGTTTATTTTATTTGTTTGTAAGTCTCTCGACGTATTTTATGACCATATCAGAATAATCTGCTCTCAGATAATTTGGTTATAAGTATTTTAATCCTCCTATTATAATCCTCCTCCTTGATTCTCATACCAAAGTAAGAAACTAAAAGTTAGCTAGAAACTAAAAAACCAGGTAGCAAACAAAATTCCTTTCATAAAAAGATAAAGCTATTATTAGAAAGAATATAATGTATTTATATTTTGATTAATTAGAATTTATATTGGGAACGATCCTTAACCGCGAAGCAATTCTTTAATATTGGTTTAGAACAATCAGGACGAATATTAATTATAACACTTTTAACATTTTATACATTAATTTTTTAATATTAACATTTATACATAAATATTTTTAATATTTTATACATATTGCACAAGTATTTTTCTTAATTTTTTTTTAAACGATTAACGATTATGAGCCATTAAGATTGTTCCCAAAACAGATATTTTTACGACATAAAAGGAAATATGTCATGTTATGCCTTTCATTAAAATGAATCTTATGCAAGTAACAACCATCCCCTGCACTTTACTTGCGATCACACTTGAAACTCTAATAAGAGTTTTTATCATACGAGTTCCATTATTGCAAGAAAAAAAGAGGAACGTTAAAATGGCTTTCTACGTTTCTTGTCTCGTGACAAAAATCGCGATAAAGAAATGCTCTGCATTATAAAGAATTCCCTTGTACCGAGTTACTGCGTCTCACGCGTTCGAATAATATATCGCGGTTAATTATTCCTAATCGTTTCTGCGGTAACTATTTCGTGTTACCAACCGACAGTCAGTTCACGTAGCAAGAAAAATCATTCGCATAAAATTACATCTCCACTTCAATTTTGTATTTACTGCAGAAACTAATGTGCGCAATTCCGATCCGGCTGCTGGTAAAAATATGATCTGTCATCAAACTGTAACGTCATCAACATTGTTGTGTTTTCTTTTTCTTCTCGTCTTTCGCTAGAGGATTTTGTACGACTCTCCGTGATGATGACACGTACCTTCGAGCCAGGCAACGTTCAGTGTTTTACTCGTGCAACGCAAATCGACTTTAATGGCTGTTCCTAATGATCAACGATGGGAACGACTGTCAGTAGTCCTTTTTTTTTTTTTTTGCTATGGTGAAAACGAGATTTTCACTTACGTGTAGGCAAACGAGATTCTACCTGGTTTGATGTACTCAGGAAGTACACTGTTATGACCACGTCGGATCTATCCTTAGTATCTATCCTTGTTAATCACCTATCTTTTGTGTTTTTATCTTTGCATTTGTACTAGTATTTTGTTGGAAGATTGATTACCATATAAAATCTATGTGAAACCTGTCATTTTTTGGTTATTTTATTTTGTTGACATATTGTGTCTTGTGGAGTACAGTATTATCGAGCAAACATAAATTGATAATGAAGAGCGAAACTCTTCCAAATAATTCGTTTTTAAAAAATTGACTCTGAAAATGCATTAAGCATCCGTGTAACGATCTCTGATATTTATAGATCAAACACAATAAACCGATAGATACAGATAGCTTATAATCGATAGTAATAGATTACACCGCTTAGCGATGTTTATAGATGTAAACACGACGAGAAAGAAAAGTGTACAGCATGACCCACCAAATTAATATTTTAAACTAGATGCACGCGTACTTGGTGTATTTCCAAAATCAATTTTATCGAAAACAAAGGCCTATACGTGTATTCAGAAAAATGTTTATTCTCTATTTTTAATCGAAGCTTTTATTGAAAACTGTAGTAATCGGATTCTAGTAATCGATCTTGAAAAAAGAAACCACAAACTACCACAGTGATTTTCATGCAAGATCTCATTTGACAGAATTACCAATAGTGTCCAAGTACATGTAAGAATACATGTCTACATACAGTGCGTTACTGTACAGGAAACTTTCCTGTGAATACATTCCATCCGACTCGGTTGGACAACCTAGAATGCATAGTTGTTGAGGTGCCCTGACATTATGTGGCGTTGCACTTACACGACACTACGCGCGGAATTCTGTAATGACTTTACCCATTCCGTCTCTATTCTCGAACTACTGGTGGCGCTTGAATCACCGTAGTGTACGATGAAACGTAAACATACCGACAATAGTAACACAGAAAAGGATGATGTAGTGAATAGAAATGTCAAAGTCGAATTATCCAAACGAAATCTTGTATCAGAGGATCAGAGAAGGATTCTTGAATGATGGAATGGAACATTTGATTAAGTCCTTCGTTGTATAGCAGTAGAGAACCGTTGACAAATTGTCATTGGTAAATTGTAAAGACTATACGAACATGATAAATTTAGTTTTGTCGATTTCCTAATTTTGATACTACTCGCTCGCAGATAAATCTATGTTTTCATATTGTATACCAAATATATTAATGATTCGCTAGTGACTAGATTAAAAATGATTAAAGACATGTAATAATAGATATCTAAAAATGACCCTGTATTTGATTGCTTTCAAAATTTCTCACAAATTCTGAAGAAATTTTTATTCGTAAATCTGTGAAGTTGTTTCTTTTCCGGCTATCTTAATCTTACTCCGTCATATTCTTTTTGTATGTTTTTCATATAACGATGATTAATATATATATTTCGTGTAACAAATTGAAGATTTGAAATTTACGTGTCTAATATCAAAAATACAGAAAATCTTATCGATATAAAGGCAAGTATTCTATAAATCCTCTATTCTGAATTCTTTGTCATTTTATTAGATTTCGTGTGAAAGACTTAAACACGCGTCTGGATCGCATAATAATCTAATCCATCTCGGGCGGGAATGACAGCGCGAACCTTTAAAAGACCACATTGATTACACCTCCGCGATATATGCTGCGTATATAACGCAGCTTATGTCAATAAGCTCGATATTGATAGTAACGTCATTGCGTTTCAGCTAGCGTATGATTACTTACCGATATCTAGCTTTTCTCCTGTGGCACGTGAAATTCACTAGGAAAACGTATAACCATCAGACATTGACGTGTACAAGGTGTTCCCGTCCAATCTCTGAATGAATGTAGCTTGTGCAAAATTATAGTTTTCTACATAGAAACGTGAAAGTAGAGGAATTCGAAACATGAAAGGCGACAGTGGTCGTTAGTGACAGTGGTGATGATGGTATTTTCAGGCTAAGAAATCTCATTTTCTATCGTACGTTGATCTTATCGGTGGATCAGGCACAGTCGTTTTTGTGAATGGACCACCTAGGTAACCGGATTCGGTTTCATTATGCTTTTTGCTTTTTAAGATATGAACGGTACTCGTTTACGGTATTATGTCGAGGAATTGAAAGCTTGAGATATTTCGTTTCATTAACTCATTGTCAGAAGATTTCAAAAACCTCTATCTCGTATTTATGTATCTTCCTATATGGTGAAAAGGTTACCTGGATCAATTTGACACGTTGCCTGTAAAAAAAACAGCGTATTCTGAGTGTTCATTTATTTATAAGCGACACGAATTATCTTAAATCTAAATATATAAGCAAATGTCATCTCTTTATTTTGAATAAAATGCTTACATATGTGTGATATTTCATTGTTCCATTCCATTCGATATATTCTTAAAGAATTCTGCCTTTTCTAGATGAAGACACATTGTATGCATTACTATTATAGAAACAAAGAAAAAAAAAAGAATATGAAAGACGAACCGCGTTTTCTTATTTTCGATAAAAGATTCACACATATAGTGATATTTTATTCCTCCGATCAAATTCTTCGATTGTTATAACCTTAAAAAATGATGAGTCCGTTGAGGTGAAAACAGAGCACACATTGTATTACTATTATAGGAACAGAGAAAAGTCTGAAAGACGAGCCGCATAAATCGTTATACGCTAGGTGGCGTAATGACCGTGCCCATCTCATTCCCATTCTCTCACACCCCATGGCGCAGAATGCATACGTGTCGGACACGTACCACCTTCGCGCGCTATTGAAGCGCCTCGAGAGCGACTATCAGCCGTAGCTAAATTGTTTCCGAATGTTTACGACTGCGTGCGGTCTCTGCGGGCACTCGGCTGTCGTTCGGACACGCAGCGCGCCATTCGCGACACCGTAAATACCGACTATATTACGCGCCACTTGCTCGCCATTCCACCGGCCTACGGGGCTCTATTATTGATACGGGAACTAATATCGTTTCTAAGCTTTGTCATCGTTGCAATCGCCACGGCCTCTCTTCTTTATGCCTGGTAATGCCGACGTCAGGTAACAGGTGCGCGACGTACCGCGCTGTAAAGAGAAATTGATTTATTTTCTTAACAGACCCGCGACTTAATATATCTAGAAACGCAAGTTAGCCAACCAGTCGTATACTGTGATGGTTGAAAAATTCTTAATTGAGTGATGAATGGACGGATGAATTAATATTATTGTACGAGGAATCATGCCATTAAAACGCACCGGCACGCGATTTTCTCGTTACAACACCTTGATCTGATTTTCTTTCTTTCTTTATTTTGTATGCTGAAGTGTACTTCAGTACACCTCTCTAACGTTCTTTTGCTCGCTGACACACGTGTATTTAGCCTTATTACCCTTTCCTCGCGCGCTCGCACGTAAGTATTCCGTATTTTATTCTTGATAAATCTCGTGATTCCTGCTTAGAGTGGTATAGTTATAGTATGCAGGTGCAGGTATGTAGTTTGAGTGGATGATCATAGTGTTAATACACACCTCCGTGAGTAAGAGTAAACGTCTCGTAACTACACAATGGTCCCAGGTTTAGTTGATTGATTTCGGTATTTATTATAGATACACTATATGTCTGACGAGTAAGATCCTTATTTACTTGAATCGGTTGTCTCGATCATATGCATTCTGTCTTTATGTATGTTTTATTTGTATATATCAATATGTATTGATTATTGAATCGTTTGATTATATTGATAAATATCAAACACTTATCACCTAATTTTCAACGAAGTATGAAAACTTCTTTGCTTATCGAGAAACAACTGTTTACTTGTTGTGCTCTTTTCTGACTAGATCATATCATTCTACTGTTAGAAAGCTAAATTTCACGGAAGAGAAATGTCGTTATTGATATGCACAGTTTTAATCTAGACTGAAAATCGGATACAAGTTCGAAGAGCACGATAAAGTTAAAATATTCAGATACAAAATATTGGAGAGAAAAAATTATCAGTTATTATCTTCGATAGTATAGCTATCTAATCAGATCCGCATTCCTCCTGCATTACAGCATGTCCAACACGAACGCAACAGTTGAAAATCGCTTACAGGAAACCAGAAGCATTCCTTTCCATTGTATCAATGTATAAGCATCGGTCGCTTATAGGAAATCCAACCTTAAGAACACGTTTTTCTTCGGTTTTTACTGAGATCTCGTTGCTATCGTGGTATAAGGATCCTCCGATGGATACTCTATGGAAGAAGGAAAGGATCGTTTGCCGACACTGTGCCGGTTGCTAGCTTTCTCGATGCCTTATCGTGAATCGTCGAATTACGAAGAGAGGTTTAGCGAGTCGCTTAGCCACAGGGCACGCGAGTATCGAAGCCTCGACATGCTCCTATCTTGCGGAAGACTCCTGCGTCTGTTCGAGGTGAGTGGGAGCCTTGTTTTAGCTGTGAGATTCGATCGAAACGGAGATCGATATCGTCTGACCGTGCACTTTACGTAACGCATCCCCTTTACGCTCGATTCTCATGCATTATGTGCGTGCTACGGCCGTGGAAGTGGTTCATCCGTACGGGGGGGATCATTACGTCCCCCGCTTTAGTACATAACGTTCGTAACACTGGATTAAGTCATAAGTTATAAGCACGGAACACTGCAAACCTTCATCAGATAATAGAGTATCCCGACGTTAAAATGAAACCTTTTTTTATCGTGACCTCGATAGTGTTTTGGGCTTGTCCTTCGACCTTGTTCTTTTCACGAATGACGTTCACACGCCAAGCTTAATCTCTGATAAAACAGAATTTCATATTCCTACTGCGTGATAGATTTCTCTTTCGTAACACAATCGTGGGGATAGAGCATGCTTGACCGAGCCAAGGGAGTCAAGTAGATAAGGACGTTAGTCGACGAACAAATATCTGTATTCAAATGCTAAAATCAGCTGACAATAAGCCAATTTATCTGCAGGTATTCGATAAAAAGTTTATGAAAGAAATGTGTATATTATGATTCAATGATGTGATAATTCTATAAACGTACAATGTCAGTCTTTACTGAATTTCATCGTGCGAACTTTCCGAATACATATAATAAAATTGATTGCTTCTAGGCCAAATTAACGCATTGGATCAAGTCAAAGATTATAAATATACTACGGATTTGTATACAGTTATACGAAATTTAAAGGTGAAAAATATACAAATGTGTAATATGTAAAACTATATAAAATATCCAAGGTATATCGCTCGTTATAACTTTTAGCAAGTGAAATAAATATTTTATTTGATACATAAATATGCATAAATACCCGCAGCCTAGCTATAAGTATACAACATTGCCAACCTTCATCTGATAATAGAGTATTCTGATATTAGCATGAAATTTCGCTTTTTTATCGTGACCTTGATAGGCTTTTCGATTCATCTTGCAACCTGAATAAATCATCGCGTTATTGAATTTTATCGATAAATCTGTTACTTTTAATCACATTTGTCTTCTTTGCCTTCGTTTAGCGTCGTTTAGTTGCGTTATGCTATTTTATGCAATTGTTTGATTGGAACGCCTGTCAACGATAGAATGTACGAGTGATTTGAGAATGCTCGATATCAGAGATGAGATATGACAACGTGATAGAAATGTTATTCAGTAATTATGTGACAGCCATTGGTTTGTGATATCTTCTGAAACGTTTTCGATTTGATCTATTCTTGCTGTAAAATATACAGAATAATTAATTAGTAATTGTTCCATACAGAAGAGACGATTGATCATAGTACGTGTTTAATTCCAACTGTTCATCATTTATTATCATTATTTAACAAATTAGTGTCAAGAATAAATATAACTTCTTCCAGAGACATTTTATACAAATTTTTATCAAGTTTTAAATGTTTTCATAAAATTTTCATTTAACAATCTTGTCAAATGATTTATATTTCTTATATTTTATGCTTTTCCTAACATTGATTGATATTTGTATAGTTATACAGGGTGGTTGATAACTGGTGGTACAATGTACAAGCGGAAAGGGGGTGAATCTACGCGAAAAAAGAAGTCGAAAATATAGAATAAAAATTTTTTTTTTATTTTTTTTTTAATTTTTCCATCGAGACAACGATCTACAGTGAGATCCGTTATAACACACCGTACGCGTACCGAGCGAAAATTCAAAGTTGATTTTCTCGAAAACAAAGGCTCAAATGAAAAATTTTCACTGTATATTTTCGACATCTTTTTTCGCGTAGAATCACCCCCTTTTCGCTTGTACCACCAGTTACCAACCACCCTGTATATTCTTTCTGAACAGTTTTCGTTATCAGTATTTCTAATTTCGTCTTCACTATAGGGTTACATACCTATAAAAGAAATGAAGTAGTATTAGATAAACACCGTGACCAGAAGGTGATACTCTCACGGGATTCTAGTAGCCAACGTTCTGTCGAACTAATAGTATGGTAAAATATTCAGAATAGCTACTATGTTAGTAAACACACGGAAGAAATGTTTGTAAACACGCTTGGAATAACTTAAGTAATATCTAAAGGTACCCATGATTCGCCTCAATGAAAGCGAATAGTATTCTCCCTTCAGCAAATAATTTTTAAATGTATCTAAAAATGAAAACGTTTCTATCGTTCCATCTTCTAAAAACACGAAGAAATTTCCATTTGTAGCTAAAAGCAACCAACAATATTTTATATTTTATTAAAAAATATTTAGGAAATCGAACTACTAGAATTATATAAAGAATATTTTTGCTGCATTCAATCATTAAAAGGAAATTCTATGCTATATTTTGCACAATAATTAATTGGTCCTTTTGATATGAATTGTTTTTATGCCCTATATCAATATCGATAAAAAATCGACAGAGTTAAAGAAGAATATAAAACGCAGTATGTGTGTATGTTACTGTCTCATAAAGAAAAAGAAATTCGTAAAGCTGCAGAAATAACTCTACATATATATTTCTTTAGAATAGACATCTGGCATGGAAACATGTCTTTATCCGCTTTGGAACGTGTACAAGTTCACATTCTCCTTGACAGTGGTCGGTAAACTTGAGCTTCTCACACGTTGCCCTCCTTCATGCACGTTGTCCCATTAAAATCGACCCTTCTCAAGAGCTTCAAGAGTGTTCTGTAACAAAGCGTTGTATTAATACAGACGCTTTAAAGTGAATGTAACAATTACTATTCTACAAGGTACACGCAGCGAGCTACTGTTTTGTTAAATTATACAACTTGAAGTAAAATGATTTTGCAACCAATAAATCAAAGATAAAGGAAACCAATTTTCATCAAAAAATTTTATTTCATATATTATAAAATATATATTTCTCGCTTAAATTTGTATACGCAATAAAATTTAACTACTTGAAGTTTGAATTTAATGTTTGTTGCGAGGACGTCATACGATCAGGTGCGATCGTTATTACGAGCCCGTTATGCAACAACCATTACTTTGTTATAAGCGTGCAAAGTGACTTCTGATTTATTACTTACTTGCAAGTTTGTGAATAGTCGGTTTAACTGTTGGCCAATTTCGGGCATTATTAATTTTCATATTTTATCTATGGCATACAGGATGCGAACACGCTCCATAGCTCATTATGAAAATCGAATTTTGGTATTTGGAATTAAAATTCAAATTTTATATCTTTACATGATGAGGTTAAACATAATGATTGGAAAATAATTAAGAGATTGATTTTCATTAGTACTTCAAACAATTTTAAAAACGTTTTAACAGAGAAATTTTCATGGAAAAGTAGATCATTCTTATGGATTTTTCCTAGGAAAAATATTGATATTATAGAAATAAATGCCTTGGGATATGAGGAGATACTCTTATGTTACATTCTTACAGATATTACCTTCTCCACACATTAGAAACAAAATCTTTCTATTTTAATTCTACTATTATTTATTTAGCATTATCCACATAAAATCGTGTCAATCACTTTTACTGACGTAGATATTATCAGCATAAAGTGTAGTCACTTTAAAGCAAAAAACGAAAAATTTTCTTTAAACTAGATTACTTCCACTGGTATTATACCTACTTTTAAAAGAAGGAAGGTAGAAAAAATCGACAAACTTCCAGCTCAATTTCTAGATTAAACCCATCAATTATAATCTATACCACCTATAACGGTATCTTTTTCTAGCTGGGTCGCATTGCATTTGATGAAACTTTCAATTGAGATGCCTTACATAATCTTACAAAAAAGATTCGAATTAAAAAAGAACGGGATAGAACGTTATCCTTGACAACAGCTTAAAAAGATTCGTCGGGTCTAATGACAAGAAACGCGAAACACAAGCACGAGAGGCCACGTACATAAAGTTTCTCTGAGGCGAGAAATTAAATTTAATGCCGCCTGGTTTTTTACCAGCGTAATAACCTTTCTTACGCCGTTAGTCTCGCGATATTATTTCCTCGAGCGGGTTACGATGTTCTTCGATCGTGACTGATCTACCATGCTTCTTCTTCCACGTCTCACCGTCGACACGTGCTCTTCGCCCGTCCAACGTTTCGTTTCCCTTGGTCTTGGATCATTGCTTCTTTTGCGTTGCAACGGGCCTGCAAAGTGTCGAGAAGGAATGTGCAAAAACGTGAATCGAATGGGCCGCACGTGCGAGTAAGGACGCTTGGAAAATATTTTCGATTATCCCTCCAGTTTCGGTCTCGATGCTAACACGACCACTCTGTTTTTCTATTCGTATATCCTTACAGAAGTTTCAATCGGCTTGATAAATTGTCCTATTCAGTTGAATGTCATGGTTATAGCAATCGTAGAACGATATTCAGCTACGATAACTAACAAGGAAAGTTACAAAGAGAGTCTGAATTCATAAAAAAAGACATCTTTGTGCTCGTAGAAAATAGGAAACTTTGTGTATTTTTGTTCTAGTGTTTTCGATCTCTTTATTTTGTTTATTAATGCAGGAAATAATGACATTGTTATATGAGACATTTACAGGTGTAAAAATGCGCTGGATGTACATATGAAAAAATATATAATTTATCTAGAGTGTAAATTTGTATAAAAACTTTGCAGTTTATAGAACTTATAATACTATTAAGAGTTTATTTACAGCAATTTGAGTTCATTATTTTAATGAGTATTTTGATTTGATTGGAAGCATTTCTAGTGACGTATATTCTGGCCACGAAAACTGGTAATAACGTATAAAATAGATATATTTGGATGTTCGTACAATCACACAGCTAATACAAGGCTAAATAGCGTCGCTGATGTAGAATTCGTCGCGCACGATTCCGTATCTATTTACTATTTACCTATCGTAGTACGTGTTCCAGTCGTCGCTGAATCGACATTTGTTACAACCCGACGCGTGTCGACATGATATAGGATTTGATTGGCTCAGTTCCACAAATAAATGCACATGCTATACGAACGCTTTCTAAATCTAAATGTATTATTGTTATTTATTCGTGATGTATTTATCTCGTGAACCTAATTTATTGTGATAAGTGTTTTCCGATATATACACACTTTAACTATTTATTTAAACTTATTTAATAGTAAAAAATCTATTGATATACAAATGTAAGAGAATATCGAGCTCTGAATGAAAACATCATCAATCGTTAAATATTGAATTACTAATTAAATGATCAACTGCTTTGTATGTATAATATAAAATCGAAGCAATAGCTTTATATTGAATATTATTATACCGAATGACATATCGATGTGCATTAACATGTATTAAACCGAATACACTTATTTTAACGTTATATTATCTATCGTGTTCGTGCAGAAGATATCATCAATCTTTACATATGATTATCAAAATAGGGAAAGTTCTACTGACAATGAGATGGACTATCAGAAGTAAGATGGATAAGTACTTGTAATTCATGATGTGTGAAATAGAGGTATAACAAGAGCTGTACTCGTGTTATATCTCTCCATATTCCATCATACTCATGTATGAAAAATATTCCGAATGAAATCAGTTATTTAAACAATATAGGCTAAGTAGATTATCTTGTTCTATTCAATTCTAACCAAATTTATTGGAATATTTGAATTTGCTTTTTCATTTATTTCTGAAAACTTAAAATTACGGAATATACTACAAATGCATTCTTTAATTGCCTACTTAACATTTAAAAGCATGGTATCTAGGCATTAGCTATCGCTATCAATATTCTTGCCATAAAGTAATTTCCTGCATCGAAGCGCTACAACGGAAGAACGTCTAATCTGTTCGGTGCTTATGGTTCAGATTGTTCTTAGGGCTCACATTCCTTTAACTCGAACGAGGATACTAATTTCTACGATAACGTTAATAAGAGCAACATTTCGAAGCACATTCCAGTGTTGGAGTTATGGCTATCACTATCGAGTTCATCTAATTACTAATGGTCACTAATGGTCTGGTCTAATTACTAATGATCACTAATGGTTATTATCTGAAGCTAATTAAAATTTTGAGATGATTTATAAGTTGCATGAATGTAACATCGAAAGTGGTTTATAAACCAAGCTTATAGATCTCCACGAATTAACATCTGTCCGTAATTAATAGCCAAGATGGTATCATCTTTTCAATGTATTTCAATATGAATTTAACATCTGCCCTTCGCAACATCGACTTTTGTTATTCGTCCTAGCGATACCGAATCGTACGAGAAAAGTGTCATTTGTATTCAAGTCATGAGTGGTCGCAAAATGTTTAGGACAAGTACGATAAAGGGTAACGTTTATTACCTGATACTGAGAAATGTAGCAACCAAAAGTAAAATCATTTGTATGTTTAACGTTCTGTGTACCGGTATGCGATATGATAATAGCTGTTGTATACACGACTGTTAAGGAAGATCATCGTTAATCCGTGTTCTGATATTCCACAGAACGTAAAGATGGGAGGAAATGGCTCGTGGCAAATGTAAGACGGTAGTTTTATGTTTTATTATCGACTTCCGCCGGCTGTTCTGTAAAGTACTTTTATATAAATGTGTTTATTTAAAAAGAAATCTTTTTTGCTATGAAGAGATTTTAATTAAAGATAATAAAGAGATTCAGTACATTATAGATATTATTTTTAAGAATGAAGATGTGGTGGTGATGCACCGAGGAATATATTAAGCTTGATAATGTGTGCAATATTAGAAATATGCAAATGCTGAAACAGGACGATGTTAATGCAAACTGTTTGTATAATACGTATGTTAATAGTAAATACATCTATATTATTCATTATTGTACGTAGTCTTGTTACTTTGCAAAATATTTTAGTGGATGCGGTAGATTGAGTGCAATAAATAAATAAGTAATTTTCGTCTTGATTTTAAGGACCCCTTATTAGAAAAATTAGAATTGTTGATATATTTACTCGTAATATCAAGGTACTTTATTGCACAATAATATTCATGATATCTAAACACTGGTAGATACTGTAATATACACAAATTATCCACATCATTTGGAATATTCTATACCAGACATCTTATGATATGACTGTGACATTCTACCATGATCATTTAATCAGTCATAACTAAATTTTAAATTCCATTTAGTGATTATTTAAGAACATGAATCAACAACTGATCAAATTAGAACACCATTAAAATGTACATCGTTTCTGTATAAGATCCCTCTTTATCCCATTGAATATTGAAACTTATTTATATATTGAATAAATAACTGTTTAAACTCTTGCTATGATCTCTGTGGCATATATATATATTTGTAATATATTTGCACTAAATATCTTGTAGTTTTTATGTGTGTTTCCAGATTTGATTCAAAGTTTACCAACATAATCATAATAGTTATTATAGCGCCAATAAAATCTCAAGATGTTTCGCATGAGAAACATCTCAGCATGAGAAAGTATCTACAAGTGTTCGATACCTTCGTGAACAACTGTATATTAAACGAGCATAGAAAACGTGAATGGATATGCAATCGAATTTAATTCAGGTTTTCCGTGCACGAAACTGAGGATTACTATGACATATTACATTCCAGGTTCGCAATTATTATGTTCCTGGATAGACGCGCGTCCGGACATTTTCACGGGTAGTTGTGCACATCGAATTCACTTTGGCGATCGAACGCGAAATTTC
>NT_176521.1:2351119-2399787 GCF_000188095.3 Bombus impatiens | reverse complement strand
CCGCGTTCGACGGATTATATAGTTTACCATGTCTACCGCATCCAACTTCCACAGAATGCACGCTCGTCGACGCATTCCGCTTATTAATGATAGAACGTCGCGCGCGGAATATTTACTTTCGACCACAATGTGAACAGATCAAAACGTCGTAATGCGTTCGACCGTACGATTATTGTTTATCCAGGATATTACGTTTAATTTCTGTTGCCATACACGCGTCGAAATAAATTAAGTTCGCCAGCAGTTCGTTCACCGCGATTTGCGGTTTTCCATAATTCTACTATTTATTGCAGTATCTGTTTCTCCGCGGTGAATATAATTTTGGTGTTTTTGCTAAAACTACAATTAAAACTACAATTAAAAGTTTAAGATATACGATACGACTGCTTTTGTAACAGAAATTTATTGAGCTATAGTTTTATAGTCGTCGTAATTACCATCGTATAATTGTTACTAATTACTGGGTTTAATTATTGTACCTGATTCTTCCTGTTCTTCATTTTTTTTTCTTTTGTCCGTTTTGCTTCGTTTTCACTGACAATGGATAACACGCACGTTACAATAACTCGAATTATTTTAAACTACTGTTAGAGATCTAATGAGATTTTATGAGAGATTTATGAGTAGTTACAAATAATGAAAGAATTGCTTTTCCTATATAAAGAAAATTTCCTTGGAACGAAGGTATTTAGACATAATGTAATACCTGCGTGTATTAAAAAAATTAAGAGCAGTGATATTATTCCCTTTTAATGGCTTCTTCCAAGATATTTTACACTTTACTGTAATTTATACTACTACTTATAGGCATATACACACATAAAATAACAATTAAACTGTCAGGCTTCAGATTAATATTTAATCACAGCACAAGTCACATTGATCAACTCCATAAATTAAACAACAAAAAGGATGAAAACACTATAAACATTATTCTTTCAAATTCATATTGGGATTTACGATTATTTCTACGATCTTTTTTCAACAAACAGACTAGTGGTAGGAGTAAATACGTTTTTTGAGAAATTGAGCAATAATTATATTTCTTTCTTCCTACATTTCATATATACTTATTTTACTACTCAGAAAAGAATTTAAACGATATTTTGTATGTCTGATATTCTAAGGAAGATATGAAGAATCACGGAGTACCAATATAAAGACGTAGACTGTGAGATTAAGGGCGGCAAAGTAACGTGAAATAAAAAACAGCAAGTGGATGGTCGTATTCAGCGCTGTAGTGTTAAATCAATTTCGAGCATCATTTGGAAAAATGAAAATGTTCTCGGGAAGGAATCAACTTTCTCAATAGGTAGTATACTAACCTCTCGTTGGCGTATTACGTCAAAACGAGAAGATCGTTCGACGAGTGTAGAAGAATATGCAAAAGAGGGAGTATCACGGGCAAAACGAGTCACGTATATGAAAATACAGGGGTAACGTCCGAGAATCGACGGCCGATCGAATATATTTGATAAGTCATAGCAGCTGGGTGATCCTCGGAAAGCGCGGTGATGGTGATGTCTACGTACTCGTTAAGTGGCGGCCAGGTAACTCTTTGCTGCGGACATGGAGAGGGAATCAATCGGTAAAGCAAGTCCGAAAGATCGGTTTCCTTTCTTGTCTGCTGGATCACATCGTAGCTTCGTGACTCTAACAACGCGCTAGATGATATCGAGCGCGTCGTTTCGAAATTATCGTCGAAGATATCGTAGATCGTGGATATTGTTATGATGGGAAAAAATGGACGAATTGATGAATTTTATTACTGAATGTATATTCTGGCTTCTGGCCTCTGAATTGATACTAATTCGCTACTATTAAAACCTATGAAGTGTTTATTAAAACCTAAAAAGTTTTATTTGTATTATGATTTGCAAAAATATTTATAAAAATTCCTGAGATACTCCCCTTTTTATTTCTTTTTAATTGCTTATAAATTTCTGTTTGTTTTTGTGAACCAGCATACTGTCTAGATTATATTATTTATAGTAGTTGCAAAAAGTATTTGTACACACTCTTATTTTCTAATGAAGCGTTTCATTTTTATTAGATTCTACGTTTCAGTTCCATATATAGTATCAAATTTCTATAATAATATGAAAGTATTACTAAGTGATACGAAATTTGTAATGGCTGAACTTACTTAACTAGTGTGCATATAAATCTAATAATAAATATAGTGGTGTACAGATACGTTTTGTCATTATTGCATATGTTAAGTTGTCTTCTAATAGAACTTGCCAAAATTTCGTTCTTCTTTATTAAATAAAGAAGTGCTTCTGTTTTTATATTCGTTAATGAATGTCAAAATATACATGTCAGATGCTCTTGTAGGTACCGTAATATACCCCCGGCGATAACATGATGACGTTAGAGCCAATTTAATTATATACAGGTTATCTTGGAGTAGAACAAAAGACATCCGTGTGGCGATTGATGTTCCTTACTATAGTAGAATCATATATACAATAGTAGACTTACTGCATGTGTGAGATGTGATAGTGTTTGCGACTCATATATGGATAGAATAATTTATTTTATTGCCATTACAAATAACAACGAAAGTTATGACACTCGAGTAATGAAGTAGTTGGCGTATCACTCGCTATCCGATTATAGTTGAGAAGCTCAGCAGAAACACTGGATAAAGATAAATTGCTTTGATCAGAACTAGCAATAAATGTTATAACTATTATAAAACTTAACGAGGGTGCAGTAAAATATCGATTATCCGGATAAAGATTTGCAGGATTTCAAATTCATCAAGCTTACTGATGATCCGATCAACAGAAATTCTTACTGAAAGTTATTTGTATTTATTATGGATGGAAACTCATCAAATTTAGTATCTTATATTTAAAGCTTTCACGTGAATGATCTATGTAACTCGTGCATAATTATCAATTTATCGAGATTAGTCGTATCTTAAGCTATATGTACAATCGCGTTAGAAGATTCACATTGCATTTAACTCGAATTTAACTAATATATAACGCGTCGAATATAGGTAATAATTTTGTCTTATTTTTCCATGATATGCCACTACCATATATCCGATAACTTGATTTCATCCAAATGATCAATCGCTTAATTTACTCGATAAAGATCTTTTACTGGTTATCTATTACAGCACATGACTGGAATACTAAGCAAGGGAATAATCATGGTGCCAAAGGCCACTTCGAGGTTACAGTAGCTTCTACAAACAACCCCATACCCCGATTGCGTTCTAGGATATAACTGCTGTTCATACATTAATATCTCCTTGAAGTAGTGATCCGTCTTCCTAAAGAGTACATAAAGGACGAGATTACTATGGATCAAATAGATAAGGAATATTGAAGGGAGACGGTAGGGAAAAGTATAAAAAGTTAATTTCTTTTCGGGTTTACATGTAATGTTTCGAAAATTTCGGTCTGTAGTGCATAACTTTTAAATTTCCTAACCACGGATTATTAGTTCATCCATCTATGGGAAAATTAAAAGCGTAAAAATATACAGGGCGCATACAACGCACAAAAATAAAAAAAAACACACTATAATATTTAATATGTGAAACAAATCTTTAAGATTTATTTGTTTGGTTACATTCACAAATAATATGAAATTTCATGAACATCCATAGTCCGTTAATAATTTAACATAATAATACAATATTTTATTGAATGTATTTTACTTGTAACGGTTCAATAATGTTCGTTTTTAGTGGCAAAAGTGAAATCCTATTAGGCATAAAATTGTATTCTTAAAATATGTCTTCATAATTGAGGCATTTCGTGCGCTCGTCGGAAGTCTGTGAACAGACATCACAGTTTTTTGATGCGTCTATCAATCTACTTCATGTTCTTGCCCTTAGGACAAAAGGGAGAAGGCAGAAGCCAATATCTCCCTTGTTTCTTTGAGAATCTCTTCATTCCAGTCGGCTAGCGATGGACGCACATTTTGTGTCCCAGGAAATAATTTCATTAATCCGTCATCCTCATTTTTCTTCAGATTTTTCATGAGATTACTTTATTTTCTTTTATTTCTTCGTTTAAGGAATGTCTATTATCAATTTTATTCGTTTCATATATTAAATATTTGAGATATTATGTTTTTGTATAATAAATTATATATTTTTTTAACCTTACTGTATATAATATGTACAATTTACGTTTCTAAGAGATTTTCTTCAAAAGATTCCAAGAAGAAAGTTAATAATTTAATACTTGACAGCCGTATACTAGTAGCGAAACCTTATTTTCCAAAGCACATCTTTCTACTATACTTTTACATCTAACTGCAAAGAAATTTTTTACCATCTTTGTTTTCCAAAAAAAAGTATAAGAAATTTCTCGTAACATTTACGTAATTGTATATCATAGAACACTATACGTTACAATTTTGCTACGTAGACTTAGAACATAGTTCTAATATTCCACATTTCGTGTTCTCGGTTGCCAATGTCCCTGTAATATCAGATTTACTCTCGTCATTACATCCGCCATTACGGGCAGAGATGGTCAGCTTCGAAGAAAGTATACCTCAGACTGAAATGGTTTTAATGAGACCTGCCGTGTCAATTCTGAAATATCAACTCAATATGTAACTACGATTTAACAGTAGCCTATTAATTTAATCGCTACGATATACACGTCCGATCGATTTGACTTGGTTAATAGGAAAAATGGAACGAATAACTAAGTATAGAGAGAATAAATGAGTATAAATGAGTAGGTGCAAGAAAGTAGCTGTCGTCCTCATTGGCATCGCACATGCTTGTTACTACGTCTAACAATACCTAACTGCTAGGGTTTCGATTTTAAATTGAAATTCGAATTGCAGATAGCGTTCGAAAAGTACTTTGAACTTGTTGTGCATCGGGAACACCAAGAGAGGATACGGGATGGAGTGCGGAAACACTCGACTGCACCACGATTGATCAAAGTGTTCACTTCGAAACGATGATGCATTGCTTCGCTGTATTTGCTTAGTAGTAATCGATCAAATTTTCATTCTGCAGAAGTTTTCCAGTCAAATGATCAGATCTGCTTTATTCCTTTTCTCTCTTTTTTCTCCTCTTTGTTCGCTTTCTCTAAGATACTGCAGATTGGTCTGATTTTTTGCGTTTATGTTTCAGAAGATGAAAATAGAGAAATGTCAAGTACCAGCGAAACAAATATTCATGTAAATTTAGATTGAGAAAGTTGTAAAATTTTGATATCAATTGAAATGATTGAAGCTTTTACGAGTTTCCTGGTATAAGAAACAAGCTTTCTGAAAGGAAGAATAAATCTTTACACCGTTTATTTACAGTCCGTTTTAATTTCGCGAATGCCACGCAGATTTACGTTCTCGATGGAAAGTTTTAATTAAAATCGGGTTCAACTCTGTTTGACGCTCTGGAACCGGAGTACATTGGGTGCGTTACCTTCACAATCAATTATTCTTATATTAAAATAGAAGGTTTTGAGACGTCTGGATCAACATAATGGATTAGCTTCATGTAAATATCTAAATTAACTTATTATAAAATTGGAATCCCAAAGTAGTGGCATATACTTTGATAGAAACAAAATATGGAAGTACATATAAGTTGTTCAATAATTTTGGTAAAAATATTAAATACCTAACAACCTTTCTTTTTACCTTATTAGTATATTAATTTTAATATGAAGGATGAGGGAAAAGAACATGGAATGTCATAAAATAGCTTTATCGAAAGGAAATCAATTTTTAATACTTTAGTCTACCGATAAGAAAGATTCGACGAATTTAATTTTGTATCATACATAACGTGAAATTTATATCCCGGAAATATGAACGAAAGAATAATTATTTTACGTTATCTTAATTTTTTTTCCAAGATAAACACTACAAAATTTACTACTACTCTATTTTGAAAATTCTAATTTACTCCTCTCCAAAAGTCTTTTTTACCACACCAACATTACCAACTGCAATAAAAAGCATTAAAAGCTACAGATACATTTCTCCCATCTTCGATGCTCGAAAAAATACATAAAAGTCTTTATCGAGTGCACATAGCTCACAAAATAGCGCATCTTAAAGTACGAGACGTAATTTTACTGTCATTCTCAGCAATTTGGAAGGAGATAGATTTCTATGTAATATAATATACACACGGCTGTGAGCACAGTTGTTCGTAAAACTGGTTTATTACCCGTCTAAGTAGACATTTCATCAGTATCGTTAACTACCGAATAGCAATGAAGACAAGCCAAAGCCCATTGCTAGTCGTTCGAAGCGTGACAGGATCCGATGTCTGTGGCGCGTTCCGTTTCATCTTCGCACCTGACTGTAATAACAACATCCATCGAGAGTTAATGACTTTTGCTACCTAGATCATACGATGTTGGGTCACAATTTCGCGCGTACACGCGTACTCCCAAATGAAGTTGGCGGAAGTCATTGGTGGAGTGAGACAGGAAGAGAGCTGCAACAGCTCCCGCGGGTGTAGATGGGCTGCAGGCAAAGTCCGTTAGTTCCACGTGTCGTTACGGTTTATAAGCATAGGATGCGTTCGACGTTGCACTACAGCGCGGCGGCGCGCGGCAGCTGAGTTCAATGTACCCGGTTCAAGTCAGCGAGTCGCTTTAACATCCATCCTCTCAGTCAACAGATATCTCTGAAATAGATGCTACGTTACTCTGGCGCAAGAAGAAGGAGGAACAGAGACTAGCCGGCCGGATATCGACTTACAATTTGACATGGACTAGGTACCTGTCACCGTTAAGTCCGAGCCGAAGAAAAATTTCGATCGTTCACCGCATATCGGCCACGTCTCTCTTTCCGTATCCCCCGTTTCAAAGCCACAGGAATTCGATCGACTCGCTTCTAAACGAAACATTCGTCTCGATTATCCTCGGCTGTCGCCTTGAACGTGCAGATCAAACTCGATGCGCAAGAAATACTATCCCTGGTCCACCTGGTCTGAACCTCGAATATCCCTCTCGGTTCTCTGATTTCCGACCAGCAAGAAGTCGGGACGTCTCCGCAAGTCTTAAGAGATCGAATCGAACGGCCATTAATTTACATTAATACATCGCGTTGCAGGTGGTAAGCCATTTGGAAATTTCACGGTGTTACTCAATCCTCGATTAACACGTCGACATTTCTCATCCTTGTAATTGTCACGCTATATTTAGCGTGGAGTCTTTAACAGCTTCCACTATTGAGCATTTAAACGACCGTATAGAGAAAGTATGTACACTCATATTTTATGGAAATGTGAATAAGGTTGTACATGGATATACTTGTCTCCTAAACAACATCTGTATTTCTGAGAAACTTGTTTTTTGAAGATGTACACAATATTGTTTAGAGATTTATTTTGAACTTGTTTCGAGATTTGTTTTTCGTATATTCTTCCGAAATATTTTATATTTTTTATGTTTCTATAGTGCAAATTTTTTATTGTTATAAATTTTCACGAAGGGAATGATTGATTTGAAAATTACATATCTACGCACTGTATTTCTTAAATATTATACGCTTATTATACTTACTCGTGACATTTTATTAAACTATGAAAGGAAGCGAATCTTCTGATAATATTCTTTTCTCGGCTATAAATTTCATATTTCAAAAGCAACCGTATATCAAAAAACGAATTTAGATACTTAGCGATTAATGTATGATTCGGTATAACAAAATCTTTATATTAATTGAATAAAAATATCTTAAATATTATTTACAAATTCTTGAAAGTTAAGAAAACTTCATTATCAAAAAGTCAAAGACCACCTAAAATCAAATTACGTTAAAATCGATTAAAATTCCTGTCTCTAAAATTCGATTAAAATGACAAACGTACGGAGTGTTTGCAGTAAAAGGAGAATCTTTCTTTTTCTGATTCGCGGCTGGTTTGTCCTCTGGATACTCTGAGCGTTCATCGCCAATTAAATGCGTCGATGTGCCGGCCCTTTTAATCGATCAGGGTTGGAAAAAAAAAGTTGGTAAAATGTGGTTCGTCGAAGAGAACATCGGAGGACTTTGTCCCGACAAGAAACCGATTCTCACTGTTCGAACTGGTTTTAACGCTCGATCGGTGTAATTTGCGAAATTTATAGTCCCTGAGAGTGGCGGTCGTGGTTGTTGGGAGAATCGCTGCGTTAACGAAGCTTGATGGAGCCAGCCGACATATTATCACGGACCGTGGCGCGGCGCACGACTGTTGTTAATTAATTATAATTCGAGTCGCGAAGGGTATTCCCCTTGAAGCTGGAGCAACGGAGCTCGACCACCGCCGACAACGTAATACTCCCATCGTATTCCTTCTTCTGATCCATGCTTCGTGACTCGAGGGAAACGTAGTCACGATAAATGAGACCGTGCGATGATGACGAAGCGGCTTACGCATGCTTTTCTTCCACGGTGAGCAGTTCAACCGACGTAAGAAAGAAGAAAGAGACAGATGGAGGAAGGTGTACGTATGTTATATGGATATATAAAAAGAAAGCCGGATCGAGAAGATGGTAGAGAGAGAGTTGCAAGGTATAGAAGAGTTGGTACGACGACTAGAGAGAAGCGAAGCAACTATGATAGAAATAGAGTGGGGAAGAGATAGAGGAGAGGCATTAAATGGAAGCGGCGAAGCGGGAAGAAGGAAGAGCGAGTAGAAAGAAGGACAGAAGGGAAGGGATGGCACGAACATAGCCGGATAGCCGCGTATAATGCATAAGAGAAGCGGGAAAGAGTAACGAACTGGCAAGGTCGAGCGTGGTAGGCCAATGTCTCGTCCTCGTAGTACGAGGTGAACCAGCGCTGCTGCAACTGCCTCCTCGTGGCTCGCTGCCGTTGCCACTGCCGCCACCGCCACCACCATCGGTCACTACCACCATCGGCCAACACTACATACTATCATCGACTCGTCGTCTTGGTTCCTCTGCTGCAGCTGCAACGGTCCAACACGCCGACCTATGAGGCCCGGGGAACGGTGAGCGGCAGGCCTTCCTGCAGCATTGCAAGGTCGCAACTATGAGAAACCGGCCAGAAGAAGAGGAAGTAGCGGAGTGGGAGTGACGCTCCTGTGGAACGCTCGACGGGAACGATACCGAGAGAGAGATACCATGAACTTGAAGCGGGGCTAAAGGAGCCTGAGGGGTAAAACGTGAAGTCAAACGTAGCGCTGCTATTGCCGTGGATGCGTAAATCACTCGCTTCTTTCACACCCGTGTTACGTAACTAATTCGACATCGGCCATTTCGGTCACGTGGCGAGATCTCACTTTCCAGAGCTCATGAATAGAAAACTGACACATCATTCTGACCTTTCTTCCGCGTTTCTTACAATTTTATGCTTTTTTGATTCTAGAAATAGGAAATTTTAGAATGATGATGGACATTGCGATGAAGCAGTTGGTTGTTGGGAAAGGAATTATGAGATGTGCATTGTGCTTTTCCATGAAAATCCTTATACTAGAAATTAATAGTATCGATTTTTGTATAAAAATTCCTGCATTAGGATTGATAATATCAAAATAGAAGAACAGTTATATTATGATTATATATGTTAAATCATATTACCAGCTATTGTATCCTTGGCTATATGAAGCATAGGTTGTTTGCTTTATTATCATAAGTAGTACTCTTTAGTAGTATAATACTTTTTATATAAAGTATCTCCAATTATACAAAATATTAAAAGTACGTATAAATACATTTTGAAATATAGGTATATACAAATATATGTTACAAATATATAAAGGAAATACGAGAAATCTCATTTCTCGTATAACTAATTAAAATACGATACCATCCTATATCCCTACATCCTTGTTATATCATCCGCATATACACGGTACCCAGACCAAGCTATAACTTTTCAATGGGAATCTCTGCTAGAATTCAACGAATCTTCGCAGAATTTCCGCCTTATATCCTCGATACGCTTAATGTTATACCATTCATTTCGAGAGTCCTTCACAAAACGGAGCTACAGTTGCCCCGGCGAACGAGAACGGGAGAAAGGGAAGATCACTGAATCGAAAGGAGAAGGAGCAAATAAAAGAAGGAGAAGCATAAACAGGCAGAGACGAAGTAAGTCCAATCTATCGACTCTTACTCGGAACGGGAGGATGCACCTATCTACTCTGCTCCCGCAGCGTTGATCGTACAGAGAGTTAGAATCTCCTTTATCTCTTTATCTCCCTCTCTCTCTCTCTCTCTCTCTCTCTCTCTCTCTCGTTCCTCTCCCTTCTCACCTTTCTCTATCTTTAGATATCTCTGTCTCTTCTTTTGCATATTGCATTTTGTGTCTACGTGATTAACTCGCATGCTTACCTAAACCTAATATACCGAGGAATGTGTGTTCGCACGGTTCCCCACGCGGAGAAGATATCCACCCATCGTTAATTCTCCGAACATCATAACGATGTCCCAAGGTAATTTGAAAATCCTCATTATCTTCGAACCGGGAGGAGCCTCCGCATGCACACGTAGTGCAGAGGGTATACTGCTTTTCGTGATCGAGCGTAGATCTTGAATCGATAGCCAACGATATTCGTCACCGCTCGAGAGAGCTTCGTATTATTCATTACGCGAAATCAGAGAATGGTCACGAACGGATTCATTAAGGCGCGCTAACGTACCGATCAATTTAATCCACAGAGAGTATGGTTTACAATTGATACAAGATGCTTTATTGAATAATCTGGCATCAGAACCTTATTCGGTTTAAACCGGTGGATCCCAATGTTCGAACCATCTAACTTTGCTAACGAGCTACACAACTCGAATCCGATCTTGGCGATTTCTCCACCAGTTTGATTGTTTGCCAATATAGAGTTGAACGATTATGATTGTATTCAATGAGATTCTTATTTAAAGCATCACACGCAAGTTGGTATATACCGTACTGTGCTGAAACAGAATTTGATTTCATAAATGAATGTAAAAGTACTTGGTCGTATTTTGAATCTATTGTTATCCTTTAACAAGTATTGAATTCAAGAAGTATTGGTAATTTGTTAAAAAGATGTTGATTAATTTGGTGTAATATTATGTGTGGTTATTTATCGTTTCGATAGGAAAAATTTCTTAGAAGCTCTAGTTAAATAATCATTCGACGAATCTACTATCTTATTGTTGGTATTTCAAGCTGCAAGCACTTCAAACAATTTTTATATAATTAGTATAACTCAATTTTAATAAATATAACGAGTAAACGTTATAATATTTATAACTATATATGTAATTCAAGACTTTATTTATTGAATTATTTTTTAAAAATTTTTAAAGCTGAAAGGTCTAGGAATAAATACAATCATAAGGAGAATGTCTAAAAATTTGTCTCCGTGTAACCACCGTAGACATATTTCATAAAAATATACAATTAATTGTAATTATAAAATCATTCTAAATGGCTTAGGACTTTTGTAAAAATACCATACATACACCGCGCTGCTGAAAAATATATTTTCTATTATTTTTCAGTTTAAAGCGCAATTCAAAATATAAATGGTCTTTCACCTTGGTGTTTCATGAAATATGCATACGAAACAGGTGCGTGCATGTATTTAATATTTCGGAGCCAGTGTAGCTACATTCGCGTATTAAATACGTTTCATTAAGGTAAAAAATTTCAAGTAAAGGGGCGTGTATAGTTTCTGTAGCGTAGCTTGCGAACATTGGTTTACAAGTTACTGTAAAATGAATTCTAAAAATATAGAAAAATAATTTCTGGAATTAAGTCGTCGGCGAAATTTTCCCACTTGTTTTATGTAGAAATCGAAACTGAAATATTTTATTTCTTATATTACAATTTTATTACAATTTTATTCCCTTTTTGATTCTCTTTCCTGGTGATTAAGACTCCAGAAGATATTAACTTTTATTCATTTTGATCTCTATATTTATATTTATCTGAAATTATATCTTAAAAGTGTTACATAATTGCTGCGTTTTATCTACTGCTTATGTTCTACGTGATCGTAATAACCTATTAATGTAGGGCTTGAAAGATAAGCGAAGAACGATAAAAAGCAAATAGTATTATTTGAAAGGCAGTAAAATGAAAGGTGCACATTTAATACTATACATCATTATGTTAACAATAATTGAACTGTTATAGATAAATTAAATTATATTAATGTATAGCTACTATAGTTGCACGGAAATGGAAGAATTATCTGTTTGGATATGATTATCGAAATTTCATAATAATTTGTCAAGTATATATCTAAAGATAAAATTGAATAATTTTAAATTTGCGAATATTTAAATCTGCTGAATGCTGGAAATCTATGTAATCCATGAAATTGAATAGTTAGTTTTTGAAATATTTTTAGTATTTACGTTTATATTTCAACTTTGTTAGGATTATACGACGTTTCAGCGCTCGTTTCAACATCAAATTAAAAAAAAAATAATCTTTCTAAAAGATTAAATCGAAAATAATTGAGAATTAACTCTTGTAAGAGAAGAAGTTTTAGATTTCCTTTCCATAAAAATGAAACCTTTTGTAATTACATTTTAATTAAAAATGCGCAATTAACGCGAAGAATAAAGCGTCATCCTATTTTCAAAATAAAAATAGTAATAAATTTCTTGCAACAACACGTTTAATTGTTAGTCCTATCTTCACAATTTTACGATCATACAATTCTTAATCATTTGTTACCTATAGTATTATCAATACATGTAACATTTTTAACACAACTGAAACAATCAGCAAACGATGCACTGGTCGTTCGCAAAATATTTTTCGAGGCCGTAATGAGCTATTGAACGGTTTTCAATACAACACGATACGATTAAACATTTTCTCTTTACAATTTGCGCTCCATTTCGTTTGGAGCTATTGTAGAATGGCCGACAAACACTTGCGCTCATCGACTAATGACAAAATCGTTGTACAACACCACCCAGATTATTTCCTCCTTGTCGTTATAACAAACGCTTTTAGTCGCGAAGCTACAAAACGAACAATAAACATCAAATTGCGCTTGCGCGCGTTCTGTTGGCGGCGTTGTCCGTTCGCGAATCGGTGCTATGATACATTAACCACGAATCATAGCGGCGCGATTCGCGGCGTGCGAGAGGCGCGAGTTCGGTTTTGCCTCTGCAAATTCTATTGGCCTCCGTGCGCGTATTTCTCCGTCGAAACGGTTCCTCGTGTCTCGATTATGGGCAAAATATTCGACAAACAAAGCACAGTAGCCGTGCAAATACTCTTTGTTCACGGTGGTCGGCCGAAACTTCTCTATAACATGGCTCTACGGCATTGTGGCAATGTTCAGACCCGTCGACAAAAGCAACCTTTCCCTTTGTTCTTTCTTCATCTATTTTCCGATTATCCTGTTCGTTTCTCTCCTCCCACTTCTCTCTCTCTCTCTCTCTCTCTCTCTCTCTCTCACTTTCTCTCACTTCCTCTCTCTCTCCGATCTTTGCTCTCCGTCGCTCATAAACGAACGATACCCAACACAAGCTTCACGTGCATACAACCCAATCTCTTTCGTTTACCCTCTTTGTTCAGCTTTTTCGTTTTGAGAATATTTACGCTATCGCACGGCCTCGTTTGTTACCTGCTGCGGCACGGGGCCGATAATTACGTTGCGGCCGTTTGTTTTAACGCTAATAACAACCCGTGACCCTCGAACGGCCACTACAGCCCCCCTACTGTCCCGGTGGTTGGTGCAAACCAGCGGCCAGCCTCGTGAATCCTCTCTTTAACCTGCTGCGTTGTTTTTCGTTGTCCTTATGCATTCGTTGTGCAGATATTTAATCAAGCCATCCATAATTTCTCGATCGCCGATAAGGCGGCATAGCTATTTCCTCATAATAATTAATTCGGCCCGCGTCTCCTCCGCTTGTAACGGATGTGATTACGTCTTCTAGTTCCTCGTTCGCCCATTCACCGTCGTGTTATTTATAATTGAACTAAGCCAATTGCGTACCATCAGCACATCCTTTCTTGATTCATTACGCTTTGATCGTGATTACCGACAGCTTTACGGACCAACGCCATAAGCCGCCTTACGTGTAGCTTCTATGTTGATTTTTATACACATGTGCTTCTAACACGTTTTATTGCAATTGAAAGTGCTGATACATTTAAAGGGATGTGAAACACGTTTAAGTGAATAGCAGCTTACGCGATGAAACAATCAGCTTTTTGTTCGATAACATCGGCTTTTCTTATTTAACGACCAGTTTTAATATTTGTTTTATACTCATTGCGCGTTTTTTCTGGTTAACGTATTTAAGGTTTAAATCGCCTGTTTTCAGATACTTTAGAGAGGTAATCCGACTTGGTGCATATTTGATGCGATGCATTATATCTAGGTTTGGTAAATAAGATTTTATAAAATAAGTACCGGATGATAAATCCAGGTAGAGTAATCTTTTTAGGTATTTGTTTCATAAAAAAGACGAAGCATAGGGAATATCTGCTTTAAAAATAAACGTGAAAAGGGAAATAAAAGAATTTTCCGTTGCTAATGGTAATTCTTTGTTTTCTGAAAATAAATAGTAAGCAGAAACATGTGAATTACCTGTAACACCGTAAAATATTTCACTGAAATATCGTTAATTTTCTCTCTTACATATCTGTGCATGAAATTGTTATTCCCCAGTTTGTTATTTAATACGTACAAAGCTCGTATCTGAAATTTGATATGTTGAAATGAAATGTATAAAACAACAGAATAATCGTACTATGTACTTACTTCATTATAAGTTAATATAAATGGATAACTATAAATTAGATTAAATTAGAAACTATCAGTATTTTATTACCAACGAGAAAATTGAAAGCGTTTGTGCAAAAATAGATTATTAATTCTTCCAGGATCAAATTCTTCTTTGACTGTGGGAAAAAAATTTTTTTAATCAATTGTTAATAGTAAGACACGTTTTGCCGTCTTTTTATGTCGTTATAAGAAAGATGTAATAGATGACAATCTAAGATCAAAAAACGGATATATTTATCATAAATAATCATTTAAATCATAAATCAAGTGGAGGTACATTAAATTTGTTTAAAAGAACGTTTTAAAAATATACTCGGTATAAAAAAATATAAGCTGGGCGATTACCTTGCTTCGACTGATTTATTTCATTTTAATGTAGAGAAATCAATTGGGGAGCTCAATAAATCAAGAGATTGTTTCTTTATGGGTAGGGATTTAGAGGGAATTTTACGGTTACCTTCACGTTTTTCAACGAAGCAGTCACCACTTTCAACATCACTTGTAATGCCAGAATCATTATCCCAAATCATCTGCCGTTATAGCTCGTTGAAGCCATCTAGATAGCTATTATGGCGCTACCTATAAAAAAACAGCTACATAAGTACTCCATACATAGCTTCATTTAGAAAAAAAGAAAGCGAGATGAAGGTACTTCGAAATCTTCTTTACATCTGTATTTGCGAAAAAAATCTATTACCATCGCATTACATCTCCGCCTGTGACTATCCACTTTTTATAAATAGTGTTTCTCAAGGAACCTTCAAGCCATAGCGACGTTGATTCCTACGACCTATAGTTTCACGCTGTATATATACTTCCTTTCATAAGTATTAAGATAGTTATAAAAATAAAGGTAAACTCAGAAATTATTCGAGAATTATTGAAACCATTAACGTACAAAAATATACGATGAAGACTGTTCATTCGCTCTTGTAGCTAAGTCTTGCGAATAATTTTTAGAAATTTTTAAATCATGAACCTCGCATGAATGCAACATCATGATCGACTGTTTCCTTGATAATAATTTAATCTAGTCATCCTATTTCATATGAGACTGGACTAAATACTGGTGAGGTATTCTAATACCTATGAACGTGAGTGCACGTATGTGTGTCTCCCTATTGATTTGATGGAAGAACTTGCGCTCGCTGGGATAATAGAGGTCCCGCAACAGAGACTTCAACAAGAAAACAAAAAAAAAATGAGGGGAGGAAAAGGGAAAAAAATTCACGTTCCGAAGCGTCTCGAGATTCATTAGGGCAGTAAAAGCGTCGTAAATTGAGAGCTGTCCGAAGAAATTTAAACCGTTCCAGGGTGTGACGATCGTAAAGCGAAGGAGGGCCCGTGGTAATTGGCAGTTTGGCGCGGCGAAATACTTCAACGTCCCACGCTAATTACCTAAAGTTAAGCGTTCGTGCTGTGCCAAGTTGCATTTTGCAATTCGTGGAGTGCAATCGACGCTGGGTGCTCATCGCCCGGCCGTGCACACGGACCTAATTCGTGGCCGATGTACCTATGTGTACCTCTGCTGGCTCTGCTGAACCAGCCGCCGCTTGCTCTCGGCTTTAGGACATCGTATTCAAATGTAACTACGTGCTGCCGGTGACGGCGTAATATATAAACTTGTTATATGGAAATAGATGCGTGTTTTTACTGGCTTTCCACCAGGACCAGGGGCGGAGGCAAAGTCATCCTTCCTCTCTCTCCCCTTCCTCTCTCCCTCTCTCTCTCTCTCTATCGTGTTTCCTTTCTCCCCCCTCCCTCTTCATCATCACTCTCTCTTTCTCTTAGTCTTTCTCTTTCTCTGGCAACGCGGTTATGCAAGTCAATTTAAATGGGCTGCCGGCATCCCCCGGTAGCTCGTTACCAGTTTGACGTTAGGTGCTCGCGTTCGACCCGATAACCGGCCTGCTAATTAAGCACGTTGTACTTTTTGGCCTTGTTGGTGCGATTAGTTGCTCAGATACGATTGGCCGGACGATCGTCGTTACAGTTATCATAATTCGGAATCGCGCAGCCCAGCCCTGTTCATTTTCTCGATCCGTTTCATGGGACGTTCCATCGAGCCGGGTCGAATAGTGAAAACCAGCCTGCTTTTGTTTTTACTCTTAATTATCCGTTATTATAGCTCGCGGCGCCAGTCGCACTCTTCAAACTACCGAGGTGCCACCACCAGCATTTAATAATACGTCGCGGTAATTAATCTGACCTCATTAAAAGCGCCCAAGGATTTTGTTGCGTACTCTTCTCGTATTTACCTTCGCGAAAATCCTCGTGTAACCTTCACGATGACAGCAAGGTTAAACGTTCCTATGCAAAATACACGACGCTTTGTGTTAAAGGATCGCGTTTCGTGTATCACTGAATTTCTTGTCACTTTACGCTGCCCTTCGTATTCTTTTTATCCCTTTATTACTACTCTTCGAACCGTGAATCGTAATTTTCTTGAGAAATCACAATCTATTTTATTCTTGCTGCTTCGTGTGTTAAGAAGAAGGAGCTTGTAAAAGGAGCGCTGCTATTTTTTGCTAGTATTTCAGTAAACTAGAAAGATATGAATTGTACGAGAAGCATTATAATATTCGAAAGTCATGCAGGGAGTAAGATCCTTTTTTGCTGTAAATTATTTTAATAAATCAACGTTATATTATTGGATGATTCTTTCAGAGAAGCCGGGCAAATATTGTTATTTTTCATAGTAAATCGATATGATCTTTTTGATCAGTTCTCGACGATCTACTTGATCAGTTAAGTTAGGTATACATTAAAATATTAGCAAAATATTTTATTTAGCAGCGACTAGTAATCTCTACGATAAAAGTCTATGAAAAGATATAAGATGAAAAGACTATTATTATATAAAACTCTGCGGGAAAAATAAAAAAAGTTCTGGAATTTTTTCTTAATTTCCGAAAGCATTTATTTAGGTGCCTGGAATAGCATCTACCTTGAAACGTTTAGGATTATTATACTAAAGACTAACCCCGGAGCCAGTCATTAAGATTTCTTTGCAGATTACCGTACATGTACGTTTAACGCTGTTCGATATTGTATTTTTACCAAAATAAAAATTAGTGAAATTATTAATAAAAATTAGACAAGAAGAACACTTATTTTTAAATATTTTATTAAATATACAATATTCTGACTAATACAATTTTGCAATTAAAAATACAAAACATAGCGAAGAACATTATAAAAAGCAGGATCATAATAAATAATAAGATCATGATTAATAGGATACGTTCTATTTTTTCTTTCTTTCCGATCGAATCCTTCTTCTACATAAGAAGTTTAGATTCTGAACAACCACAGTATTCCAAACAGTGATTACATTTCAGAAACGTTATTGGAATTACATCACAGGTGAATTTCCTTTATTCATTATCAATTGAAAGATGCAAAGTTTTCTCTCTGAATACATCGTCCTGTACGAATTTTAAAGGAAGTCTCGTGGAAATAAGGGGATTCACGAAGAATATTTTAAAGCCGTGAAAGTGCCTTCCGGAAATATTTAGAAGACTTTGAATTATTCAGTCGGTATCCGCGGACAGATCGACGTGGAAGTCGCTTCAAGCAGCATATTAATATGCCCGTTGCGTTTAACATTGAAATTCATTTTTCACGAGGCTTCAATTACACGTATAATTAATATAGTTCTCGCATCGCTCATGAATACAAAATTTTGTCGATCGCTTAATAACATACCATTGTAATAAATAGCGATAGTAATGAAACACGTGATGATAAATTTGACTAAACTAAACTAAAGGCATTCTCTGTAAAGAGGTTGTAAACAAAGATATGATCATTCACTGTTAAATTTGTACCTTTTTACAACCGACTTAGTACACGTTTAATTCAATGAAAATGTTTATCGTAAACAATGTTAGTCTATAATTAATAACTTGTAACTTGTCAGTTTGCTAGTATTATTAGTAAGTTACTACGTGAAAGAACTCGTAGGAGGTTAGTGTGACTCCGTATAGCTGCAGCCACATTCGCTACGACTAATATCGAAACAGTGATGATACAAGAAAGTCGTTCATGAGGATAACTTTATATCCATTGGAATCGGGCGATTTTTTTGTTCTTTTCCATAGGAATAGTCAGGTAGCGGAATTGCGTTCGGGCAAGTAGACTGCAACGAGCGATAGGAGGAGATATAAAGTGGTACTTTGCCTCGAAGAATCCTCGATTCTCTCGACTCGATATGACACTCGAGACCGTCCTTTCGCTCCTGATGGCCCTCCTTGTCGTTCTTGCAAGAAGGTAATTTAAAGCGAAGAGTCTCGCGGCAATTTTAACACCATCGCGCCGAAAAGGATATAATAGATGGGAAATTGCTTACCGGAGGAAAGGAACGATGGGGTGCGCGCCGCGTAATGAAACATCGTTATAAAAGTACTCTTTATTAACGAACGCAGGAAGAGATCCTTAGTTTCTCGGCCAACGAAATGGAATTCCGGAGAAGCTGATCCTCGAACCGGTGCACGGAATGTCCGCTCGATGAAATTTTATTCCGTAACAATGAAGCACGTACTGCTTCAGCCGATACTAGCCGGATATAGCCTCCTCCTCGAAGATAACAAAGAACTCGCTCTCTCTGGCCTTCTTCGAACAGAGAAGGCTTGTCGTTCGACGTTATTAACGGACGAAAGATTTGATATCGAACCACCAGGTGGATGCAATACACATTGCACATTACCTTCGATACAGATCATAGGTTTCTTTTTACCAAAATTATCCAAATCCTCGCTTATACGTACTCACGATAAAATATCGAAAATTCTTTTGTAAGCAGAGATAAGAAATTGGATTGACGATAAAATTAGGTCAGATGGATATATATCCAGATCTTTACGCGAATATAGTTAATTCGTGTGCGAGACTTTCAGAAATCAAACTGACCAACGCCAGTTTCTACGAATTCCTTAGATTCATTGTTCAAATGGACAATTAATATTCAATATCTGAAAAAACAAATGACTTATTGTTATAAATTTATTTATCGTATGTACGTGGTATAAATAATTATAAGTTGCAAATGTTTGGAAAGTTATGTTTGTAATCGTGATTTCAGTTTATGGATTTGATCAACATCACATCTGAACGACTCATATATATACAACTCATGTATATAAGAATTTTTGGCGACTACAAATAAGAACTAGCTAAATTATTTTATATTACGTCTTCTTTCATAAATCGCTAATAGTGGAAGTGATATATATAGCATCCTGTATAAGAAGATGTACTTGCATGGAATTCAAAACATTTCACGTGCAAATCTCGCAACTAATCATAAATGATAAATGCCACGTCCATGTTAATTCAATTTTGGTCGAACTCGATTCTCAATCACTGTCAAGGAGCGATCGTGTTCACGCTTAAATCGACAAATGATGGACTACTGTTTTTCGGAAATGCTTATCAATAATCGTATCAAAACTAGAATATAAATTGTACTTGACTTTTGAGATGACCTTGTTCGTCTTTATAAACTGAGGGATATCAATCATATTTTATTCTAGGAATTTTCACTGTAGTCGTTATGATGTACGTTCTATATCCATTTCGAGTATATTTAACGATTCAATAAAACTAATACGAACTGTTTAAGTATCTATAAATAATGCTGAATATGAAGGATTTCAGTGAAACGAGTAAAGCAATTATGCTACGGATCTATTTCCTGTTTATTTTATTAAGTATATATTCTTTGCCAGATTTATGTTAATATGGAAATTAATGTAGGAAGAATAATACATTGGTTAATTTTTAATTAGGAAATTTCTTTCTTTCATATATGTATCTTTAAGAAGCTAAGTCGATCGACTCTGTTTTTTGTAAAACTTTTAGATTTGATTATCCAGGTATATGATTTATGTTCGACTTTTAAGAAACAAATGACTTATAAAAGCGAATTCATTTATTTAAGGAGATGAAATAAATAACTAAATTTTAGATCTTGATTAATAACATAGAATAAATTTCTCCATACTTGTCAACAAACACTATGACAATTAAGAATTAACCCGAGTGGTTTGATAAAGTAGATTAAGACTTGATTGGTCAGCCCAAGTGAAACGAACTACAATACAAATCACGAATTTCTATTTCCACTCCACAATATAAAAAACAATTTTTATTAATTAGAATTCATCTTTATCAGTATGTTGCGGATATTTATGCAAATTCGTATTTCTGTGAATTTAAAACCACAGAAACAGAACCTAAATAAAAATTCGTTCAACTCCTCACGTTTTGCTTTGAAGCTTTTGAAGTATTTTTGTATATTTTTATGTACGCATTCAAATGCATGGATATTCACAGTCTATTAATCAATGGAAGCATCGATATTAACATTTCTCGTTAATTGCAAAATACTTTTATCGAAACTTGATACATATATCAGTCCATGTTGCAACATCAACGTTACGTTCGACTATCATTAACGTTATGAATGCACATGTAGATTCTGTGGCATTGCCAACGCACGGTGGAGGTACGGATTCGCAGTCCCTCGATTCTCGAAACTGTCTCGTCATTTATCTCGAACGTTGGTAGCTGTCGCGAAAATAGTCTGCACTGTGACTATTCGTATCCGTTCGTTCATCTAACCATTTGTCTTTCAGTAGGCGTCGCTATGTCAAGCACGAATGAGTACGCAGCGGGTGAAGTCATCCCAAGTAGATCCTTACGCGAGATATGACGAACATCTTCCCTGTACGTAGGTACGTATACCCCGTGGTACGTTGATGTCGTCCCGAAGACGTGCGCTTTACTTTCCGCGCACGTATGCACGTACAGACCATAATAAATAGCGTGGAGAAGTTCGCCTGGCAGAAGGATAGAACGGGAGGGAGATAAATACGGAGAAAGGGGAGCAGTCGGCTGCGCGATAGAGGGAATAGAGTAAACGAGAGAGAAGGGCAAAGCCCCGTTTGACTCAAGAAACCTTGTATTTCCGACACTCATTACTCGCGTGACTGATGACACGTGAATGGAGGCGACAAGAAAAGCACGCTCGTGGGCTCCTTTTCTCCCACTCGATTCCTTCTACCTTTTTCTTCTCTTCATTGCTCCTTTTTTCCCTCATCTTCTCTTCTTCTTCTGCTGTCGCGTACACGAAGATGCATCGAGGCCACCCCGTACATTGGCCCTTTTCTTTATCACGCCTTTTCTTTCGAGCAAACCACCCGCTCGTCCTCTCCCTCTCCTTATTTGTTTCACTGTGCGGCAATTCCTCGACAAACGCGAGTATTTCGCATGCAATCCACTATCTTACCTTGGCTACGTGGTTATGAGTTCCTCGTAGACACCTCCGTGATGGATTCTATTTCCTTCGACGCCAGATTACCGCAAAATATTCTGTAGCTTTCAATTCTACAGCTATTACTCATAATTTGTCGGCGGAGCTCCTTCGCCCAAGGTCCTGGCCTCTAACTGCCTCTGGCCTCCAGCGACGAATGTTAAACGACACTTTAGTCTCTGCCCGCGCTCTTGGATAACAAAATGCATTAAAGTGGTTACGTTATTATGCACGGTAAAATTGTTTGACGTTTCTTGTTCGCTATAATTTTCCAATTTCAGACCGTTGTTTGTTAAGAGGAAGGTACAAATTTCTCTCGAAGCGCTACTATGCCGCATTTACTTGATATTTAATGTGCACTTTATCGTGTTTTGTATCGTTACACTATTTTAATTGAAACTTTAAACAGGAAACAATTATAAGATGCGATTAACTTATTTCAGGAGAATTATCTATCAGCTTTCGTTAGTTTCAACCAGATTTGGATATTGTTTAAACAATATATAATTATGTATATGTTAATTCGTTTAAACATGAAAATGATTTTTTTCTATTAATTCATTATTTGGCTGTCAAGTGAGATAATTTTCTATCTGACTTTTTATTTATATAAATAGATTCAGAAATAAAAATTCTTCAAAGTATAGTCATTATAATTCTGTTATGTCCAAGAACAAATTGCCTTACAGTGTCTCAAATGCGCAGATTATGCAGTGTCTTATTCAAAGATAGCTGAAATAAGAACAGTTTTGAAAGTATATAGATACTTCTGTTGTAAAATAATCTGTTGCTAGTTTTATTGTTTTATAATTAAATTGTTTTCAAAACGTAACATTTGAATCTCCGCATTGCTTATTTTATTTAAAGGTGTCATCTAGATTAAAAACTTACTTGGAAACTTACGTGTTCATCTAATCTTGATATAAAATCAAATTATTTTCTGCAATTTATTTTTAATATACAGATGAATTAGTTGAAACACATCATTTATTACGCCAACTTGTTATTTCTTATTTATTTTCAAATAAAATGTACAGACGCCTATCAACCAGTCTAATAGATTTTAAATAATATCCAGAGTGCTTATATCATTGTTATTACTGGGTGGAGCCACTTATGGTATTTTTCTCTCTTCACGAATTTTTTCTTTCCCTTCTACCTCGTCATCAAAGGCCTGAGGAATCAACACATTCTCGCAGGAAGTAATCATCTCCTCTAATACCTATTTCTGACGTATAAAGCAACATTAACCAGCTTCTTATGCCGTAATAACGGATGTAATCTTGGAAAATTTTCTTAAGCTCCAGAACTTAATCTGCGCCGCATTAATCTAGTCCGACATAAGAAGAATTCTAGCATTGCTGTAAAACAGAAAATATCCGTGCTATGTCATCATATGATACACTGTACCACTATACGTATGCGAATCAACATATCCGCGACAGCCGCATCCTTCAAAGGGAGTTTACCTTGCTACATCTCTTACGTCATCTGCGTATTTTTCTCATTAAAAATTGTTATAGAAGCCTTCTATGTCCAAGAAAGGTATAAAATATGATTTCTCGTTCCGATTTTATTCCAAGAATATAAAAATTCGATATAGTAGAAGGATCAATTTTGACTTTAATTAATTTTAAACCAATGTCATATGATTTAGATTGTTGATATCGACTAATATACCTCTCATATCTTGTCTCACTATAAGTGACTTATTTCCATAGACCAATTTTCATAAATCCATTCCTTGAGGGATAGATAATACTAAGTTCATGACTAATAATACTAAATTCATATTTATATTTTTATAAAAATAATTAAGAAATATAACACTAATAAAAATAAAAAAGAGAAAGGGACGTGTAAAAGGAAATATATTACATTTATCAACGATCTGTTAAATGTCCATTCCCTGTTAACCAATTCCTTATTAAAATTCGATCCAATATGTTGTTTATTCTGAAACGATATCGAACAAATACGTATAAAGAGATTATCGATCGCATCGATGTAGCTTCTAGCAATAGAATCACTTGACGATCAGGGAGGGATCAGACCATATTATAATGCAATCAAGTATAGGTGGATGCGCTCACGCGAGACCCCGTAATGAGTTCCCATGTTAGAGTATCGCGGCAGTTACTGAACGCGGGAGGCTACCCATCATTGTTTACTGCATTCTCCTCCCCATAGACCCTGACCGCCCTTTCTCCTTCATCCTCCGTCTCTTCCTCTTCCTTTAACATCGTCTCACGCCTCAGTCTTTTGCTAATCTATTATTCTTGGCCGAGCTGCTTCATAAACTGCTTATCGCCCCCAATCAAGCCTCGAAGACGTGGGTAGGTGGATGGGACAAGACGGCGCGTTAATCAGATCTATCCTCATCTTCCTCTCTCTCTCTCTATCACACGCTTTTTCTGTGCCCTGTCGGTGTCTACACTGTGTGGCTGTTGTACATACGGAGCTTTGCCTCATTTTGCTCTGCTGTGTCTTATTAGGACAGGATCGATAAACTGCTACTGGCCGTGATACACGTTTGTCAAAATCCCGCAGGTGTCTGTAGCAAGCCACAGATTCATCCCGCTCCTCGGTCTTGACGAGCTCTCTACCACCGGAAATTGAAAACAGGAACGAGGGAGAAAATGAATGGCCATTGCCTGGTTTTGAGCGAACTTTCCCTGGTGGTTGAAAGGTGAAGTAATGAGATATTTATAGTGAATTCGTGAAGCATCAAAGTGATATTAATATTGGAATTAAAGATAGATTTATCAAAGTTAATTATTATAACTTTAAGTTGCTATTAGGTTACAATATATAAAATATCCAATTGTATATAGTTTTGATTTTTTATTATTTATATAAACAGATATGCTCATAAACTTTAACAATATAAAAATTAATAATAGTAAAATTAAGATCATATATAAACAAGAAAATCTGCAGCTTAAACATGACACATGCAAAATGATACGTCTACAAAAATAAAAGTATTTGTTGAAAAAAGGATGAAGAGAATTAAATATTTAATATATCACAGTTTAATGAATTTATCAAGTCCTCGTTTCATTTCAATTGCAAAATAACGTGATCTATTAAAATACTATTATCACTTCCTCAATTTCAATCGAACTGACCAATTCCATGCTGTTTAATCAATCCATAAGACATACGTGAAACATTTATCCGTATCCTCACTATTCTTGACAAAACCAACAAAACACCACATGATAAGATGGTACATGTATTGGATCGCATGCTCTGATTCCATTGATTAGATATTTCATCTATCACTACATCAGAGCTATATAATGCATCTTGCATCGAATGTATCGCGTTAATACTGTTGGTTCGTTATAACGATGAGTCTGCAGACAAAGTAAAGAAAACAGAAAAAGAGAAGAATGGCCAGTTACTGTTACGGGCCGCTTTCGTTTCTCTGTCCCCGATTTTTCTTCGGTGTAACCGCAACGTCATCTTCGATCACTTGATCACTCGTCTTATTACGTCCAGTTCTACTAAGTTCGCCATCCTTCGCGTCCTTCGCAAAATCTTTCCTCGGACGATTTCGATATGGAAAGTGACAACGATCATTCTGATCTCGGCACCTGCTATTCTTTGACTTTATGGCAATGTGCTGTGCAAGGTCGCGCACAATCACGGTTTTTCATTAAGGAACGAAGTTGCACGATGGATTAGAACTTCTTGAACCTTCAAAATGGATAAGGAACGAGAGACGTCAGCCGTCATGACAGATCGAATCGTTATTTCCTCCACAAAGCCCATGGATTATCTGTCTTTTGTGCACAGCGCTCTGTGATTTCGCTGTTGCTTCGTAATCTAAGAATGTTAATGGGAACAGGAATGGTAACCGTAAGTAAGAAGAAAACAGGTGAATCGAAGCTGGAGAGAATGTGTTTGGCCTTCTTGTAACCGGATGCATAAATTATAATTTATAGCTGAAGCTTGTTAGATGCAACAGTGTATTCAATATTATTGGTTTTGTAAAATATATACGTATAATGCTCTATTATGATATTCTCAAGCAAATGTCTACTGAACTATTTATTTCAAATATAAGTTGGTGTATTTTGAAGGAGACATTTTACTACGGACACAAACCTTCTCTAGATGGAGGTTTCTTTACGGTTTCAAAGTCTCTTTTAAATGGAATTATATATTTTTATTTAGTTAAGTGTGTAGCCCATCCTGAGACAAATTTATTGAAATGTGATATATGTTGGTCTTCTAACATTCCATTGTTTCGCTGAACGTCCATAAAATTTTACTAAGTAGAATAATTTATCGACTGGAGTAAACACGACGATTCTTTTATCACTGTGCTTCAAAATCTTTTGAAAGGCATTTCACTCGTCGCTAGAGTAGAGATAAATTTGATAAAAGTTTCATAAATGGAACTCACTTGCTTTTCTATTTCAAATTTGTTTTTATGATTGTTCAAATTTGCTGGAAATATTGGCTTTTACACTAGAGAGGTTTCTTACATACAGCAGCAAAGTTTCACTTAAGGAAACAGAATGGAAAATATAAAAGTCTGTGCACACATACACGAAAGTACATCTATGAAGCAAGTACATATTCAGGAACTTAAAGGTTCAATGAATGGCTAAAGGGAATAAGGAGTGGAAGTTTGAAAGTTAAGCACTGAATAATTTCAATTTGAGGAGAAGAGAGGCGAAGAATTTGAATTGAAAGTAAAATAAACAGTGATATAAATTTCGAAATGGAACATTTTCCCGAAGACGAACTGTTCTAAGAAAAATCTAGGCATTTGAATATCTACGTTTAAAATATAAATGTTTTTGAAACTATCTTTCTCTAGAAAAATTTTCATTAATATATATTGCGACTTGAAATTAAAAATTGAAGTAATTCTTTGAATGTCTTTCTTCGTTTCTACTGTTATTATTTATTATTCTAGCCAGTTTGTTGCAATGAATCTTACAAAGGAATCGAAAGATAAAGCAAATGACCTTTTAAAATGAAGATATACTCTTATTTACTCATAACGTTTTATGCTATTTCACCATAAGTCTTTTATTCTTGGTTCATCACGAGCCGTTCTTGTTAAGAGAGAACGGATAGAGGATAAATCTGATTACGGATGGATGACGAGACATCTTGTGTTTCTTTCTCACCATCAGAGACTGTTGATGAGACATCTTGCATTTTCTGTATATCAATCAATTATGAGCCACAGCAGCATTAAAAAGACCTTTTGTAATTTATAACGTGATGACAAATTGATTATTGACGATAAAATGACAATTGATTAAGAATCTCAAAGTTCAGAAAGTACCTAGGAAAGTACCTAACCTTCTAGAAAGTTTAAGGTAGCTATAAGGGACAAAATAAATGAATGAACGAGAAAGTATTTCAGACGAAATGATTAGTTTCAGTTTCTCAAGTGATATTAATAATGATTTACTGTACAATAGATAACGAGATTATTATACGACCAAAAACGATCTAGCTATATAATTACCAATGAAAAAGTCTCCTCCTCATTGTATTAAATCTCTTTTATACGATACAGGATTGTATTCATTGCGATAATTGTGAAACTTCTCCAAACACTACATTGGCTAACAATAAGAAATCTTCAATACATGTTACTTCAAAGAAGCTTGGTCTCAATTGCCACGGGAACGATCCCGTTTAATTTCGTACACAATTATTCGCCTCGAAGAAGTTCCGCGGTCCGGCGGTACAAGACCGTCTACGAAATGCATGGCGTGGCTCTAGTCTCAACGATTTAATTAAAGTACACGGCTGGATGCTTTTGCACGAACCGAAAAGTAGTGAAAGCAGACAGTAAGAACTTGAAGCCAGTTTCCGGTTTGGCCATCATTCCCCTCCTCTCTGCACCTTTCGATTGAGGTTTACTCTTTGAGTCTGCTAACTGCCTACCGTCTTCCTAAGGTAAAGTCCGTTCGCGATTCCTTCTTCTCCCTCCGGCAACGTGGAAGGAGTACTTAAAAGTTTTTACGGGGCGTTCTCATTGAAAGCGGAACCGCAGACGGCAGGCCTGCAGCGTTCATTGAAAGAAGTAGCTGTGGTCGCGGCGCATCCTCACCCTTGATTCCACGGAATCTCGCGCCGCCTCTCACGATTAGCGCCACACAGTCGAAAGCTCACTTCGGATAACTGTGGAATAGAAAGGCAAACGGGACGAGAGGGACACAGCCTGAAAAGAATACGCAAGAGCAGGGAAGATCGGCGCTGATATGCTCTCGATAGCCAAGCGATGACACGTTTTCGAAATAAAGAAAAGAACACATAGTGTTAAAATGGTTATGCGACCGCGAAAAGACATGAAACGTTAATATTAGCAAACTAATGTTGTTTAACGTTTAAATACTCTACCATATTTATTTTTTCACATAGAATCGCTCTCTTCTTCGATACATATTCTGCAGTTCATAGATAGCCTATAGATGTAGTATAATATAGTAGAAGTAATTAAGTAATAAGCCACGTTCTTGTGTAAAGCGTTTACAAATCAATTTAAAAATTAAATATAAAAAATGGCTGCAAAATATAACGTTTAATTTTTACCGTAACGAAAGAACTAAATTAGAACTAGCAAGCAGCGAAATGTTAATCAATTTGCAACAAGCTATATAGTTTTACTTAAAAATCCAAGTTACGTGCATTTAAAAATTAACGATCTCCTTAGTCCATCTATTCGAAAATATCGTCAAATTGTAATCTTTTTATTGCAAAACTTAGGTACTACACTGTACTACATTCGCCGACTATTTATACAGGATTTCTCGTAAGAGAGTGCTTCTACGTGAGCAAATGAATATACGTAGTAGCTTGAATGGTAAAGCGCTAGACGATGTTAATCTGCACGATGTCCCATGATTTTTTCGGTCAGACATCCATTTTATCATACTACGCGGCATTGAGAAGTAAGAACGTTGAACGAAGAAAAAAAGGAGGATCGAAGGGAAGCCGGTCTTGAGAGTCGTGAGTCTCACCTCCGTTCTCCTTATAATCATAATAAACTCAACCTTGGCATCTCTCACCACCGCAGGGTACGTCGTGGGCTGAACCAGGAAGGGCGTGTCCATGAAAGAGAAGAAGAAGCGAACGCTGGGTTCAAGTGGGATGGAAATGAAGTCGGATAGGATTGAAGTTGCGGTCACTTCTTGTAGCCGCAGTCGTTGTTGTTGGAACATGGGTTTTGCGGATTCCCTCGTTTACACCCTTCATCGTCCATCGCTATGGACCGTCGTTAATCGCGCCTTTTATTTATCGGATGCAAATTGAATGCGTACCAGCTCTCACAGCGCTCGTGCTGTCTTTCTCTCTGTCTTTATTTCTCTCTTTTGGTTTCGCTCGATGTGTCTGTGAAAGCCCTCGCGATTCTGTTCGCTCGGCTGCGGGCAAAACACCACGTGAGACGCCCGTCACCGATTACACGCGCATTCGCGGTCGATCGCCGTTTTACTTGTAGCAGGAGGTAACCAGCGAAAAAAAAATTACCGCTACCTCGTGAGCGAGCAAGCACGCCAGACACGGAATTGTTTTCCGAGTAACATTTCGCCCGGCTGGCAAAAATAAATGTGCCACGTTGGATTCCTATTAATTCGTGTTGCGAGCTGACCGAACGTAACGCGTTGCAATTTTCGGCCGCGATAACTTTGCTCTGCGGTTTTCAATCGCCCTCCCTTCCTTTCGATTCTGCTCGTTGAGAACAACATCATATTTTCGAGATAAGAAATTGTTCCTCCCGCTGTATGCGAGGACTTCATATGTCGTTATTATAATTACTAATAGAATGGAAAATTAAATCTTTGATATTGTTGTGATACGAGGGAAGGAAAGTAAAACTGGACTGAAAGTTTTCAATGAAAATATTTGAAGATTAGATTTTACGAATATTTCAAATATTGAATATAAATATAAATATTTGTTTGAAATAAAGAGTTGAAAATACTTCAAGACTATAATTATATTTTGAAATATGAAGTTTTGATGTCTATTGATCATCAGTCAAAAATCTACCCAGAAGGGTTGATATAAATATACCGTTTTAAATGAAATTGTTTTATTTCATTGAAGAATTTAAATGTTAGTTAAAACCAATTGAATGGTTGTTCTTTAAATTAACCTAATATTTCAAGAGGAACTTTATCATAAAATTGAAACATAGATGTATTCATATATACGATTCCTTAATATTTTTCTCCAATATCCGAAATACACATTTCTTGTAACAATAAAAATGCATGATTGAATTGAAACTGATAGGAATAATGTAACAATATCATAAATCATTTCGTGTTTTCAAATTTCTCTTAATAGTTTTCGAACAAATTCGACCTTGGAATGCCAGTTGCCACAAGTTTGTCGCGTGATAAACGCAGTAATGAGACCGAAAAACAGTTATGAAATGGCAATTTGAAACGAACGCGCAATAATGGGAACACAGAAGCGTGAACGGTGGAAACGAGCCGAAGATAAACGCGATTCAATTTTGCTCGGGAACGTATAGGACGCATTAATGGGATTGCAATAAAACGAAAACGCTATAGACAGGCCGGCTTATTAATTGCGTGCAACACTTCAGGTTCTTTCGTGGAATCGCAGAGCAAGATCCGTGTGAAATAATTGCAACCGTGACCGTCACTTTTACGCGAAACTGATTTGCTCCATTACAGGTGTGCGGCCTGCTATTGAATAATTTATGCGGTCGAAAGCTGCTGGTGGGTGGTACCATAATTCAAGCAGCCGCTATCGATAGAACGTAGAAGCTGGTCCATGAACTAGTATTCGCCTACGTGGACGTGTATAAATAAGACAGCGTGTCGATCTAATCCATCCCCTAAAAAACGTTATCATGCACGAACTTCACGCATTCTGATCATTTTTGCCCATTTTCTGGATCATATTATACTCGGCTTATACACGAGAAACTACTCTTATGTAGAAAGGACAATAAGTCGATCACATAAGCGAAAGGTTAGGACAGTGAACTTTTCGTTGCTCCAAAGATGTTTATAGAAGAATATAACGTCATACAAAATTTCGAAAAACCTTAAAGCTTTGACAAGCCTTGAACTTTGTGAAATATTAAAAGCTGTATAATTTTTGTGAACTATTAGAAGGTATAATTTAGTACTAATTAAGTGTTGCTATTTAAGTGTGATTGTATATCTAAATAGTTTTGCTGTATTTTTTTCAGTTATTTTCTAGATTTAATTCTATTTTTTAGCATTAAAAAATATCTCAAGCTTGAAAAAAATGCAAAACAATTACTATTTGTGTGTAGCTGCTCATTCCTATTCTTCGCTGAACATTTTCTTAGAATATTAAAAATCTTCTTTGTTTGATCAATCATGAGCAAGATTGAAATATAAAATTTTGGATTAGAAGTTAATAATAGTTAGTAAAGCGAAGCTTTTAATTGAACTACATATTTATTTGAAATTAAAAATAATCCACAGATCTCTTGATATGTTGAATGATGATATTGTGACAATTTCACTTGAACCTAAAATATGAGATTACTATATGTACATTGAGGGAGTCGAAATCCGCGAAAAGGTTAGTTATATGAGAAGTCAGTGGTCGCACGCTATGCCGCAAGTGACCCGTAGACTTGCTACATGGAATATTATATAGCCGGAAACTGTTCCCACGGGTTACAATTGGAGTAGAGCCATATTGTGTTTATGATGCATCAATTACTGTTACGCAAGACGTTAGAAGTGCACGTAGCTAGCAGGAACATGAAAGTTTTGTGGTAATGAAACAACTTCCGTGACCTTGACACCTTCCTCCAAATGCAAATTTCATTCAGTGATTTTCCAACCTCCTTTAAGCTTTATAACGCGAGTTTCTATTGTGACTTAAACGTTATAGAAACTAATAAATATATTTCAGAGCACCACACTTTATTATAAAAAGGAATTTTCTGTCATGTTGAAACTTTAATGATAAATTTATATTTTTATGAATAGAACTGATTGAACGAAACTTAAATAGAGATTCTTTTCGCTTGTTAAATCCTATAACGAATATTGTATTTTGCATATTATTTTTTATATTTCTTTTATATTTATTGAATTCTGTAAATGTTCCCACAGATGTAAATTTCAATTTTCCATAAATGCATATCCGGATATGTGAAGTCTACTGTATTTCCCGGACATATAAACGTTATTTAAAATCTAAAAACATATAATTTCTTAAGCAAACATTAAAAGTCAATTTTTACGTTATTTTCGTATAAAAATTCCATTTAAAATAATTTTAAATAACTAGAACTTTCTGGGTACTCTAACTTGCCACGTTAGCAAACTGGACACCATTTCTAGTCGTTAAAACGAATGGTTTGCCAGAAGTCTGATGTTTAGATCGTTCTTGTTGATACCCAATAACAATGTGCTTAGCGCAACCGGCTATAAGCTAAAACAGAAAAGGGTGAGGCAAGATGGAGAGGGAGAATCGGTGAAAGAGGTAGAGAAAGAAAACGTTCGTATCCATTGCGGGACAAAATTATAAACTGCTCAAGCCGAGGTAATCTAAGGAGTGATTGCGGTTACAAGTCTCCGGGTATCTGAACTTTCCTGTGGAAACAGAATGGTACAAGTTCAACGGAATTTTGTGGCGAAACTGACTGTTTATGGCGAAATCTTCCTTGGAAATTGGAAGTTTTTAGATACGATTCTTAGACTTTCTCTTTGTCCTTTGAGACGCATTTTTATACATCAGTACTGTTTTTGGCTGACTTTAATATGATATAAATCCTACTTTGAATGTTGATTCCGTTTCAGGAATATTTGTATCTTCTCTTTTTATAGGATATTTCTGCATAAATGTAGTTTACAAAATAATATCATTTTCTTTGTCCTCTGTATTTAAATTGATTGCACGTGTTAATAAAATTTTTATATTAATATTCATCATCGACCAGACAAACAAATAAATAGCGAAGAAGCATATTGAATAATAAAATTTCATGTTAGCATTTATAACAACCATATTGGCTTAATATATTAACGAGTATTACTATTTATATGGTTTAATGCATTGCGATTATACGAATAATATCATTGATATTATTGTAATTTGTATCCGAGCGATCGAGGAACGTTTCCTAGGTAATGAAATGTCAATTTCAGTCTTTCGAGAGTTGCACGAGATTTAATTATCGCCAGCTGCCGCCAACGTCTCAATCTAGACCAAGTTGAAACTATTAAATCGATTAATAGTTTGTCTCTGTGGCAATACTGGTTTCGGACAAAGCGATAAGAGGAAATCACATATGAATTGCAGTATGCGTTTAAAATAAAATTTACTACCAAGATTTTTAGATTTCCTGTTAATCCATTCGATGGCAGGAAAATATGAAAATAGAAGATTTTTACTTTGATTTATTGCAATTTTATCTTATAGATTTTATTGTAATAAATTTCAATTTATAAAAAGTCATACGAGAGTTTCGACAGAAGACTCACGCCCTTTTTATACTTCTAATAGTACAGTGAAAATTGAAGATTGTTTGGAATTATTAAAATAAGGAAACTGCATAATTCTAACGATCTTTGTACTACTATTATAAAAAACATTGGATATTTTAAATTTTTTAATTCCACGTAAAATATCCTAACTTTATTATTAAAACAATGAAGGTCTAAATTTTAATTAGAATTTTTTAATAAAAAATTTCTGGAAAAAAACTGTCAGTTAAATTTAATATTGCCGTGAATTCGTAAATATTAATTCATTTCATGGTTTTCTCTTTCCGGTTCATTCAGTTTAGGGAAGAACTAATTTAACGGGATTAATTAATGTGGTATACGAAGTTCTTTACAAAGGATACTGTCTTCTTTTAGTGCATTCATTGTAATCTTAGTGGTAATTTTAGAACGATGAAGTAGCTTTCTCTTTTGACGATGGTTTCATGTTCGCGCTCTCATTTCAAGGTCTCTCGTGTGATTCACCGTAGAGGTTTCTTTGATCTTCCTTTAATTTTGGAGAATAAATAAATTAAATTGAATTACTGGCCACTTTTCACAGTATTCTCCTCTGAACACACCATGAATATATTTAAGATTTATTTTAGTAGCTTAATAATTCAGTAATCTAATATAGTTTCACAATATTCGAAATAAGTACCTTCGTAATGCAATTTCCTTTTCACTTAGAGTTAATATAATCTAATTTTGTTAATCTTTACACAGGACCTCAATAAAATTTAATCACGATAAATTGAGGATTAATAGCTGCAAAGCACATTCTTTCACAAGAATTTTAAAAATTTACAATAAAGTTTAATATGGTAGAAAGATTATTATAACCAATACATAATTACAGTAATTTTATTGCAATATTAGTATTAACGATCAAATTTCTTCAAGCAATGAAGGAACATATGAAGAATACAGAGAAGAACATGATGTATCACACTTGCTACTTTTTTTTCGGGAAACAGCTTTAAAATTCAGTAACCAATCTCATTTTACCGAAATTGTCCTTTTATTTGGCTTTGAATCTCCTACAAAATGTTGATAATATCACAGTATTAAAAAACTGATAATATTAAAACATCGTTTGTCTTAAGAATTATATTATCTTTTACTCCCGCGAAACTCCTTTATGTAAACTCATAGTATTTTTAAAAGATATTTTTCAACCGAGCAGGTTATTTCCATTTTCAATTACGTTACACTAAAATTCTCTGTGTTTAACCATAGAGTAACATTCAAATCGTGACAGTGAACAAAAATATTTACTATATTTTTCTCGTTGGTTTTCATATCTTATTTGCTAAAAGAAAATAGAAGGAGAGAGGAAATAACAATGAAACTACTTCGAAATAGTCTTAATTAAACGAATCAAACATGAGGGTAATTTAATTAATTTCGTCTTGTCAGAATTACACACGCTGTCAGGTGTCGTTTTAACAAAGAGCCGTGTTCTCTCTTCGAAGCCAAAGAAACCAATTCTGTCTGTACAGTTTCCTGCAGTGGAACGATAGACGTGGTGAGGTCAAATAGAAGACAGCGTTCTGAAACTTCGTCTCCCCGCTCGGCGAAACTTTGTCTTTGTACGGGGGTCAATTAGACAGAATTCGTCGAACTTTGTTCGTATGGCAGACATCCCGTGCAACTGTCGCGCAAGACACTGTGACTTTTCACCGTAACAGAATCGTGAAAACTATTTTCCTTTATAATACGACTGGGCTGATTCTCTCTTTACACCTCTTTACGCAAACATAGATGTCTACTGTCTTGAATGTGACGTGTTAATATTAGCGCTTTGTTAAACACCCTAATTGGTAACGCGTGTACGAAAGGCGTGCATGTTATGTTTGCTTTCATTGTCTTTAAGTTAACGCGTTAGGCGGCTAAGGTTAATGAACCCGCGTAGTGTCAGTTTCCTCTGCTGGTTTATCTCGAAAATTTTGAATTTAGGAAGAATTTGAAGATATCGTATAAGAAAATGCACTTATCAAGTTGTTCGTTAAATGAAATTATTCGCGAAATCAGATATTGCATTTTAGTATAAAACATAATCTTATTTTAGTTAACATGCAAGATATAATTCCAATAATCCTGGTGAAGAATTTTTCTCTGTGTTTTTCCATTCAAAAATTAAACAAACATGATGCATTCACCTTCTCTAAGACGATTATAAGGATGTAAAGTCGAGTCAAGCGGTTCAAATATATAAAACACTCACTTAACAAACATATACTGCATTCAAATGCTAAGATCACCCGACAATCAGCTGATTATATCTACATCTACTTCGTCATCATGGTAAAATATAAATAGCGAAAGATTATCAAATGAAACAGTACATAATATACAACATAATATATATATATATATATATATATATATATATATATATATATATATATATATATATATATATATATATATATATATATATATATATATATATATATATATATATATATATATATATATATATATATATATATATATATATATATATATATATATATATATATATATATATATATATATATATATATATATATATATATATATATATATATATATATATATATATATATATATATATATATATATATATATATATATATATATATATATATATATATATATATATATATATATATATATATATATATATATAATATATAACATATATATATATATATATATATATATATATATATATATTATGTTGTATATTATGTACTGTTTCATTTGATAATCTTTCGCTATTTATATTTTACCATGATGACGAAGTAGATGTAGATATAATCAGCTGATTGTCGGGTGATCTTAGCATTTGAATGCAGTATATGTTTGTTAAGTGAGTGTTTTATATATTTGAACCGCTTGACTCGACTTTACATCCTTATAATCGTCTTAGAGAAGGTGAATGCATCATGTTTGTTTAATTTTTGAATGGAAAAACACAGAGAAAAATTCTTCACCAGGATTATTGGAATTATATCTTGCATGTTAACTAAAATAAGATTATGTTTTATACTAAAATGCAATATCTGATTTCGCGAATAATTTCATTTAACGAACAACTTGATAAGTGCATTTTCTTAACCTGTTACAGCCGGGGATAGTTTATTTTGGATCGTTTTTCTATTCTAATTAAGAATGAAAGAGATAAAATAATATTTGTATTATTCCTCAAGAAATAATTTATACATCTTGATAGCAGACTTTAAAACATTTTAAAGTTTATTAATAATTTTATTAAATAGAATAAATGGATATTCCACTGCAAAATTTTTCTTTCAGTATGAGAATTTCTAAATATTTATCATTTAAAATTTTCTAAATTTATGTAAACGCTTCATCTCTAGTCTAAAATTGGAAGAGAGGAAAGAAAAAGCGAAAGAATTACTAGGAATGCTCTTAACCCTTTATTTCGTTGAAAGCAGTCGTACATTTCGAAACGGGATGTTGAAAGATACGAACCACGTACGCGAATAATTTTTTCCGTTGTTACTTTTGTCCTATGTGAATTATACTTCTCCAAGGGAGTTCCCCCTAAATCTTCCCTATGTATCGAAGACAATGGAACTCTCCAGATGCTTTTACAGAAAATCTCTGGCTCGTTACACGTTACCTCTTTACCGAACGCAAACGTACGATTATTACTTTTCCATCGTGATTCTTCCTTTTCTCGTGCAGCGACGACTTTGCTCTTTTCTCCCGATATTTCATCGGATTCGCGCATGTAGTGGTGGCAGCCTTCGCTAAAAATTCGTTTCCCCCCTTCATTTTGTCGCTGTCTCGGCCATTCGTTTTGGTGACCAAAAAAGAAGCTCGAGATGTCTGCAAAGCGGTAAATAAATCGATGGATAAACGGGTCGTCGCTTGTATGCGCGTGCTAGGGTGCTAGCGCATAAGAAATTTATCGACGCGTTCTCGGCTATCACTGGAACCTACACGTTCATCTACAGGGTGCTCTTCAAACAGAGTCCCCAAGATTATTTTAATCCTTACCCTTCTAATGATTCACAGGGTTTAGAAATATTTTCACTCAATGATCTTCGATAGAGATTCCCGACAATTAACAATCTGAAAATCATAGTGACGTAAATCAAGATTTTGAGAATTTAAATTTAATCACGCATTTCAATTCTTATATGTTGTTTTGTATCTTTTAATTGTATTAGTATAAATCGATACGTGTGTAATCAGACACGTATGTTCAAGAATAATCGTATTACATATATTATTTAAGAAGTATTCAATTTTTAATTTTATTGTGAGGTATATGCATATTTGAAGCATATACAGCAAATGCTCTAGCCTAGCCGTATATCATCCACGACACAAGCAACCTGAATCGACAATCGTGCAAAAAAGGACGCGGCATAAAACATATTATGCAAGATTGATGATACTTTACAATTAACTCGAATGTTGCTACTCGTCGTTTTATACTAATAGTAGACTAATAAGATATGCGGCGCATGCACGAGAAAGCTGTATAAGAAGATTGAATATATAGAGCGTATAATTTATTTTGTCCTCTGAAACCAGATTTCCGATTCATTTTTGTTGAGAATTTGTTGAACTAATATTTTCGAAGCTACTTATCGTACAAATTACTGTGACCAGTTAGAATGATTGCTTATTTGCATACACGAGCCATATTACTAGGCTAGGAGCAATATTTCAATACTTATTTATTAGATTTATGAGCTATAACGTATCTTTTGTGTTATTATTCGGATTTAATTACCAACATTTACTGGTGTCCGCTAGCAATGAATTTATATTTCGATAATATCATAAACAAATGATTTGACTCAATTGAAACTAATATTACGTGGAAAAAGACAACACGTTAGCTATTATTCGACTATAAATTTCGCGGTCATATCTTTAATCATGCAATAATTTGCAATTGTATTATAAAATTTTTCTAAAACAACCGTTCTTCGGAATATTTCTATGAATTTCCATCTTTTTAATGGTATTAATATTGCTTTGTTATAGGCCGAAAAAACAATCACGGCAAGTATCTTGTAGAAGGAACGAAGTAAGATACTCGAGGCGTGCTCAAGTAATGTGTAAAGTGATGTTCTCTAGAGTGCGGCGAACGCTTTTCCTTCTTTTTTTCTTTTTTGTCATTTATCACACGACTTCACGTACTTTTCAGCTATACGTGTAATTAGGTTACCACGTTAGTATCTAAAAAAAATGCGCAGAAACGCTTGTCCTTGGACTCACGACTCTCGACAGTGCCTCCTTCTTCGACCTCACCCTATTTTCCTCGAATATGCAAGTGCCTATACAATTATGTACAACCGAAATATCTCAAACAGTAGCGTTTCTTTTGTAATAATAGCAGCGATTCGTTTCAACGATTGATTTCTGGGAACATTCTATATAATTAGACCTTGCCTGTTTCAAATATTAATATGCAAAAACCTATGTATCAAGCGTCTATGTAATGAAGATATCACGAGTGACGATCCTTCGTCTCTGAAGAAAGTAAAACGAGTTACTGCGATAATTAATTCTTACAAACACTTTATATAGATAAACTTATTCATTTAAAAAGATACGAGTGATTAAGAGGATAAGTGTGATGTATATATTTGATATATAAATGTCTCAAACAGTCGCTGCAGCAAACAGAACGATTTTGTTGGTAGATTAATTTTTAGGCACACCCTGTATAGATGGATTTCCCCATTTGAAATATGGATGTGGAAGAGCGTAAATGTGACGTACACGTATACATGCATTTGGAAAATCACTATTCGTAGAGTGGGTTCGTCTGACCTTAATACGGTCGACGTGGGGTAGGTGAATCTTTAACGAGCCCTCTTGTCGGAATTTCTCGGGCACTGCTACGGGAGCGTGCAGGAGGGCACAAGTAGCCGGCTACGACTTCCTATATGTCGGAAATGTCGTCGCCTTTACTCGGTCCTCGTCGAATGGAATTCATTCCGATCGAGCAAGCACAGCTCGTTGTGACGACGAAATACGAATCGTGTTACGTGTACGACTCGACGTTCCGAGTTCGGCTCAAGAGCACGAGAACGTTCTGCTTTGTACGCGCCAACTTCCTTCTTCGAGATTAAGGCAGGCAGAGCTACCACTGTCCTTTGAGCAAACGTTTTTCCATTTTGTTGTTTCTTTCTCTTTTTCTCTTTCTCTCTCTCTTCCCTTCTACAGTTGTGCTATTTTCCTGTTTTCACTGCTAATTTCTTCTGTGAAATGGGTAATTCAAATGCTTGTAAATTGATTAAACTAAATTAATTCACGAATAAATTAATCAAGTAAAATTAATTGAATTGGTTGAATGTATAGAAAAAAGTGAACTTTGTAATCTATATATACGGATCAAATTAAATTGATAAATTGTAGTTTATACGTGCGTAGAGAATTTAAAAGTGGAGAAATTTGTTGAATACACAAAAATATAAAAAATGATATATAAAATTTCCAAACTAAAGCTTGTACATTTAATTGGAAAGATTAATGTATATTTATATTCATTATATAATTATGTTTATAAGAATATAAAACTTTATGAACATTAGCAGTCTTATAATAAATTAACAGATTGATCGTCTCGAAAAAATATTAGCTTTTAAAAATCAATTTAGTCCCGTCTAATACTCTTCTATTATACATAATTACGATCGTTATGAAAATGATACAATTGATACAAAAAATTATTGTCATTCGATTTATTTCAGATTTTTTTAAATAAAAATACATCCTATAAGAAGTAAACAGGCGTCTAGATATTTTTAAATAATATTGTATGTCATCTGATTCACTAATACGGAAGTCTTCCTGTATAGAACGGTGATCGTGCTCTCAATAAAATTTATGACCTAACGATTACAAGTAAAGGCCTAGGCTGTACAAGATCACCTTACGGCACTTTAACTCACCATACCAGCACTTAACCCTCTAAACATTTTCGAGAAAGATGGCAAGATATAAAAAATTCTTATTAACAACAAGCTAATCTAGCTCCACCCACGTAAGTGAACTGTACAAAAGAACCTGGTGTATCGATAGTTAGCTCAGTTTTAAACCTCTTATCGCGAATCGAAAGCTTGCTCCTTGGACTCGACCCCATATAGATCATTAACCTCATCGAAACCACTGCACCGTTATTAATTTAACGTTGTAGACTGTAGAACTAACTGTACTAGCTACACGTCTACACAAAAATTCATTTCTTGTATGCAGTAGCAGTTCACGTACAAGCGATACTTTTAATCTGTTTGATTTAACTGTTATATTTACATGTCTGTGTTTTTATTCACTCTGTAATAATTTATACAATAATAATAATTTATATTTAGGGATCTTATATATTATACTATTTTATATTATCACATATATAATATTATTTTTTAATACTTTATATCTGGGAATTATTTTTGATGTCTAATATCTGAAAAGGAATATACTACATCGTTTATTTTTTATTTACTTTTAATTTAGAAATCAAGATTAATTTTTATTTTTATTTTTTTTATGTATAGATTTAACGTCGCACCAACTGCGAGGTTATTAACGATGGATTCTCTTTTTCTTTTTATTTTATTTTGGTTCGTTTTATTGTTATCACTTCGATTTTCATTTGGGAGATTTTTATTTCTCAGAATTTACACAATTTGATTATGTTTTTGAATTTTAAAATTAGTAATTTTCAAATGTTTAATAAATTGATATGTTTAATAAAAAAACTTCAGCTTTTTGCAAACAAACTAAGAAAATAACAATGTACTTCCTCTCATATGATAGTCGTGTATAATTGCTCTTGCTAAATTAGATTTTAAGCATTCGTCGTCACGTTTGACGTCGTTCATTTGCATAAGGAGATTGTATGTTTGTATCAAGAAACAGAAATACATTCGTAATGGGATTAAGTTAATTCATTAGAGGTATTATATTTTACCCTTATCCGTTCCTACATCTATGCAGAGATAAGATTATTCCAAAATTAAGCATCAAAATTAACTTCTGATAAAATATATAATATTCTACTGAGTTAAAAATTAATATTCTTATTTATCTGTACTGAACCAATTGTCGTATTTCAATCATAATGGAAAATTATGATAATAATATCAACTAAAAGTTATTAATTTGCAATACTTATACAATACGTATAAATTATATATCGACATCCATACATTATCAAATTAACCTGTTATATATTATCCGGTATACACACATATCCTATTCGTTGTTGTGATTCAGCAACGTTATTTATTGTAAACGAGTAAATTAATTTCCTTCAATACTTGTATAAAGAAACACGAAATCTATGTTATATCAGAAATCGATGTCAAAATCCATATTGATTAAACCCTCTTTATATCCGCCAATAATGATTATTAATTATTCAAGTTCTAGATTATTTCTTTTATCATCCTGTATATAAAATACATTTTATTTCACTATAATTTATTTACAATGAATTCTAAAATATGCACTAAACGATTCGCTAATACTAAGGGATTCGCTAAAGCAATCACTCTCTAATTTGTATTTAAATGTACTGTACCTAAATAACCACAATTAGACGATAAGAATAAAATAAGAATATGTACCTAATCACATCTTGATCTCAATAAAATTCGATATCAATTTCGCCAGAAACATCTACGTATCTTAATAATTGCAACAAGAAAACAACTGAAACACGATATTTAAGTGTTGAAAAAAAAAACAATTTCATGATAAAGCCTCAACGTATCAACAGATATGATGTAATCTGAGACACTACGCTTTGTTTTAAAATCGTTCTTTGCTTGCGTACCAAATTTGGAGCAATGTAAATTACCAAGAATCAGAGAGGGCAAGTTAGTCGTCTCGGCGGCCGAGGTTGGCTTTTTACTCGAATTCGAGAACGCGCATCTACTTATCTACTCCCTTTACGTGGAAAGGGTACTAACGAAGGACTTTCATAATTAGACGTTTCGGCTTAATTATTCGTGCGAGGAGTGTCTTATTAACAAGTCTGTTCTCTCTGTGTGACGAAAGCCGAAAAACTTTTCTTCCTTCCCTTCTTCCTTCCTTTCCTTCTTTTTTTTCTTTCTTTTTTTCTTTCAAATCCACTTGGGCCGTGTCGCGGCTCGAATTCGTTCCTTCACCCGGTTGAATCTTGTTACAACCACCACTCCATTACCTCCCTTATAGCCTTGGCTTCTTCTGGCATAGTAATAGGATGTAACGGCGAGAAAATACGATCCCCGATTCTCTTTCTTCCTTCTGCTTGAGGCCGCTCCGATAACTCCGCATAGATAATTAAGCTGCCACACTGACGTACAAATATAGATTCCAGCAGGCGCCGCTCCGAAGCTCGTATTTTTTGCCATGGGACCTCTCCACGCGAGATTTGATATCGAGAAAAAGACGAAAGAGTCGAATGATAGATCGTTCCCAGTGGATAAAATGAAAATTCACTTGACCCCCCTCTACCGATACTTTCTATCTCTCTCCATACGAGACACCATGTCCTGACTATAGCTTTCTTTTCGTTTACCAGCGGGGAGGATTAGTTTTTTAAGTTGTGTTTGCACAGGTGAAACACGCGATTCGAATTTGACTGTAACGTTCCGTATCCAGGATTTATTCGCGTTTGAATCGCGTGTGCACACGCCACGTTCAGTTGCATATACAGCCATGTTGCGCGTGTTGAAATGGAAGGCAGAACGCATATCGTTACTCGCAGTATGATCTATCGGCCGACTAATGACATACGAGGTCTGGCAAAAAAGAAACGAGACTGAATGATTAATCTACCTAATAGCACTCTACAGTCAAACAAATTACACAGTTCGCTGTATAGCGTAATCTTTTCTCGTTATTCCATCCACTCGCATGCTTGAATCGACCAGTCTGCGTATTATGCCTACTTTCACCAGATCCATCTTCTTTTTTTTCACTGATGAAATGTGTGATAAAGATTTGATATTGTTTGTCGATTGGTATTCTTAATTTGGGACGAAGTTAAATATTTCAAGAATTGTTAGTAATTTATTTATTTTCTGGGACCTTTTGTACAATTGAACAAATACTGTCAGTGAAATTTTATGAAGTCACAAATTGCTAGTATTAGTGAATTTCGTTGCTAATAAATCAGATGGAATTTTACAAACTACAAATCATCTGATTGTATTATATTATTCCATTTAGATTTTTTTAGATACACGCATTTTTCACACAACATCAATCTTAGTTGTACAGAATATTGTCCCGTAATCTAAAATTACACGTAGATATCTAACGTAAATATAATTACATACAATTTTATTGAAGTACAGACATACATGCAGTATATACATACTTCTCTGTAACATAATTAAAGTTGAAAAGAAAACAGGATGTGAAAATCGAAACTTTCGTCTCGTTTTGAATTTAAAAACTTTTAAAAAATATATCAATTTCCGAATTTATTCATTTTCACAGGGATTTCACAGGGCTGGGAAAGTTTTTACTTTATGAATAGTTACGAGAGAGTAGAATATTGAAAATATCATGTTCGATAGATGGTTACGTTCCAAGCACGTATTCGCCCATGGGGAGAAGCGAACATACGTGCTGCATACATTCCTGAGTCAGTTCTCGTTCTTGCGATCAAAAACAATCTAGGTATCGTTCTATGAATTATCGCCGGAAACACTCTTTATCTACATAGGAATACACTTAGCCACGCGTGAGTTATGTTAATTCCGTTTCTTATTACTCAGGAGGTATTCCATTCTAATAAGAAAATTAAAATTCCTAAGAACATTAAAATTCTTTGGTATGCTTGTTCATTTATCTCGCTTGAGAAGCAAAATGTCTGAAAGTAATAGAATAGATATATTGGTTGAATATGAGATACGTTCGATCTAAAAGTTCAAATTATCTATTTTACATTTAAATGAATTGAAATGCTTTTATGACATGTAATTTTATTTGACTTAATCACTGTAGTATGATTCTTTAATCCTTTGTTATGCAAAATATATCATGAAATATAATAGTTATGTCGTAAAATTATGAAAATACATTTTCTGAGATCGTTTAATTAATAGTTTAGTTTTACCATCAACTGAAGATAATTTTTTAATTTAGAATAAATTTTACGATTTATTATTACATATTCTGCTTCTAATTTCAGTTCCAAATAATCAGTTCATTGAAGAAGTGTCTAAGAAGTTACAGTTACAGAACGAAAATGAGATACTTAAACCTTTACAATAACAAAAGCAAAGATATCTTTTCGCTATATTCTATTACATACTTAAACTTTCTAAGATTCATAATAAGAATTGTCACTCTACAATCTGATAAAATAATTGTTTAACGAATCAAGCGCAATTTACATACGACAAGATAAAATTAATTATTTTCATCAAATATAAGTTCAGGAACGTCTAAAACACGACTAGATGTATAAAAAGAGACACCTATTTATATATTACACACCGTGCGCGATAAAATATTTAACACATACTCCAATAGCAAAGCGTATACGCGTATATTACAGAAGGTATATATTACTCGAAGGCTCATAAAATCCATGAGAAGAAGGTGTCGGATACTTCATTAATCAAGGAAATCTCGTATAGAAGCGTGGGTAATACCGCCCGCAATCACGTTAAGAAATGTGGCCGAGCTTATCGCACGATTTAGCGTTCGCAAAGTCCCCGGAGTGGATGCAGCTCGATCCATAACGATTGGATCGAGATTTAGATCGTAGGATCGAACGGGACATTCGAAGAAAGCGTTTATTTACGATGGGAGCTCATATTGGAGCATCGAACGATTAAATGATAGCCTTCTAGCGGCGTGTAACGCAGCACGAAACCACTCTATCAACGGTGCCTGGTTTCCTTCATGAATTCCGTATCGTATTATTCTGATCCCCGGTGTACATCTGTACCACGCCTCCGTGCCATGTAAACTATTCGTAGAGCGATCAGGAACTATTCGTACAGGGCAGCCAGCGTTTCTCTTGCCCGTTGGCGAGATCGTGTGCCCGTGTATTACACCGTGCCGGATCACTCTCGGTTTCCGTACGAACATGTCGAAAGAGTGCACACATGTTTGCGAACGGTGATTTGCGTACGAGTGGGCGTTTCTAACGCTGCCCCACGAGCACCGATTCCACCAGAGGTTCCAGCTTGATCGAGGAACGAGCCATGGTAATGTGAAACATGATTACTCACGGACAGATAATACGTGTAATAACAATCGCATTAGCTGGCCAACAGCCGGCCGAGGGCTGCAAGGGATCTGGTTTTACTTATGAACCCTCCTTGAAGTTGACGTGTCGGTTGCTCTTTGACTACTTTGATGCTATTTGACAGGTTCAAGAGAGTCCGTCAAGACTGACAATGAGAGAACTTTCCCTAGGCGAATTACTTACCCGAGTTTCAATGGCTGCAAAGCGTTGAACGTCTAAATTTAGAGCACTTAACAGAAGTGACTAGGAAATGTTCTTGTTGATAAGATTAACCTTTCGAGTATGAAGCGTTTTTTGTTAAACATCAACATTGATGGAGAATTTAATGCTGTATTCTTTATAATTTCACGTTGGAAATTATATACTATGATGGGTATACGTGTAGTATAGGAAAAGTTGTTGTAACAAATTGAAGTTAATTTAATTCGTAATTATTACACAAAATAAAAATTGGAAAATTATGCACGTTCTATTTACAGCGCTTGAAAGTAAGCATTGTAAATTACTTAGTTCTACGCAGGAATGTCTTCATTCCAGGAATTTATGTTACCTTGTATTTTATTTCAATAATATATCAGTGAGAAGGAGAGTTAATTACTAAAATTTATCGTTAAATTTATTATCAGAACCTATTAGCAAATCACCTGTTATTACCCCAAAGAATTTATTGACTACTTACAGAGATATTTCCAATGCATCCACATTCAGCATATTCAGTCATTCTTTATGCCAGTATTAAAACTCATAAGCTTACAGACTGTTAATTCCAACTTTGATTATCGTGTACTACTATGTATTAATAGCTGTGTACTATTTGCAACATTTTAAATTATCTGTTAAGAAGAATGTTTCACAAAGAAAATATTGTGTAAATTGAAGTAGTGAATCCATAAAGCTGTTATGTATCTCTAATTACGCTTCGATTTGATATTTATATACAGAATGACGATTAATTCGATGCTAAACTTAAAAAGGTTCCATCGTGTTCATCTTTTGAACTCAGTTGTTTATAACATTCTAATGAAATCGCACGATTCATTTAACTTACAAATTACTTTTTAACCAAAACAAACCAAATGAATTCAGACTCAAAGACATCCAACAGTTTTTATCAATTTCTATTTCATTAAACAATATTTGCTTTTACAGCAAGTATCTTGTATTATCTGATATCTAAATCTACATTCCTACCTTTTCTTACTAATTGATCTGATAAAATATTTCAGTACCAAGTTGTTTGAAAAAAAAATATTTCACATTAATGGAGAGGGATATACGTATATGTATTACGAAATATTATATTATATATGAAAAATCTAATATTTGGAATAATTATCCTTTATTTACATTAATACTTGAAATAATCATACGCTTGGCAAATAGATTATTTAACAATTTCTTTCTGAATGGAATATCTTAGAATTGATTTAATACATTCTTATTTCCAAGTATATTTATTTCTTATTTTCGTCAAAGTAATTATCTGTCTCTATTATCCGTTATACACATTTTACATAGAAATTGCCGAAATCTGACAATCATCGTCTGCATTAAACAGGAAACGTTACGGTAATTCGTCGACCACAGGAAGAATCATGTTCCGGTGGGTAGCGTATGTACGTATATAGCCTTATGAATGAATTACCGTCTTGTAGGTGAACGATCGACGATCGAAAACGTAACACGTAATAATATATCCGCGAAGCGAAGTGTTGCATCGTTTGGCTCCCCAGGGAGCGATCCGCGGCCGCATAATTGATTGACGTCAACAAAATGAATTCGATGAACATTAGCGGGAGCCCGAGCATAGTCCATAAACTGCGATTTCGCGAATCGCAGCATCCGAAGTAAATGCACCGGACGGCCTGCATGCTTCGTTGCACCATCGCAAATAACTTTAACCCTGTCCCGTGGAAAATGATTACGCACCAAATAATTTGATTTTCATTCGGTTTGCCCCGTCATTTCCCTGGGAATCCACTCGTGTCCACTGAACGTTATATCAAGTGGCCTGTAGAAAAGCCCTGAACGAAATCGGATAATTGAGACGGAGGTCTCGTCGTCGACAAAACGCGCAATTAACTTACCAAATTGATGCTCGATTCAATTTCGACTACGCTCGCCCCCGATAGTTACGACAATATCCTGTTGCGTTAGTTACGCGCTCGTCGATATGTTTGTTTGCCTGTTGGCTAACGAAATCCGCCAAAATTTCCTACTACTTCAAGTGCCAGGAAACTGACCTACTTTCTTGTTGTTGTGTTTTTTATCACATTTGAAAATGTTGACATCAGGTTTATTATATATTACATTTTATAGGTATCATATATGCATATAATTTAGAATTAGAATTCTCTGGTCTGCTCTTGCGCGACGTTCCCAAGAATAAAATTTTCTAATAGATAAATGACTCCTTACATCGAGTAGTAATTTTGTGTAATTTTAACTAACGATACATCGTATAATATTGTAGTTAGTAGCTATTATTTATGATATGAAACGATGAAATTCAAAATCCACAACATTTCTATTATTATAATTTCGTACATAACGCTCTGGAAATCATTAATATTTCTATTACAATAACATAAATGTACGACCTAAAAGATAATCAGAAACTGTTGTTCAGCAAAAACGCCGCAGCCATAACACGTCACAACAATTAGAAGCTTGAAAGGATAATAAAATAACGATGCAACTTACATCGGTTAATTCTCGATTGCTGCGGAACGCTTGAATTTATTGAAAGTTATTCCGTGAAATCGAGCTTTTGTGCCTGGGAGATTCGTTCTCGTAAAAATTCTCGCCCCATCCCCTGCTCCCATTCCTGGCTTCCTTTCTCATCTGTTCACGCGTTCGCGACCTCTCTGTCGAACCTGTCCTCATCCTCATCACCCTCGTTCTCCGTTTCTATGAGCCGCTCTCGCGGCGACC
>NT_176521.1:2332383-2351056 GCF_000188095.3 Bombus impatiens | reverse complement strand
CCGCCACCGATTCAATATCGATGCCAGATATTTCGCGCGGCCGCTCGACACAATAATTCAGTTGAGCAGGTAATATTGGCGCGGTAATGGTCGAACCATTTGGCTGTGTCGTTATGCTGCATTGGCGCTTGCCACGTTTACGGAGCTCCCGTTTTCAACTGCCCTTCCCGTCCGGCCTCTCTTCCATCCTGGTCGAGCTACACATACCCCGACTCATTCTCTCCCTCTCTCTCTCTCTCTCTCTCTCTCTCACACACACACACACACACACACACACATACCAACCCTCTTTCACCTCCTGAATCGCATCCCCTTCCCAGTTCACCGCTAGCTGACGCGTATAGCGTTCAGCCTTCCGCAAACGGCTGAAACGGAATGTTATCATTCGGCAATATATCATTATTGCGTTCGACGAGCTTGGAAATTGCATTATTCTTAACGAACGTTGCTGCATATTTCTTTTACGTCGGCCATGATATCGTTCAATGATATCGTTGCCGTTTATTAAACGACGCCCATGTTGCAGAAATTGAGGGGGGTATACAGGATGTTTTAGAAAGTTGGTGTCAAACTTCAGGACTATTTAATGTTTGTTAAAACGAGCAGAAAAATTTTCATAAGTCGTTTTGTGGGCAAAATATTAGTTTTAGTATTATTACACTGGCTCACGAAAATGGTTGATCATTTATCATAAAAACTTTTTGCTTTCGCATTGGTTGTGTTATGTGGAAAACATTTTGAGATACCATTGGTACTGTAATGAGACACGAGTATTATGATGATATTGGTACAATTTGAAATTAATCTGATAATGTATATAGAAGTTAGAAGGTATTTATTGTAAACATATGTTTAGTAAAAAGTTAGTATTACAGCATGGATAACATATCACAAGGTAGCAATATCATAAGCATGTAAAAAATGTCAAATATGATTCTATCGAATGTTGACATGTATTATTATGATGGATAATTGATTGATGACATGTAGTAACTTTTGTGACTTATATGTATATGTTTGGATTTATTTCGAATTTTACCAATATAATTATGATACTGGGATCTCATAACAGTGCTGAGGAAATTTCAATATGTTTCCTATTGTATATGTATAACACACGTAATATATTCGAAAAGCATTTTCATCTGTTCGAGTATTTTCGCGAACCTGTGTATTGAACATAATAATTTTATCTTAAATAGAAGATTGTATAGGAATATTAACGCACTGAAACTTAAAATATTTTTGAATAAGTGATTAAATATAGAAGAAATGTTACAATACAAATACATATAAATTACAATAAATTACAATAGCAAATTAAATATAATATTTTGAGATATACAATTTATAGAATATTATACATTGCTGTAGAGCAATGGACATTTGGATTCCTGCTTATTAAGACCTTCTTTTATATTTGGCATCAACTTTTTGTAGCACCCTATATACACCGTGACCCAAGCTGGTTTTATGCTCCAGTTATAGGTCAGAACGATCACGAGAGATTGTTTTGGAGTTTGTACTCGATCAGGTAAGCGGCCATACGGAATTTTTGTTTTTGTTTTTTCTCTTCTTCTCTGTTTCGTTCCTCTCGGCTCCAGAGTCGTTGTTTCGATGTCGTGCGAAACGAGTTGAATGGCTCCCCAGCTCGTCGACACAGTTTAATTAACCGATTTATGATTGTTATTGTTGTAGAGAGCCGGCAGACACGGCAGAAAGGCGCTCCCTCTCTTTGTGTTATGTAATCGTACGCGTTGCGAGCTGGATTTTTTTGTATGATGGAACAACGGGTTTCTGCTAACTTCTTATTTCGCGGTTGTTTAACCCGAATACCGTTTAAACGACTCAAATTGAGTTACCTATTAAACGTGCTTTGAATTGTAATACTCCCCGGTTTGGGATTCGTTTTTTTTTTCATAGCAAAAAAATTGCCATGAAAAATTTATAATGTGGATATTACAACGTTTATGCATTGTGGTTTGATGTAACGTGTTTATGTAGACGGATAGAAGAAGTAAAAATTTTTTCTAGTTCTTAAATTACATTTTTTATTCCAAGAGATATTATGTAATTATGTCGTTTCAAATAGAAGATTGTAAAAACCGTAATGAGATGAAATTTAAAAAATTAGACGCAATTTTAAGCTTTTGTGTTATCATACAATGTATAAAATATTATTGTATTGTCATATGGTTATACGCTTTGGATATTTATTAATTTGGTATCAATAATTAAACATAATTATCATTGTGTTTTGTACAATATGACAACTAATCCAGTAATAAAACAGCAATCATTCAACATTATTTGCATGACATATATTAATTCAAATATTATTGGATGGAAATTAAATAATTTATCAGTAATAATTTATTCGAAATAATAAAATATAATATTCATATTTTAATCTTTTTAAATATTAAAATATAATTTGCCATAGTATTAGATTTATACAAGTAATATCTTTTAGCTAAACTGCATTAAATCTATTATACATTTCAATGAACATAAGTAAAGATAATGCTGTATGCAGATAGATCATTTATAAAATCATTAGTATTTTATATTCAAACGGTAATATATTTACAGTTACTGAGATATAAGATAAGAAAACATTTACAATTTATGGTTACTTGTGATTACAGAGTAAGTATGAGCATGTTGCTCGTGTTCATCTGAAATCTAAGTCGGCACATATTTATGCAATATACTTATGTATGATACGTATTTACATGAAAGATGCAAATTAAATCACGAAATTAGAAAAAGGACTAGTTTCATACCACTTTAAAATAATTTAAAGTAAAGCATATATATGAAATTTAACAATATAGAAATAAGATTTATTGGTAATAAAAATCCAATTAGTAGAGAACATTATCTCTATGACCCAATTAAAAATATTTGCTATTCCTATCAAGAGAAGGCTATTTGATATATTGCTCTACCCATGTTCTCCATAAATAAATCTTTAATACTAAAAAATACTTATTATTATTTCACACTATTATTATTATTATTGTTTCACAATAATGTTTTGGACAATCTGCATTTATGTAATAATTTTGCTTAGTCATATCCTCACAGAGCAGATATATATATAAAATTTAACTAAAAAGAACTATGATACCCTGTATGTTAGTTCCCATAGCAAGATGAGTCGAATCTACATATTCGACTGTAATCACTGTAACGCCAAGTAACTATGTTATAATTAAAATGTGAAACAATACAGGTTAATACATGGTTACATAATTACCGTAAATAATTAGAGCCTTGTGCCGATGTTCGAAGTTGTTTCCTCACGGTGCTAATGCAAATTGGTCACACTGGAAAAGCAACATTCCATTCTATTATATAATGACCACCATTTAACGGTAATTCAGCTTGTTCCTCTTGCAAAAAATCTTTCAATTACATCGTCTGATGATTTTTAATTCAAAACTCAACACATAGCTTGCTCTTGCTCGCGAATAGGAAAGCGAAGTTGCTCGCTACTTCGCGTATATTTCGAGGATCTTGTTTCGCCTATCACGACTCGAAAAGCGTTCCTCTGTTTCGTGGACATCGTAAACGAGTTTGGAAGCTTCCGGCTGCAAACAATCCGGTTGAAAAATAAGGAATGAGGAATCGCTGTCGTGCTAGACGGCGACTGCTCTCGTATTTGCATAATTCGCTGGCCGAGGGAAGGACGCCGTGAAGAAGCGTGAACTTGCAACGATCATAACTCGCAACCGCAACTCGTTTAAAGCAACACGCTCGTGAGCTCGCGTCTAACTGAATCACGTTTATGTTGCTAAATTGGGTTTTACAAGCGATTCGATGGATTGTTCCTGGATAACCCCTGCGCTCTATTACATTACCCTTCATATACCATGCAGAGGACTTATGGGAAAGTGTATTAGCACGTTATTAAAGGGTCCTAGTTAAGATTAAAATTATCAAAGTGGTTTTTAATATCTCGTATCGCGAAGTATGTGGATAAAATTGAACGATATATCTTTTATATATCTTTTTTAATTTGATTTCTTTGGTCTTACCCTTCTTTTAATATTTTAATACACTACATTAATTAATATCATTTGTTATTAATATTATCTTTATACTTTTCGAAATATCATTCATTGTCATTGTAACAAGAGAATTTAGTTATAAGTCTACATCATAATCATACTAATTCCTTCGTTTCAATAACAACCATTGGCTTCTTTCTTCAACGATGAAAATCCCGCGACAATGATTCCCACGGATATTTTTCAACACAACCGCCGGTTAGAAGTATATTAGGTTAGTTGAAGGTATCCAACAAAAAGTTAGCCGTCCACAATAGGATTAGTATCCCGTGGGAAATCAGCCGGCGCAAGAGAACAGCTTCCGAGAAAATTCTTCGACCCCAAACGAAAAGCTTAAAGTATTAATTATCTTCATTTCTACGTTTCGTCGAACAACAACAACGACACAGCAAGAGTGACGGTTAAGTTACCGGGCACACGTGCTGCGTAAATAATTGCAAGTTTAACTTTAAATTGCGCCTGTAAGCCCGGAGAAACAAAAGTTTCTGTAGCTCGTTAACGGTAGCTCGGTGTGCGTTTTATCAACCGCGGGTGAAACCGCGCAAAAGCAACTGAAACATAGCTAGCCGGTATTACAGAAAGATAACAGCGCGGCGATACGACGAGAAATGGGGAAAAATGGTTTAAGTGGTGGTTAATTCGCGACAATGGCCATTTTAATCGAACAGCCTATCGTAACTACGTAGCGACCTTTACGAGTTTGTTCCGCGAGATTCACGATATATTCATAATTGACGCGCGCAACTGGCACCGTTATCAGTTATAGACATGTGAAATCCCACGGATAACCAGAAATCAGGGAGATGAATATTCTTACAACTCAACATTGACCGATCAAAAGTTAATTAAATAATTCTAAAAGTGTAATAAGTATGGCATATATGTGTATTTTGATGTGAAAGATATTCAATGACATTGTTTTATTCTTTATGAAGGAATTTTATGAAATATCAGATATCTTTATGATATGGTTCTATGAGTGTATAATTTTCTGACGATGAGTTATAATGAATTGTATTTTTTGAAATCTTCGATTCGATTGATTTGAACCATGTTTTTAAATGAATAAATTTTATGAAACAACCAAACTTGGAATAAATATGTTCATTTAGAGATTGCAATTGTGATTATGACTAATTAAAATGTACTTTTATTCTTCTTTTTTCTTGTTCAATAATAAGTAATCATTCGCTATTACGACAATAAAAATCCTGCTATTTTGAGTAGCTGAAAATATTCAAGATAGAAAATGCAGAAGGACATTTTCAAAATCAGTCAAAAGTTAACCAAGTACTTGCGAGAACTAATGTAGTTTCGCAAATTTCCACAGACCATTAGGATAATTGGATCTTGACCTATACACACCATCGCACATAGGAAACTGCCTTTTAATAACGTTATTATTTCCGCCTCATAGACAACAGCACTTTATGGCAAACTTTTCTCGTTCTTCGACTACCTCTAGGTCGTTTTCTCCAGCTTTAAAACGATTCATAAACGTGATTTTTATTGTACGATAATATTTGTATTACTGCTATTTTCTTCATGCTCCTGAGGATAATTAAATTTATGATGTATGCGATGATCGAATTTTGCCCATAGAAAATGTAAAAGTGCTTAGATACCACGAGGATATCTCATACCTTTTCGAATGAATGAAGCTAAAAAATAAAATAGATTTGGTAATAATGCGTCGTATAACGAAAGACCTGATAAAATGTGTCGAGAATTCATAATAAGAAAATAATAAGGATAATTGAAAGTCGTATATAATTTCCTGTTACCTTCACTGACTTTACTTGTTAAGAATGATATAGGTACTTAATTAAATCCAAAAATCTTTATTATGTATAAGTTATATTATTATAAATAGTAAGTATATGCGACAGTGGTATTTTCATTGATATGTAATATAATGTATATGTATGTTTATGTACGTAATTCTGGTACATATATACACATTTGGTTGGTAATTGGTGGTACAAGCGGAAAGGGGCTGATTCTACGCGAAAAAAGAAGTCGAAAATAAGGAATAAAAATTTTTCGTTTGAGGCTTTGTTTTCGAGAAAATCGACTTTGAATTTTCGCTCGGTACGCGTGCGGTACGTTATAACGGATCTCACTGCAGATCGTTGTCCCGATGGAAAAAATTTAAAAAAAAAAGAAAAAATAAAAAAAAAATTTTTATTCTATATTTTCGACTTCTTTTGTCGCGTAGAATCACCCCCTTTCCATTTGTACCACCAGTTACCAACCACTGTGTATATATATGTATATGTCAAACCGTTTGAACACAGATGGAACAAGATTACTTTAATACAGCATCCTGTGCAGGTAGAAAGACGGGCGGATGAGATAGAGGATTACAACGAAGCCCGAACGATTCAACCGCGCGTAAATATTTCCCGTTGTTTGCCACGAACTTATTAGGTTTCTTCTTTAATTAGAGGCTCGGGAAACGTAACGCCGAAACGGAAGGTTGAAACCCAAACGTTTTCTCATTTCAAGGTTCGTGAATCTCCAGGAGCAGCAGACCTCTTCTTCCTCTACTTATGCCTTTCCCATACCTTCGTTCGTTCGTTCGTTTCTCTTCTTCGTTTACTCCACATCGAAACGTCTGCTTCCGTCTCCCAGGCGTCGTTCCAACAGCCAATCCGTCCAACTTCTCGCTGCACTGGCGAGCTTCAAGTATCCTCCGAGTTTCAACCATGCGATCCTTATTCAAAAAGGTTTCCGCGTGTTCACTGACTGGGAACAGTTCCGTCGGATTTCGTACGCCCTCTTGGATTACTACGATGGAATAATATCCGAAAGCACTTTTCTAACTAAACGACTTCCACTTTATCCTGGGAATCCTGTTTGACTGCCGTTGTCGATCGAGGAAGATTAATTCGATTGATGAATTGAAGAAATAACGGATTTCAACGGGAGGATGTTCGAGGGAGGTGGAACAAATGCCAGAGGATCGGCTGATTGAAATGTTCGTATTTCAAATACGGATTTGCTGTTCCTTCGACTGCGTTTGTAACACTTTGTCACATTTCAACTGTAATAGGGAAATAATAGTAGGACCACCTGTAACGCAGAAGATACACAGGTTGATCTAAGCATTCGAACGCTTGTAGGCATTTTTTATGAATATAATATGTACGTTATACGATACATTTCGAAATTTCATTATTTTCTATGACATTCGACTATCATATTGATCAAGTTTGAGAGTAATTTGAAAACATATATGAAAATACGAAAGAGTATTGAAGTCTAAGTAAAGATTGTTTCACTGCTAAGTCGAGCATACTGGAATTGTTGCTCTATCTCTGTTCCAAATTAGATTCGTTGATTAAATTCTTGATCGTTCATTGAATTTTCAGAAGATGGCTTTTTGGGAACAAAAGCATGTCGAATGTTACGCATAATGCTAAACAATCGCAAAATAAAATTAAAATTCTCGTGCAAGAATTCTTTTGCAAATTTGACATATAAAATTGCATATAATCGAGGTTAATATCAACAAAATAAAATGCTGCGGAAAGATGTTATTGTTTATAATTCTAGAAGAGAAGGCATCACAAAGATACTGTAGAGATCTATTTCGATAGGAAAGCGAAATGGCTCATCCAATAAATATTTATCGCGAGACTTCCTGTTATCTCTACGATACAGCGCACAATCAATGCAGTTGAACGAAATCGAAGGGGGATCAAGAATTTCCTTCATCTGTCCGATTCGTTCCGTGATCCCTCCGCCACGGTCCCTCTTTTTATTCCCACCTATCGACGAAGTATAGCGACGGCGTGAACGATGCCAGCTATTGGCCGCGAAGAATGCGAGTGGAAAATACTCGGCGGATAGCCAGTGTAACTGCGGAACGGCGAAGCGTCTCGAAAGCTCGAAAAGAAGAAAGACGAGGAGGTGTTTTCTTTGGGTTTACGTGACACCACGCGTTGCCCCGATATAACCGAGCAGATCGAAGCGGAAAGTTGCTCCCATCCTGCGGTATGCTCGACCGCCCCCCGGGAATGTGGGCCTCCGTCTTCACAACAGACTCTCTTCTTCCTTTCTCCTCTTCCCCCTTCACCCTTGCTTGCTTTATTTCTGCCTTCCAAGGCGTCTTTCATACCACGGACTTCGCGTCTCTTCTCCCGTCTCTTTTCCTTTCCCATCTTTTTTCCCTGTTGCCCAGGCTTCTGGCTACGTTGGGTGACACCCAACCTAACCCCAGCCAACTGAACCTGAACTAGCCAACCCCGTCATTCCAGTCAGTCATCCACTCGACCCCCTTTGCCCGTTCCAACAGCCGAGAATCCAGCCGCTACTTACACCGGGGCTACTTCTCCTCGGCCTCGTGGCTGGCGCACACTTTGTTCGAGCTTTCCGCTTTTCACCGGCTCGACCATCTTAGCTTCGGCTTCGCGAGGACGAAAGAACGACGCGACGAACTACAATTGTCTCCCGGAGTAGGATTATGTATGTGACGTTGTAAGAGTGAGGGCAATAACTTAATGCGTTAATACAAGGGGGCTGCTGAATAAGCATCTCATAATATTTGAGAGGACAGTGTGATTGTATATAGAGGAGAGATTTTATTTTGTGGATTTTCTTGTGGTTAATTTTTTACCGTTGGTCTTTGTTTGAATAAAATGTGAATTTATCCTGGCGCCGTGACTCGTTTTACGCTGCTAGTCGCGTGCAAGCAAAATATTATCATTATCGATAACGAGTTCCCTTGTTATCTTTATCTCTGTTATCTTACGTGCTCTTAGGTTTTCGAATGCTCTTGTTAATGTCCTACGTAATTGTACACAGAGCGGAACCGTGATATCGACTTTTAAATCTTTATAATTTGAATTGTTTTATTTGCATTTTTTAAGACCTATCGATTTCGATGATGGTAGGATAGGAGCTATACTAAAATTTATACATGAAGAATTATTGGAATTCTAATGCAAGATTTTGGATATCATTGAGAATTTACAAATAAAATAGTTTTCATTCTATTCGTAACTCAATCGTCAAACAAAATTTAATTAGACATTGGAGGAAGACATTTCTTATGTTTCAAGAATAATTATTTATTATATTTTTAACAAACAGAACCAGATTCTAATACTGGAAGATCAATTTTGTTCCAAAATGTAAATAAGTAAAGAAAAGAAAATAATCTAAACTCGTGAAGAAGAATCTTCTGTTGTAGCAATTTCTATTTGCTTTAGAATCGCATTTAGCAACTGTGTATATCTTTTAAACGAATTATGTAGTGAATACTTCTTTCAGTTATGTAGTAAATGGAGTTGTATGTACTTCTGTATATTTATTGAGAAACGTATATTCTGTATTAAATTTTACAATTCGCTCTCCGATATTCTGATTTGTTGTTGTTAATTCATTTTGGCAACTTCATGCTACGATGAACACTGCGAAATCCAGTTTCGCAGCATTCATTTGAGAAGTTGATATTGTATATTTCGAAATGAATATTGAATAATGCGTAGGGCAAGAATGTGGTAATTAATCTAAGTATGATTGAATCGAATTTTCAGGCAAAATTACTGTTATGTACTGTTATTTCGTAAACAATGAATAGGATAATTAAATCGATCCTTCAATTTTAATGCAAATTAAAGTTAAACAATACATTTAATCAAACATTCTTATTTGTTTGTTCTTCTCAATAATCGCGGTCTGGATTCTTGATACATTTTTTAAATTTCTACTGCCATATTTGTTTGACGATTAAAATTATTGTGTTGCGTTTTCTTCGTTTAAACTATTAAAAAATAATATTTTGCTTTCCGAGAATATTGAAACTAAAAGAGAAACACAATTAAGTCTTTTTTTGATATACTTTCTAGAATGGTATTGTAATCACAAATGAATATTCAATCAATAGATGTTATCTCATACTACAAATTTATTGTAGCAAGTAAAATTATTTCTTGTTGGATGATAATACCCTGAAAACTTATTCCTAAGACTAAAACCTTTTTTACACATTCACAAATTATGCTAGAAATTCTTTTCGACTATAGCGTTTATCCCATGTAGGTAAATGATATGAATCACAAACATAAAAGTTCTGTTAGATATTTTCACGAAACTAAAAATAACTAGAAATACCATAAAAAAGCAAGTATAGCTTAAAGAAACGAAGATTACAGAAAAACATCAGAAGGAACTTAACTTCTTCTGATATATGTATATTAAATCCTATTATAAAAATCAGAAACCAAAAAACTAAAGCCTTATTTAACGAAGAACACTTTTTCATAAACTCATTCCTTTCAAATTTGCTTAATGCATACAATTATTTCTTCCCATGCTTCAGCTTTATTTTTAGTCAGGAAATAAATTGCATCGAAGGCAATAATGGGAGATTCCCACGTCATTATGTCTGCCTTAATCCATAAAAACTTCGGGCTCATCAGAAGATAAGCCGCGGTCCCTGTTGAAAATTATTTCAAGATCGACGAAGTAACGAACATGATCATCGAAATCGAGGGATCAATAATCCGGAGGTTAATGTCGGATAATTCGAGCGGGACAGATTGTCCGGAATTCCCTGGGTCTGACGTCGTAACCAGATAATTCTGGAGAGACATTTCGATAGGACCGTTTCGACTTTTGACAAATGGCTCGCAGTTGATATCTTATAGGTGGCTTCCTTATAGAAGATGATGTACGATGACTGATGATCCGTCGTGGTTACCGTTGCTCCCCTGAGATATTATTTTGTTCTAACAGAAACTACTTTCCAATTTCTTACGCAATTTATATCTTACACGTTGTTGTTTAATTCCCCGGTGATCGATCGTACACGCGAACGAACGAATGAAGTGAATGAACAAATAGCGAATGTTCGTGGCTGTATCGCAATTCATATCTTTATATTCATATCTCTCATTAATAATTATCCTTCTGCCAACTATCCCCGCGATTTTTAGTTTCGATAGAAAACTTGATACGTCTGTTTATTCGACGTGTATTCAATAGTATTTAACGTTCATGTATTTTGATACGTTTGTTTGTTCAGTGCGTATTTATACAGAGCTGAGAAAGACATCGGATTACTATCTTCAAGAAGAAAAAAGAACACTATTATGTGAAACGTCAATGTTTCTCTTTCCAGAACTTTATTTTTATATTTTTTACATATTTACAAATGTTTTAATATGTATTTTTTAAACAGATTGAACAAAAAAATAATATACAGAATACCAATATAAATAATCACGTTATTATATAACATGCCTTGAACAATTATGCATATTGAATATAATATTCTTTCAAAACAAACCTTATACTATTTTAAGCAAGTTTCTTCATCTGTTTTATGTATATTTATTTATATATTTATATACATGTGAAGAAACTTGCTCAACATAATGAAAGATTTAACCACGGTTTTGTAATGTATTTATATACAATATATTATACCTATTATATTAATTAATTTACAGAACACCTTCATTAAAATACATCTCTGAAATACTGTCCACGGTAATCGAGTCTAAATGGAGATCGTATCTCGACAAGCAATGCCATCGTCTGAAGGACGAAGTACTTATACGCATCTAGAAATAGCAGAAAGATTTTTTACAGCATGCGAATAGAGAAATCTCGGTCCACGGGTCGATATCACGAAAGCATGTCCTGTCACCCAGTAGCCACGGGTTAGCACTTCCTGCCGCGTTACCGTAGCCGTAAACTACGAGTGCTGCACGCGATTATCTCGATCCAGTTCATTAACATAGCCAACCCGTCGAATGGTCTCACCGAATCGTTCCCAGCCGAGTCTGTGCTCTTGTTTAATGCACGATAAGTTGCGCCCGCTAGCTCTTCGATCTAGTCTCGACGCGATAATCCTGCACTTTATTCAGCCCCAGTCTAAGATAGCGTCAGGCGACGCTATTTTCAAAGAACAAAATAACCTTTCTACTACGTTGATACTTGGATTGTAACTGTGTCGCCACAGGAAACGTACACTGTTCGATTTAACACTAGACTAGATTAGTTAGCACGAGATATTGTATTCGAAAGTTTTCATCAAGAGAAAGGGTATAGTGGCGAAGGCTAAATTGTATAGCTAGCACATTCCTTGTTACGCTGAAGGTATTAAATAGTTCTAACGAGTAGATATAAAGCCTGTTGTTTACACGTACTTCCCTTGATAATGGGGATTAATTTTTCAGTAAATCGACTAGTCGAAGCGAACGCGACAGGTACTAGAACGACGAACAAGGGTTAGATATCAAAGGATAAGGCAGGTCCATTAGCATTCCTTGACTTTTCACTGTCGGGCAAAGGCGTCCTTTGCCACGGTATCGTGCTCATAAATTTCGTTCTCAGGGTCACTGAACATGATTCCCACGCTGATTGAGCGTAGCCCATCATCCGGCTAACGGATGCTGGAAACCCATGATCTTGGATACTTACGTGGTCCACTTTTCGTTCGTGCAGCACGATAAACTTGATATTCTCCAAAACGTCCTCGTCATCCCACTTCTCTTGATTATGTACCCCGGTGAACGACAACATCGTGACTGTTTCGGCTTTGGTTTTTGAAACACGACGCTTTTTGTCGGACACGATCAACTCCCGATTTTAATTGGTCTCCTCGTTCGACAATTGACCGTTCGCCGGCCATTGCGCGCTAACATGACAGAGGGTTCGCTGCTTGCTGAATGTATAATGCAAAAGTATCGATCCACTATACGCGTTCGCTTGCTGCAATTAGCTTTGCTCAGATAGGCGCGATGTGTGGAAATCCCAATTTCAAGGTATATAATTGAGAATATACTTGTTGGATCGATACGTGGACAATATAATGATTGGTAATTCAAGATTGGTTAAACAGCTCTCGTCTTTTGATAAACATCGAATAGGCTATTTATGGAAAGGTGCTTATTTAAATAGATATCTTATATTTTTAATATTAAGTTGGTATTCCAATTTGAAATTATTATTTTCATAAAATTATGCTATAATGCTACTTAGCATTTTATTCGTCCAATTTTCCCAAACTTCACAAGTTTTCTTCTTATACGGCAAATATCGATAGTTAGCTCTCGCGAAAAGTGAAGCAATAAAAGAATAATTAAGAATTTTATTATCTCTAATGTTTATTTAAAATTTTACAGAACACACATAGTTTTGCATCGTAATGAATATAGAAACTATTAATAATACGATTATAAACGACATTGTTTAAAAAGTATGCACATTTATTCCAGCAAACCTTAAATACGGGAGTGACGTCTATTAAATCTTTGATCTACTGAAACTACCAAAAGTCTAAACGATTACTGTTGGAAAACAAACGAAGATCTTCAAATAATTAGAGACGTCAAAAAGAGTACATCTTCCTCTGCAAAGCGCTTTCCATTTCAGTTTCATTTTAATTCGACTTTTCGCTGTTGAGATATCGTTGTTTGAAGAAACCCGAATTTTTCAATAATTCTCTGTTGCTGACTCCCTCGCATGCTCAAACCTCTCACTCGCACCGCGTTAGTGACCAATCACTAGCTCGTTGATAGTGCGCTGGTCAATGACAGACAGAGTCAGCATTTTTTTACTAGCACTACTTCACTACTACTAAATATACGTATATCCTAAAAAAGATGTAGGTCAGGCCGCTGCTGACTGTCATTCATAATTCTGTGGGCTTACAATGAGATACGTCTATTATACATTAGAGTACTATATTTTCAGAATCAATTGAGCTATCAATTTAAATCGTGATATATTATGGGCACACATTTAACTATGCTTTGAGTAAATAATATCTAAAAATTTTGGGATAGTTATATGTGCATCGCTTACAAAAAATTTATGTATTATTTTGGCGAATCTTATTATTTTTGTTTTTATATGTTATAGATTATGTATAATTTTATTTGTAGAAATAGAAATGCCAAGAAACGATTAATTGTTGCTTTCATTCATCAAGTGTAATTAATAAAGCAATCACAAGGCTACGATATCTTTTCCTACATGACTCATGTTTCTGTCAATGATTTATAAAAAAGAATCATTATCAAAATTGTTATTAATACTGTATTGCAATGAAGCTTTCAATATCATCGAACTTTCGCGCTGTTTATTAACGTTGTTTCATAATATCGATGAATATAATAATAAATTTTAAAATTAAACAAAATTGTTCTCTAGTTAGACGAATTAAAAATACTTCTCTAGTTAAAAGATTATTGTACCTAAAATATAGAAACATTGAAATATTTGTACGTTTTTCTATCCGACTTAACATATTTAAGAAATGATAAATAAGTGAAATATTCATATAACTTGACCCCTGCTAACGTGTCGTCTGGGAACCTGCATTTCAATCGATGAACTTTGCGTCTCGTCTTGCTCGAAATTCAGCGCATTTACAAGCAGGACACGGTTACATTTAGCATAATAATACGTTGATTGATACGTACGTGAGCCAAACTACTGTCGTTAGGGATGCACGATTCGTTTCAGAGGCCTCGTCTGAATGGCCGCTTATCCTCAATGCAGCGTTCCTAGTGACTTCAAATGGTTTGTATGTAACTGTCCCGCAGCAGCAAGTTACCAGGAAACCTACTTAAGCTTCTAACAGGTCTTCAGATTAACCTGGTCATTGCTAATACATAAGCTAAAGACTAACTTCCAGCCACTTACTTCTTACAACTAATAGCATCCATTAAGCCTCGAGCTATTTTAAAAACATACGAAGCTGTTATCGTTGAAACTATATCAAGCTGTTCCACATTTAATGGAATTCAAGATTTTTATTACTGTTTATTGTATACAATATATAGGCTCGTAGAAAGATAATACATGTATTTATTTAAAATAACTGCTTTTTTTCTAATATTCATTATTTATTTTTATTAAGAGTTACTTAACTGTACTCCAGAATGTTAAACTTATAAAAGTTCCAATACAAATTTTATCCATAGTTGAAAACATCGTTTATCAAAAGGTAATAACAAAGGTGTGAAGAAGCGCTATAAAAAATATTTCAATAATTTGATAAAACCATTTTTGTGATATTTCCATTTTATTCTAAATAATGGAATATTTTTAATTGAAGCTGCTAACGTTTACGCAAAATATTTATACCTAGTATAAAACAATAACATTTTCAAACTTGTTATTTACTGAAATATAGGTGTAACAATTTTGATAGTTTCTTCACAGTAAATGTATTTTATTTTGTAATGTAATATAACTGGTGAAATATATTTTTATTATTATTACGTTCCGTTTGTATCATTATTCGTTATTTTCATCTGCTTAAGAATGGTAATTTTCAAGATATAGTGGCGTATAATATATAAAAAACAAAGGTTGTACAATTCTATTCACGTATAGTAGCGCGGTTAAGTCGTGGTTTTGAATAGGTACACGTTTCACGTCCTGTGAAGCTATTCAGAACAAGAGAGGAGGAATTTTAAAACAATAATAGCGGAAAATGATTCGAGGTGTGAGATTTTGCACGAAAGATTTAACAAATGAATGGTATTTAAGAAGAATTATTCGCTTTAAATCTGTTTAATTCATACACGAATTATTAAATTCGGATCAGTCCTTCAATTCCTTTTATATAAAGTTGTTTTAAGAGAGAAGATATATATATATATTTACTATTATAGTATGGACTCTTCAGTAAGGCTCATCTAACAGACGTATACCTTAGACACAATGAGAGAAGAGAGAAAGTGAGTGTTTCGTCCAAGATCTGCTAGTATATTTACTATTATATTATTCCATTCTTATTTAATTTTTTTTTTATATGCATACCATTTGTTAAATTTATAAAATACTCTGTAAGGGAAGAAAAACGTTTCACTTTTATTGAGATATTGAATAAATATCTGAAATATTATCACGCATTGTTAAACGTTATATAAATGATAAAGAACCAAGGGATAAATTGTTACAATAACTCAACAAAACATTTCGTTATAAAATGAGTTTATTTTCTCTGTACCATATATGCTATGTACAACATGTGTATTACGGTACTGAAATATACGAAGTTTAGCCAAAGGGTGACATCTTGATACTGTGGTATAAAAAAAGAATAGAGATAAAAATAACGAGGAATTAATTAAACGCGCGTACACATCGAATTCCACGTTGGACGGATTAATTCGTTTAATCGCATGCTCGTTTCGATACTGTCTGCCTTTATACGTGTACACAAGCGTGCACGCGCCTGCACGCTACATCGCGTCCAAATGAAGGGGACGTCGTTAGAACGTGGTTAGCCTATGTGTCAGACGTGGACGCGTAAGGCGAAAGAATAGAAATAAAAAAAAAAAATATAAAGAAGGGAGAGAGAAAAAACAGAATGATAAAACGTGACAAGATACGAGTATTCTTGAAGAGCGGTATACGTTAAACGTAAAAAATAAATAAGCCATTATGATTGGTGCGCGTGTTATGTAAAAACGCTCGATCGTCGGGTAAGCTCTGTACGTGACTCGCGTAATTGCGAATCAGGATCGTTTAGTCGGCTTTTCTGATTTCTTCCAAGCGAGAGAAATAGGACAAAAGGGGTGTGAGATAAAGGAGATCGAGAGAAACGGCGGAGGGAAAAAGATAGGGGAAGGAGTGAAAAGCAGTGGAAACATGCACGCTTGTCAGGGTACAGAACAGACTCGAGCTTTTCAAGCTTACGACGGAGTAGGCGCGCACCTCAGGCTCGAGGACAAGCACCGACGTCTCTGCACACTTGTAAACACACGCGATAAAGTAGGCAAGGCTACGAATATAAGGCTCATTAAGAAGGACGAGAAGAAGGAAGCGTGGAAGTAAAGAAAAAAGGAAACAAGGGAGGGAAAAGCAAACTTCTTACGCGCGAAAGCGCCGAGTACCCCAACGTCGGAGTTTAACGCAAAAGTGATTTTCTCGGCGTTATCATCGAGAGAGCGATCGTCCTCGAGCCTAATATTATCGTTCCACCGCACCTCCTGCGACTTGTTCGCCCGCAGGCCGCGTTAACTTAATCTTAATTACATAATGAAATGACGATACATGTTTGCACGATTTTACTTCCATCGTATACACGTTAATAGTGGGACGATTACTTTATAAGAGACCTTATCGACGTAGAAACGATGCAGTTTCCATTGACTTGAATCGAACGCTTTATCCATCGCTTATTAGCAGATAATCAAGTGTGTTCGAACAAGTCGATGAAAAGTGCTCGAGCGTCATTCTATAAAACTACTTGAAAATGCTGTTTCTTCTACAAGATGGCGCGAGAAAATCTCAGACTCCCTCGCATCGCTGTAATATTCTCGGGGAACGATGACTCTACAGCAACGTTTACGAGAAATGCTAGGATGAAACGTTCGAAATGTTCTTTCCTTTTTATCTTTTTTTTCCTAAGGTTGTCAAGCGAGGAAGAACGACATTCTTCATGCACCATCTCGTATGTTTTCGTATATGCGTTAGGATGATACCTCTAAAAAATCGCGAGCGGCGAGTCACATACACGCGTGCGCGCATACGCGTTCGCGGCTCGCAATTTTATCGTTCGTACAGTTAGGTTGTTCGAACGGTTGTATAAAAATTGGCTCTACCCTCTCACCATAAGCAAATTGGATTATACTACGTCAGCGTTAGCGAAAAATCCTTAGCATATTTCGTAAGTATAAAATGAAGTCGTTAAAGTCGCGCCGCTTATTGATACGCGTGTAGGCACCGTCGTTGGCATCTTATCATTGTATGTATACATGTGTGTATTGATATTTATATGTATAGAATAGTCAGCATCGAAGCGGGAGGAGCGGCGTCATTTCGTGTGCATTCCCTGCAGATGCACGTTCGCACAATAGGTCCAGTTAACGTGCTCTAATGGCTAGAGTACTACGTCACACCCATATCCTATGTTTTCAATCAATGCCATTCGATTCAAAAGAGAAATTCCATTTAGCTTCGCGTTTCCATTGTGTCAACTGAGCGAAAACCTAGCAATCTCCACGGCAATTAGTACCAATAATTAAAGCGCGCGTCCTTTCAACGCGAGTTCGATATCTCCGACTGATGACTCTTTTTTTCACGTTTCACTATCGTTTTGCGCCAGCAGCGTCGCGTCACACCTCGGATTACCGCGAAAAACAAACGACGCCGTTATACGGTTTCCACCGTTATTCGTTGAAAATTATACCCGTAAAATCACGACCGTACAATTGAAAACCACCCATCTATCAAATCGTGTAATAAGATATTTAACTTACGAATTATACCAATTTTGTTACTTAGGGATGAAACGAGAAACAAAAGATGGGATATCACCATTAAAACCGATCAGAAAGGGACAGAGAGAAACTCTAGATGGTTTGCAGCGTGTTTGCTGATGATAGACAGACGTCGAACAGAGAAACGATCCCAAGTTCGGTTAACTAAAACGCAAACGTCCCATGCTAATCGAGAATTCACACTTTGCCCGTCTTTATCTTTCTCTTTTGCTCGGCCTTCCATCCTCTCCATTTGTCTTGACGAGCATATTCAAATTTTCAAGTTTCTCAATTAACCCGATCCCATCCCGAAGCCTTTGTGCTTCGTCAAAATCGATAAAGTCCCGACGGCAACGGCGG
>NT_176521.1:2238092-2331837 GCF_000188095.3 Bombus impatiens | reverse complement strand
GCTAACCGATTTAAATTTACCCAACGTATCGCGGGCGCCCTCACCATCCTCCGCTACCCTATATACAACCGGATTCCCTGTCATAGATCCGTTCTAACCCTCCTACCCGGTCGTAGGTTTCGGTTTTGGCTCACTGTAAAATTTTGCTCGCGTAACGAAACTTCGACGCCATCCATAGTTTTGGCAAGTTCGGCCGGTAAGGCTTGTTATGTTAAACAGCAATCCAAACAGCGAAACGTAACCGATTCGAACGTACTGTCTCTCTGACCTGTGCATTGTGCCGACGACGTTTCCACGTTGGATCTATGTTTCGAAGTTAAGATCGACTGCGCGTTATAACTTTCCCAGGTATATTTGAACTCTGATTCGCACGGGAGCTAGGAAAATGTCGAAGTAACTTCTCTAACGTAAACGTCCGCCCACAACCGTAATAGTAGTTACTGAATTTTCGTAATCTCGAAATTCACCGCGGAAAATATCTCTAGCAATATCCCGACTAAATATTTTAACAGAAACTTTAAGCTATTTTGTTGAATCGATTAACCTAGTGCACGCCAGTTGTTTCCCAACAATAAGCTAGAACTATCTTAAAACACGATATAGAAGTTTATTCACCTCGAGAATCTTTCATCGCGATATTAATAACTTTGTTTACGCGCGTACACCGTGCGATATACTCCGGAAAGAAATAACGAGGAACTGCTCTCTATACTTCTAGGCGCTACATCAAAGACTTATCCCGTTGATTAGACATGACTCGTAACCATCGGAGCACGTCGATAAGCTCACGTGTCGCGATGTAAATTAACCTGACCGATACGGTTGGCCGAAACCTGGCTCTAAGGTTAAGTCGGAAAGGGATGGCGGTTATACGATCCCAGTATGCTGTACGTAGCTATCCTTGATGCGATCCTAACGCCGTTCGCTGTCTCGTTTCTCGACCCTTCTTGCTCCCGAATTCTCGTCTAACCCTACGAAGCTTAGCTTAACCCCGAGACGCCACAAGAGGCAATTAACCTTCCGCCAACCCCTTGACGCGCATTGCACCCCCCTCCCTTTCAGTTCCTACTGCTGTCTCCAGTCGTTCCGTTTCAACCACTACCCTCTGACCTTCTCTATCCCACCCTTGCTCCTGTTGATATCCCACTTGGAGCATCTGCATAATCATGCTCGATTCCCAATGCTAATTAGAGTCCGCACCGGTGCCCCATCCAACGTAGCAAGTACACGTCGACCTCCATCACCTTCGGAACCACGCCTCATCCCGCTTCGGTTTATTTCGCTTTATCCTGTACCTGTCGTTTCACGCACGACAAGAAAAAAGAACGGGGATAGAAAAAATGAAGGAAGTAAATGTCGCAAAGGAAGCAGGAAGATTATGCGCGATTATGAACGAAGGATGACGAAGCTGCAAGATAATCGATCGAGCCGGCCTCCTTTGATCGCATAATTGCTTCCAACTGCTACTGTGTAATTAGTTTCCTCCAGATTCCTCGTTCAGCTGTTGCGAGCTTCTGTTTTAATTCGATATTTAATTATAGTCGGGCTTTATCACGACGATTTTCTCTAGTGAAATTAGTTAAGTAGAAAGCTACGCGGGTTGTCAGTAGCATTTTCTAATTTGCGATGATCGATGTTCGAGAATGTATTGCGTGTATGCATTTCACGGTGTTTAATTCCACGTGTCGTATTAATTGACGTTGTCCGTCACGCGAACAGGGGAATCATAGAAAAAGGTGTTATAAACGATGCATCCTCATACAGCTAAAGAAGAAATCAGCGATCATAGAAGGCTACGTTTATTTCTGTTCCTTTCAATACTCGTTAATTGAATTTGCACCCATGATTGAATCATATTTTTTCAACTTCCTGATGAGTTATTACCATCGATGTTAGTAAAATGAGGTAAGAAGCAGCTTTGTTTTTAGGATCGATCGTTTATCCTCGAGAAAAGAGAAGAAAGGTATACACGCGATAATTCTTATAAAGTAGAGAGCACGAAGTGTCGTCGACCATACGGGCAGTTCTTGTCCAGACATCCTACGATTTAAAAGAAAATTCTTCTATCTGCCCAGTGTATCGATTTGAAACCTCACCGAATACTCTAAATTTGCACAAATCCCGATTACAAAGCAACGAACTGCTGCGCCAGGAATTAACATTATCAATTAGATTCCTCCAGTACTTTCAGAGATTCTCGGCGTTACAAAATTTCTATTCGGGTCTGAATTACAGGCATTTCTAAGAACTACACAAAAAATACTAGTTTTTAAATACTTCGAAAATCTGAAACCGAAGTATTTTGCAAAATTCTTCCTCTGAAGAATTCGAGCCTAATTTTGCATATTGGGAAGCTTAAAAAACGAAGGAATTACGTGCGTTTTGTTTGCTCGTAAAGATCTCTGAGAAGTCGTCTGGAGGTTCACGACGTCGGCAGTGGAGGAAGACGAGATTGAAGGACGGGTGCAGGAAACGAAGGCTATTCAAAAACGGCGCGCTGAATATCCGGTGTCGTACAACTTACAGAGGCTGTCGGTGCGTCCTGGAACGGAATGCATTCCGGGAACGGAAACCGAGACCGAAAGGGCTTCTTGATGCTTGAGCATCTGACGACGTCTTTGCCAGGTGAAGGTCCACGCAGCGATGATAGCGATCTGAGCAACGAGGAAGACGGTACCAGCGACGATAGCCTCGCCCAAGTTAATACACATTCCCATCGTTGACGATATGTCCTCGCTTTCCACGAATACGGTGTCTCTAGTCGCCGAACTGGCGTTCGATGTCTTGCTGTCGTGCTCGAATCCGAACTTGTCCGTGATCTGAATGGATTGTACCAAAAGAAGATCGTCGCGGCTTTGAGCGGAAGAGCCAGTGGAACGACGACGACGACGTTTGCCGAAGGATATGACGGAACGAAGCTCGCCGGTGGCTTCCTCTTGATCGCACTGCACCGGCTCGCAAGTAGGCATGCAAGGTGTCACCAATGCACGGAATTGTACCACCTCAGAGCTAGGGAATTTGAAGGCGTCGAAGTGCGAGAGGAGGATCTGAAATAAAGAAGTGACATATTCGTGATTATAATAGTAATTTAGAGGTAGAGTGCGAAAGATTAATTTAACTCTCAATTAATATTTTTGTATGAGTCGAAAGGTATTTTACCTTAATTTGCATTCTGTACTTTACATGATATGGATTAAAATAAACATTATAGAGATTGATCAACTACAGACAAACCTAAGTGAACCTGTTACGTTAAAGTATTAAGGCAATAATCAGGTATCTTATAAAAAGATGATGAAAACTTTTATTTTATAATAAATTAATTGAATAAATGTAATTAATAGTCCGCGGATTTTTATACATCGGTAATGAATCGAAAGTTGCAAAAATGCACGAAACGAATATAATATCCAAAGTGGAATAATCGTTATAATTTTTAATAAGTGAAACAGATTAACGTAGGTTTCATTCCTATCATTCTGTTTCTAAAAACATGAAACTGTATAAAAATCCGCAGTCAAACAATTAATTTCAAATTGTTATTCGAGAAGTTCCGTAGAATATATCCCTTTTCTTCCGCAAAATTTTCGCGGTTGTCAAAATAGATCAAGATATATGTACGCGTGAACCGTTGAAGATTTTCTGAATTGTGAAAACAATCAAGGGGGCAAAAATGCTGTACTTCCGGAGGATTTGCAAGTCACGTGAGGAATTGTTTTGTGCCGTTATTCATCATTAAGATAATACGTCAACAGCTGTGTCAAATAACTTCTTCGGACGCAACAAAGACTTTTGCGTATTCTGATGCAATTTACCATTCATAGAAATAGCCTGGATGCTGTTAAGCACTGACGACCGCGTTCATTTCTTTCTCCTCATTCTTCATTGTAAACTTAAATTGTTTCTTCACTGAATAAAACACAATGTTTCGTAATTTTCATGGCTTTCATCTAGTACAATAGACGAATTACGATGTCATCAAACATCGATTTTACAACACGACACACGTATTGTGGAGCGTCGAAATATTATCTTTATAACGTAACGAACGTTAAACTGTAATCAGCAAGTCTACAATTAATACAGTCCTTATCTTGGTTTGTAATTAATATCTAATTAGTAGGTTTCTGATCACTTTTTGATACATAAAATTTCCAAACACAAGGATACCCCAATTCTTTAATGCGTGGTATATACTGCAATAAAATAGTATTTTGAAGAATGTAGTAATTAGATTGGAAAAACGTCTGTGAAAGATGAGCATTTACGACATTGTGTACCTTACGGGCTTCAGTAAGGGCATAACGGGGTTGTAACAATTTTACATAATTTCGCTCAGGATGATGTGTGAAATGATAATCTCGAAAATTAAAAGAGGATAATTGAGTCTAAAAAAATGAACTTTGCTTAAAAGAAATCATTGCAATGAATAAATTTATTAAAAACGAAGGATTTTAAAAACTACTTAATGAAATGAAAAATATTTGAAAAATCTGCGGAACATTTCCTCGAACACTCCGTTTATGGTCTTTGAACTTATTCAATTTCCATACGCTTGTACTTTCTCGATCGATATTCAATCAAGTTTCTTCGAATGAAAGGTAAAACCATTTATCTCCGGCGTAACTCGTACGTAAGGTGCTTCTGGACAAAGTATTTCAATATCCCGTCAATTACGGGGCGTCCACTGAAATTACGTTCGCCCTTGTTCGCGTGCTGATAAAAAAATCAGAAAGCGTTGTAGAACACAGGTATCGTGTAACACGTACAGGCGTTCCTCGTCGCACGCAATGTGCGTCATAGAAGATCGTGGCAAACTGGTTTTCGCACCTTATACCAGCCGCGTCCCAATTTTTTTCTTCTTTAAGATCTAGAGTCGTATAACGACAATTACAGAATTATGCGATGGAAAACAATTTAGTTACCCCGATTTTGTGTTGTTAGAAAATTTCCAGTCCCCAGAGATTGAAACTATTTCAATATAAATAGCACCTGTACCTAGGATCGTACCGTTTGAATTTTTCTTTTCCCTTTAGCTATGTCTTTAGACGTTTTATACTCGTTGGTAGTGTCAAACTGCTTCGATAATGTTAGCCTGTCGACGATAAGTATTCATTACTTACATTTCTCTTTTCTACGTACTTTATTTAACATGCCGTTAATATTTATTACCCTTCGTTGTAAGGATTAATAATATATTATTAGGTTGTCCGAAAAGTTTCCTTCGTTTTATAAGAAAATAATAGACCCACGATGTTTTTTACTTTATATCAGTTTATTGAATTATGCACGAACATAAATAATAGAAATAGAATGAAATGGATCATACCTAATTCAATAAAATAATATAAAACAGAAATTGTTGTTCATCTATTATCATCTTATAAAACGAAAGAAATTTTTCGGACAATCTAGTATATACTAGTCACACAGAAATATGTAATAAAGGACGAAAACTAAAGAACGAATCGACAAGTTACAAGTTTCATTTGCGTGATCAGCAATGTTGTTACTATAGTTCAAAGTAACTTGCAACTTGTGACTTGTAAAGTTTCACTAGTAATATTACTTCAATTATTCAAGAAGGTTCGGGCAGATCGTTTATTAATAACTCAAATAAAAAGAAACTTCTACTCATTCCAATTAAAAATAATAAGCGATACAAAGCATGCTATTTAAAACCAAACTCTTTCGTACTCGCTTTATAATTACAGAAACTTCCTATCTCCTCCTTTATTCCATAAAATTCTTAAGTAACTCAACAAAACACTGCAGTCTCGCGTATCATTATTCGCTCCCTATCGTTGCTAAACGTTTAACCTGTGGCGCTATAGGAAATCAATTCGTTTCATCGGTTATTTCGTTCACTTTTACTGATTCCTCATCGAACTGGGAATCGCGTTCCACGATTCACGATCGGTTTTAGTTATAAAGCGCTTAGCGCCACGCGCGTGTGCTCCTTTGAAACTGGTTTCTGCGGCGCATTACCAAGTTCACCGTATTTACACACCGAGCACGTACATTATCGGGGTAGAGGGTTCCGGGAGGGGTAAGAAGTAAGACATTAAAATATGCTTCATTCCACGTACAGCTTCATTTAGCTGTTTCTTTGGCGAACGCGTCTCGCGGAACGAGCGGAACTTTATTAACTCCATGTCAGCCGACGCTGAGAGCCCGGCGGAAAGCCTTAGAGAACGAAGGTCAGTAAAATGCGAGGAAAGAAGTGCACGGTGTATCCGCGGCATCTGGTACGGGCTGTTTCTACGTTCCTTACCAACCGGAATACACGGCAACCGTCGACGAACGTGACATCGACGACGACTGCGTTTAGTAGCAAACTCGAGAGTGATGACAGTGCTCCCGTAAAACGTAGTAGACGGAGCTGTCATAAATGTACCACGCCGTGGATCACTTCGCGTCGGTGAGGTACAGGTTCGTCCTCGCTTCCGCTTGATCCTTCATCCTATTAGTTTGAGACAGTATGCTAAAATGGATCGCTACGTGTAGTTTTATTCGCGAATGTAATTTGGGAAAGTGGATTTTTACTCTTGTGTTAGAATTGCTGTTTTGTCACTTTTTATTTGGTCACGATGTTTTTGAAGTAATACTTTTTGGCTTGTCTAAGGATAAATTTGAAAATCGGTTAACTATTTAGAGATTAGCAAAATTTAGGATGCGTAGATGAAAAAATGATAATGAATTACCGTCCAGGCTAAATAGCAGTGAAGTTTTTGTCTGAGTCTAATTATAGTTTCGTTATATGTTCTGCTTTATATTTTAATATATTATTAAAATAATTAACTTTTTTTCCTCATTTAAGTATGAATTTAGAGAGTGCATAATGTACTTTATTATTACCTTCTTGCCCATGTATTTAAAAAATTTGCGAAATAGTAGATGTCTAGATTAAACAACTATTGTGAGATATTCTCCCAGATTAAATAACTGGTTTAACACATTTAACAAAACAAGGAAATATCACGAATATGTTAAGAATTATCTTAACAACACTTAAAAACTTAAAATTTAAATGTACATATCTCTGTATAATCTTGCTTCTTATCCTTTTTTTAACATAAATAGAAAACTAACTTGTTGAAATATTCTACGTAGAGGTACCATTTACATAAACAATGAAAAACGAGAAAACAGGAAAAATACGATGGAAAAGAGGTGTATATTTTACCCGGAAGACAACTCAGAGAGTTTTGAATCATATTAATGGAAGTACTGTTACATCCAACTTATTTAATTCCTATTTAAATTTGCATATTACTTTTTACGATCGGAAACAAATAGTAATCTAACTGGAAAAATTAACCAAAATTTGAAGACGTTTGCTTTTAATTCGTAAACGTACACTCAAAGTAGGACTCATATGTCACGAAATACCTTGTATATTGTACGCTTATACCAGTGTCTACACAGAGGAGCGAGTGTGGCGGCTGAGAAATGTTTCCAATTTCATTCAAACCGGTTGTGAAATGGAAGAGCCCCGGTACCGTGGCTTGGCTACGTGACAGACATACCGGAAAACCCGATTTTTGGCAAATTCCTAGTTAGACGAGACGAATCCTTTTGCCAGGCCTTTCAGGTCCAACCGAGTGTTTCTTCCATGTTTCCTATTTCTTGCTATTTCAAGGTTAATCAAATTATCGAAGGCTACAAATAAAGGAAGCGAATCATCGATGGGTAATCTCATCGAGTAAACGAATTAAACCCTCTGATGATATTCATGGAGTTTTTTCAATTATCGTATTACGAATATATGTGTGTATTGTATTATTTACTATATATACAAGATGTTCCAGGCAAGTAAATGAAACGACAGTTCAAAGCAATTAAAGATAAAATTAAATGAGGAAAATGTAAGCTTTATGTTTTCTTTCTTAAGTTTCACAAAATTAAGCTGTAAATATATTTTCAACTAAGAATTTTCAGAGCTAAGTGACTTAATACATTTGTATAGAGAATAAATACAAAACATTAACATTTTTTTAATATTTCCAGTCTTGAGGTAATCTTTCATGCGCCATTCGAAATCATATGATTTTGCCTAATAAAATGTTTGTCTATGTTCTGTTGATCTAGAGCTATGACTTTGCTCAGTTATGTAAAATACCCTATATATTAATAATTTGGCAGGAAATGTTCTTTTTTAAATGATGATTTAAATTTTAGAAATAATGAAAGATTTGTTGTTTAATATATTGTTCTCAAGCTTTTATCTCATTTGAAATAAAGTAGAAGATATTAAACACAATCCTTTTTTAATATCCGACTTTCTTTCAGTCTTTTTGTAATAAGCATTTATAATTAACAAGATTGCGACTGTTCTTCCGTGCTGCAACATTTCACGTCATAGAAGGCCGTAAAAGAGGGTGGAGGTATCAGGGGAAGGATTATTTTCATAAGAGAATCGTCTTTTTATCCTTTTCTTCTTTTTCTTTTGTTTCAACTCAGTCTGTTTATTTGGGTGAAAAGTTGTTCTGCTATCTGGTTAGTGAGAAGTTCACCGGCGACAATTGTGGTTTCCAGAAGGGGTTTCATGCACGAAGATATTTGAGCATTTATCATAGAAAACCTTTATGAATATATTTTGAAATTTCATTGATATTGTAGCGAATAGACTGTGGATTTTTATACAAATACATGGGCACAATTAAAGGAATGAAACTTGAATAGAAATTTATTTTACTTTCTAAATATGTGTTTGAAAGAGTTTGGTTCGAAAATGTTATAGTTTTGCATATTACTTATCCCGTATACGCTATATGAATATTTCTACATATTCAAATTTTTCATAAACGCATAAAAATCCGCGATCCAAGTAAAAAATACGACTATTATATCGATACAATCCGAAAGATATAAATATAGAAATTAGAAGCCAACTGTGAATATACTATAGAATTATAGCACACATTTACTGTAAATATACGCTTGATAAAAAATTATTGTACACTGTGAATACTGGTTTTAGATATAAAATTAATGCGTGAAGATAATTTCATTAAATTTTCAGCTTAATCATATAATGAATAATTGACTGTTCAAATACTTTTGTGGAATGTCCTTTTCCTTTATATTATTCATTCTTTCTACATACTTTATTATTTCTCACCGAATAATTCATTCACTTATTTTACTTTAACGTACACGCTTCTAACGATCCTTATAATTGTTAGTCTCGACGTTCGTCTCTCACTGATCCTAAAGTTCCAATTCTATCTCTTCCACGGCTTTAATCAACCATTCTATGCGTTAATGATCCCTCTTTCCTTCGTTCAATTCTGTGCCCGTAAAAAGCAACGGAAATTATTAACGAGTAACGTTACGTCGTTGAATGGATAAAGCGAAAAAAAAATCGGACTCACTCGTAGTCTGGGAAAACCTAGTTCCATGGTTAACATGATAAGTATACGACTCTTTGTTCGAGCAGTACAATGAAAATCAGCCACTTAACGCATTCTTAAGCAACGGTCCTTTAGAAAAAACTACATCCGTCATTTTTTCACCAAGAATTCTTTTAAATTGTTTCAGCGGTTGTTTACTCGAGAAAGAGATTATTTATTACTATAAATGCGAAGACAAATTTTTGATATTTTCCATTAAAGGAATAATTTTAAAATTTATTGCGATTGGCACTTAGATTTTCAAACTCTAATTTTTGTTATGTATCTAAAAATTGACGAAGCGCTTCTAGCTAAATTACTATTTATTACGATAGAAATGTAATTAATAGCTATGTGCGCAGCGCGTTAGAAACTCTTGTTCCAATTATTGGACTGCACAGGGCACTCTGATCGTAAATATTTCCCTCGTATCGTAAATATTTCCTATCTATAGATGCACCCATCATGGTTCAAGGCATGATAAAACCTAAATGGTTATATCTTAATACACGAGTGTTTCAAGTTTCTACCTCAACATAAATACTTATGCAAATTATAAACATTCTGCTCAAGAATAAATTCGCCACTATCTCTACAAACGGCAATCTATTTTCACCGTACCACTTTCATTATAGTCATCTACGTCCACGTTATGTTTAGCTATCCATCGAAGCTTAGTAGCTTGAACGTTACATATTTTCCCTCTCAACGAGCGTTATAAGCTGACAAAGTCTTCGAGCCGTTTCTTGCAACACTCTATGTACTCGGAAGAATATCACAAGTGTCCATGTAGCGCTGTCTAGCTATTCGCAGGGCTTCTTCTAGTCAGATTCTTGTTCCACGAATTGTAATTTCCTGTGTACGAGGGGGCACGTACAAACAGCTATTCGTAGATCCAGGCCTCGTTACTTGGACAAGTCTCGGGAGGAAATGAGGTTAGCTCGCGTGATCTGTGGAATCGGCGCGGGACGAGATCGTGGTACGAATGGAACGGATCTCTTTCTCTCTTTCTCTTTCTCAGCCAGAGGAGGGGTGTCAAGGGTGTACACGACTCGGTGATATATCTCGATGTGCCGCATCTTTCCTGAATTAGCGGATATAAATTTGCTCTTTCTTTCAAGCCGGGACTGTTATTACTTTCTAATAAAGCGATATTGCTCCGTGGCGCGCCCGCACCCGCGCGAGCAAATGATGTGGAACGAAGAGTTAACGAGGCGGTATGCCCCTTGTTCTCCCCTCTCCCCCTCTTGCCCCCTATCCTTGCATTCTTCTTTCTACCTGCGACTATATCGTAACGATCCGTTTGTTTTACTCGTCGACAGCCGAAGCATCAATCGCGTACAAGATCTCGTAGGACGTTCAACCTTCAAACCGGTGAACGTGTTCTTCGAAATCGATGAAGTGAGATTTACTGTGAACCATTAGCCATTGCTTTGATAATACGAAACAATTGGTAATAAAACTCAGTGGTTATCCTGAAGGAGAATTTTGAACTTTTATCTTTGAGACGTTCGGGAAGAGATCAGATGTTTTGCTGTTCGTATGATACGATAATGAAAAATTAGCAAAATATTACTATCTCTTACCCTTGAATCCATGACTTTTCTAAATATGATAAAATACTTTGAAACTGTTAATTTATGTATCACGAGACTATAGAAAGATAATTTAATAAGATCTATTTGATTTTCATATATTAAAATCGTATTATAAAGATAATAGATATTTTTAATAAAACAATTATGATGACATATTCGAGTCCTAGAAATAATTAGAGAACAAAATTTCAGATTATTAACAGTTTCTTCGCGTACAAAGAAAAGTTCTCTATTAGTTTACTTTAATAATATGAATACTTTCGAGCATACTTCAGTATATAAATATTATATGCCTGCTAAATCATGAAGTATATAGCAAAATATCGGAATACCATATATTTGAGGTTAAACTATATAGGTACTTCGTTTCTCTTCGTTCGCTATTCCACTGTATAAAATCTCTCTGTGTTATCTTTCCTGTTTAAATAAACATTATCACGTTTATCCGGCAGCGCGATTCATCATCCACGTCTACCTTAAAGATCGATAGACAGCTTCGCCAAGATAATTGAACACTTTGATAAAAATTTCGGTTACATAACGTTAGCAAGCGTGGAACACTGTTAATTTATCGGAGGCGATCGGTAGATTCGCGCGAGTTGATGAGGAACTCGGAGCGATTGGAAAAAATGGCGAAGGTTCAAGAGCTTATCGGACCGGATGGATCTCGTACGCGCGAACTTCACTTAAGGAGCATAATTATATCGTGGTTAGAAAACTTGAAATCATTCGTGACTATGACGGCTACCTCTTAAATCATACGACGTGTGAAGTTTCTTATCTTACGCGACGATCGGATGCCGATAAAATTTGCAAGAATTAATGATGCTCGGGCTCGCGAGCACCGATCGTCTTCCACGTACTAATGCAAGAGTCCCGGAGCTAATTTTGTGCTTCCTTATGCGGCACACACGGAAGGAACGATCATTATTGGACGAATAATCTTTCACGTCGTTAAGATAGTCGTATGTCATTATTCGTCGATGCGGCTTTAATTTTTAACGAATAGCCTGGCTATTCATACAGCGAAAAGTTAACGAGCTGAAATCGCAGACCGATTTTGAGGTTCCTTCTGTGTTAAACCTTATCCTTTATATTATATTATATCGTATATTTGGTACTTCGCGAACAAATTATATGGTGAAACAAGAATTACACTAACCAAAATTATAGGTAAATTCTCTAAAAGAAAGTCTTAAAGAAGGACTTTATATATTATACTTAAAATTTATTTTAGGTTTAGTCGAAAATAATAGATTTGTCTAGATGCCCGAACCATCTAATTTACTCTGTGTTCTCAATCTATCTAAAGCACCTAATATTTCTAATTTTCTAAGGTAGATTTGCTATATGTTACATTCAATTTATCCAATATGGTTAGCGGCCAGCTGTAACATTCCCTAGGTATCTAGCTCTGTCGAACAGATTGTATCCTTCCTTCGTCAACACGATCGCGGGGCTAATTTTACGCTTTCTCATGAGGAAGGAATGATCATTACTGGAGAGAACGATCTCTCACATCATGTTAAGACAGTTATGCGCCATCATTCTTGATGATTAAGGCGAATCATCTTTCTGGTGTTTTATTTTCAAGAAGCTTTTCATCTGACGTCCAATATAAAATCATAACAAGCGGTCGATGAGTATAATTGAAATTTGCAATTTGCTGAAGGATTCATTACGTTATACCTTACATTTTCAAGATCATATAAATTCTGCATGTAATTGATTACTATAATTAATTTCGAGTGTCGTACCTCGTACGCACGTTTATTCTACTTAACGTTCTATTTCATTAAACCGAATTTAATAACAGAATCTTTCGATGATTAATGCATTTCGCTAGAGAGATAGGGGAATAAACGAGGCGAACGATAAATAATACTTAAGCGAGAGGGTTGATACGTACAGCGGTGAAAATTTTTAGATTATGCAAATTAGTTTCTACGATGCGTGATCCGTGATGTGAGTAAATGGACAAATTCTATGGCGATTCACCGTGGTAGTAATGCAATTACAAAATTAATTTATTCTTTGTAGTTCGCTGACACTTCGAGAGATTTTGCACTCCACGCGTGGAATTACGTCTCGCCGATGATTCAGCGATGTTTTGACACTATAACATGCACGCTCGAATGTCTGAATCGTTGTTACATCGATAATGTCATCCATTTGGTTATTGGGCGTGGTACGATCATTGATCAACGTCTTGATACCTACATCGATGCATATCCAATATTTCCCCTTTCCCCCACCTACTTTATTTATACCTTAACATCTTGTAAATATGTTGAGAAATTTAACAAAACGTCGAACGGAGATTTATCTTCAGCGAACGTTTAATAATTCTTGAATACGAGAGAATCTCCGTTAACTCCCGTTAATTTTTAAAAAAATTTCGGCGATTTGCGTAGGAAGATAAATTTTGCAATTTTATCATTCAAAATTGCAACTGTTCATAGAATTCTTTTAAACGATGATATGTTAGTGAAAGGACTTTTTCTTATATGAAAGTAAAATATTATCAACGTTAATATAACGATATGAAGGGAAAAAATGGAAAATATGCAGTTTACGATCCTGATTTTCATAACGTTCGTTCTTTATTTCTCCCTTCTTTAGAAGCAGAAATCAAAATGGAAATATCTCTGGGGTATATGGTAAGTGATATTGCATTAACTCGTAAGTGAAATACATGGGTCCAGGTAACCCGAGGGAGTTTTATTTACGTTGTCACTATCTTGCTATCTGTTTTACACGTTCTGTCTCCACGAAACAATAAAATCTTCCTTCCACATCGTTATATTGAGCAGTCCTATACTATAATTATAATGATCTCCATGTTATCTTCGTAATAGAGAAAAATTTTGAATTATTTCCAAATTAAGATACGAATATTCATCACTAGTTCAATCAGAGGAAAAACTTGAGATGCTCGAAGAATTTCTTTCTTTGAAAGAATCAAGAATGAGAATTATATTAGGAAATTATTGTAGTCGTACTATCACAATTATTTTATTACTAGACTGAATATTTATGTAAATTCATATTTTTACGAATATAATTAAAAAACGGAATGTACATGGGAAATTGTATTATTATTACGCTCATAAATGTATAAAAATTCACAGTCTATTTATTACCAAATAATTTTTACTTCGATGTAACGTATTTCATTCATCAGAAGCTGTCTGCATAACCAAGTATTCTTGCCAATTTGCAGGCACAATTGCGTTTATAACATGCCCATGTATCATGTTCTACGTCAACCGTGACGAAGAGCTGTTTGCTTTCCAAATTTTCAGACGACAGCTAGCATTACACGGTGAAAATAATAACGAGCCCCCGAAGCTGTTATCAACGCATCATGCAGCGCTATAGCTAAGACAGCGCGGCGGTGCATCCATAGCACGACTTGTTATGGCGCGAGCAAATTGCTTCCCGTCGTAAAATCCGTTTGAGTGATTGATTAGCATGCAGTCGGACTGACTGGTTGACTCGCAATTTCTTCCAACCCTCCCCTTTTCCTTCCTCTAACCCTTATAGAATGTACCTATGAACGCGAAACAACGTAACACAAGTTCCTATAACGCTCGTTGGCCAAGTATCGACATTATCGATACCAAGCATCTCTATTAGTTGCCTCGTTGACTGACTTGCTATGTTCGTCACATTAGAATCGGTCTTTATCCCCGTTTTTATCATTAACTCCGAGAAGCGCGTAGGAGGAATTACAAACATCTTGAAACCGACGCGAGTAATAACAGTTCTTGTTGTGACAGCTGATGTCTTCTAGTCTTGTCTAACATATACTTCCTTGGTTACGTATCGTTCGTAGTCTTTAGTAGTTTCATTAATGACGTCGTATAGAGTGATTTATGATCGTGTTACGTGACGACAATGTTTTTGAAAGAAGTTATTTAGAGGATTTTTAGGACAGTGGATTCCTCGGAACGCTTAGGTTTGATCGAGACGTTAACGTGATCGTGCGATAGCCAAACAAATTCAGCTGTTGCACAGAATATGTCAGAACTTGTAATTTGCGAACTTTATATCTTTTGACTTAGTAGTTCGGACGTTAATTGAAACGAAATTTTAATTAATGCCCTTTAAATAGATCTGTCGATTAAATCCCTCGATTTGAACTATTATCGTATGAATGACAAGTACTAGTAGATAGGGGAGAAAATTTCTTGACCTCATATTACAAGAACTCTATTATACGAAGTGAATTGCGTGTCCTTCGTCATGTTCAGATAGATGGAGCTCCACTTGTATTGGCATTCGCTCTATAATAAACTCTTATTGCTCCATAAACAGCTCTATGAATACGTTCGAAGCACCCAATTTTCTTTTTGCGGAGTAAAAGCTTGATCGAAACCATTAAAGAGTGTCGAGGGTAACGAGACACGTGTTCCTTAAAAAAGAGAGAAAAAAAAAGAAAGAAAAAAGAAACTAATTCCGTACGTAACCGTTTACGATCTCGTTAAAAAGTCTCTACCGAGAAGTTGGCGTGCTTATGGTGGCGCCGTTGTGGTTCACATCGCGCTACAGCTAACGATAAATGATAACCATTAGCCTGGAACTTACCTTGCCGGTGGTAGCGGACTTGTAGAGCGGACCCATGATGACGTGATCGGTGGGGCAGCCATCCGAGTCAATTAAGACTATCTCGCTGGAGTCCACGCCGTCCATAGCCACTAGCTCGCGTACAAAGATCTCGTACGGGCTGTTAGGGTCGAGGATCTCGAACTTCAGTGCCAACGGATCACCGACTTCGGCTGATGGGATGGCTTCGTTTCCACTACGATCGGTGATCTTCATGGCGACGTTCGGCGAGTCGACGATCACTTCCTCGGACAACGCGGGCGTTATATCACCGTGTACACCGAGATCGACTTCGTTCGACACTGTTTTATTGGTCAGGTCGTATTGACAGGTGACAGCCAAACCAAGATCGGAGCTGGTAACAATGGTGTCGTGGTGTTGGATCACCACGTCGTTTAAGTATCTACCCAAACCCTGTTGTTTGATGTTGCACTCCAAATCGTCGTAAGCCATTCGTAACTCGAATTCCAAGGCGCCCTTTACGTCTTGTACGCACGAATTTGGCGAACCCTTCACGTACACCTTGCCGTAGAACAATTTGCTCGTTTGGATTCTTGTCACCATGTCGCCGGCACGGCAATCGATCGTTACGTTGTAACAAGAGCTTAATTCGTAGGTTGAGCCCTCAGGCACGTCAAGATAAGGTTCCTGAAATTAAGCATGAATTTTCCGTTGTTATCATTATATCATGAGCTCTTTAGTTCTGTGTTGTTTGTTTGTAATTTAATCCATTATTTCTTCGTGATGCTTTAATGTATCACTACTGAAATGTTAGAACCACCTGAGATTGTATTTATCACTAAATGTTAAACGCTAACCTGACGTATCATAACTTCTTATGTGGTATAGCAGATGTGTAATTTTGTAATTTTGTATCAACTATAATGGTAGAATATTTAAATTATTCGAATACGAGATTGACGTGTACCGAGTGATTATATGGTCAAAAACATTTTTCTATCTTATATCAAAAATGATGGTGGTTTGTGATATACGTTCCACGAAATTCCAAATTATCTCATAACTGTAGTAGTATATGTATGTCATTTTGTAATGCTAATTTGCCAATTCTTCTCGATAATACGATAATCTGTGTCGATGGGGTAATAACAATTTGCATATTTCCACTAGAATAGCTAACCAGTGTTATAATTGCCTGCTATTTACAGAACTTAAACTGTCACAAATGTGTTCTTGTTTATCGTTTTATCCCCTAACAAATTGCTAAATGCATCAAGCCAGGTTTTGCTCGTTCATTACCAAAATTATAGCATCAACTCTGAGATACTACCTCTTTATACAATTACCCTAACGTATTATTTAAGACATATAATGATATAGGAAACGAGTTTCAAATTGCCACGTTTAAATGTTTATGCTCTTTTTAACGACACGAATAAGGGACCGAAGGTTGCGAGAGTACGTCATCCAAAATACCACTGGTCGTTCCAATATTTTATCCATGGTGATATATCACGCAATATTATATTATCGATATATCCTTCTAAATGACAAAATGGACGACTTTTTTTCTTTCCTACGGTTTAAAGGACTTCTCGTATATCAAATCGAGAAGAAATAAAGATGCGATAAGAACCATGACGCGATTTACGATACGTATTATACAAAAAAAAAAAAAAAGAAAAAAAGGAAGAAGTACTAGTGATTCAGTTCGACATAGTAGAACGCTAGTGGAAATAGAGCGAGCCGATTCTTCAACAGGTTGGCGAGAAGAAAAGTCTTTGTCTTGACTTTCTGAGGACCACGAGATACCCGTTCTCTCGTATGCGCAAACTGAAGAGCCACCCACAGGCTCGATAGGGTAAGCATCTGCGATGGAAACTCGATTTTCCATGAATGCGCTCTCGGCGAATTGTTCGACCTGGTTTGCACGTGTGCAATGTAATCACGTTTACAGAAAATCCCTACCGGACCTTTCAAGAGTACGTGGTGTACGGTAGAACTGGTGAAATGTGTGGTCTACGATTTCCAAGCGAATTCTATGCCCGGAATTGACGTTGAATTGTTTTACTTCGTCGTGCCAAATGAATTAAAGTAAGTTCACGTAACGAGAAATCTCACATTGTCGAACAGCGTCCCACGGCATTTCGCAGGAACGCCGCGAAATAGCATTTTATTAAACATGAACCAAACGAACAAACGACCAGTTGTTCCGCGAGAATTAAACGTGACGTGGCGTCATAGTCCTCGATTTATTTTTTCTTCTTATGAACGACTAATAGAAAAATTCTGTTGTAAATTTTGGTTGAATAAAAAATAGCAATTCTGTTCCAATTTTGAGAATATTAACTTTAAAATTAAAATGTAGTTTGATGCAGATTGTTATTTTTTTTTTTTTTTTAGTTTAATTTAGTATCTTTATTCTAAATGAAACAAATTTCGTTCTCGGAGAAAAATTTAATACTTCGTCGATGTACTAAATTTTATTATCGTTAGATATGTTTCAAGTAGGATTTATTTTAAGCTTCAGTTGTCTCTATATTATTCGCTTAATTTTTGTCCTATCTTTTTAAATACTTAATGATTATGGTTACGATCAATCAGACTTTCAATATTACTATTAACATGGCGAGTTGTTGCGGTGTTAATTAATTAAGCCTTTGCTCAATCTTTTGTTCGTCCGGTGCAATACAGGATACAGAGACAGTGACAAATGCGATTTGCAGAAATCCAAGTGGAAGTTGTTTGAAAATAATTTGTCAAGGAAATAATAATTTGGCATAATATTTTACCTGAATATCCGAAAGAGTAGCTCTGGAGTGATGGCTAAGACGGCACACCATATCACCAGTGTCGCCATAGTCGTAAGAATGGCAACGGAATGGCGAGTTCAAGCAAAGTTCTCGGCATTCTTCTGCACTGCCAACATCTTGATATACGGAATCCACAGTTTTCAAGATACGCCCAGACAGCTTCTTGAATTCACAAAGTTTCACCGGTTCGTCCACACAGTGGTTTTCTAGATAATCAAAATCTTTAGCAGATTGGAAAGCGCTTGATCCTGCAACGGTTAGCCGGTCCATATCTGAAAGTTCACACTGTTTCGTTGAGTTTGCGTAGTTGGCAGATCTGAAACAAAAAGAAAAAAACATTTTTTTTTACCACTTCTTGGACTATGTTGAATATATTGAATAAAAAGAAGAAGTATGCTCACTTAAAATTTTGATCTTTATCTTCTAAATCCGTATACAAATGCACCAATAATTTCATTAGTCTAGAAATGACATTTCAAACCATATGCAATGACTATGTTTCACGCTAAAACCCAGTATTCCATCGAACTGTCAAACGAATTGACCTGTTGCACAACATCTGACAAAATGACCAGAATCCTTCTATGTCTATTAAGCTACTGCGACTATTAATACATGAAACCGCCGGAGTAAGTAACAGAGAAAGCAAACCTCTGGATTCCGATGAAACAGTGTGTAACTATATTAAGTTTCAATGACGCAAAGCGGAATCACAGAGTCCATAGGGGAAATTGTAATAGAAGCTAACTAATGAATTTCCACAAAACTGCGAGCTTTACGTTCCCAAATATTGCGACAGCACAGATTGAACGAATCACTGTAGCTTCTCGCAAATTTGTCATTAAAACGAACTACAACGCCTATATGAACGCAGACACAATTACTTTGCATCTATAGCACATTACAGTGCTTAAACACTTGTCATAGAAAACTTTTATGCATATATTGCATGTATTATATAAAACATCTTGAAACTAATACTATGATAATACTATCATATTATTGGCAAACAATATTATTTATTGCAAACATATCTAATGTAAAATCAGTATACTGTATGGACAGCCAGGTTAAAATGTAATAAAGTGTTAACGATAGTCCTAACGAATGTTGAAATTTATTAATATTTCACGATTTCTGCAAAACACATTACATGCACTAAATAGTATGCTGTGTGTATGTTTGAAACTTCAGCAATATACATAATCACGATAGCGGAGTCTCATCACAGTGTTAATAAAATTTCAAAATTTCAACAAATAAGATATTTATAAAATGTTTTTACAAATGTTCGAATACTTTCATGAGTTATTGTACATGACTCGGCACTAATATTTCTCGGAAGATCAGTGACTGTTAATGTAAAACGAAGCGAAATTGTTCTATGGTGCGTTTAATCAACAAGAAACCCGTCTTTAATGGCGTGAAACAGAAATATTGCGTTTAGAACCGCTCACTCTCTAAACGTGTCACGGTAAAATATACGAGCGTATTAAGTGGGTTTTCTTCTATTTTTCAAAGACGCCTGGCGCCCGTAGGTCGAAGCAATTATTACATGCTAGCTAGTAATAGTGCCCCGTAATAGTGCATAGTTCAACTGCGAAAACACTAATTTACCAGCGTTTACAGAGGATTCAACCGAGCAGTTTCCCATCTCTTCTTCGTTTTTGTCCATGTTCGTTAATGCTTGCGTGTAATGAACGTATAGTTCTCCGGAAGTAAAGACGTTTAGTTTCTGATTGCTTGGCCTTAGTTTCCCTTTTTCACTATTTTAAATGTAAACGCAGTGAGAAGAGTGATATTCTTGTTTACCTTACATTAATTAGGCCACTAATGTTTATGCATTTTTAGCAAATGTACAAAGCTGTTTCCTAAATTGTGTGTTCATGAAAATATGAAATTTTCTACTAATAGTAATATGATATAATTGGAATACGAATAACTTTTATGATTAAAATTGATTCCTGTAAATTATGAATAGAACAAGTAATAATAAATTTTGTCGAAATTTTTATACAGCTAAATCCTTCATCTTCAAATATGATTCGAAATTAATTTCGATTGTAATTTTACTTAGCCTTAGTAGAGTAGTCTTTTATGTTTTTTGCTCTTTCATCTTTTATATTATATTTCTAATAATTTACAAATAATTGTTAGATAAAATCTCTACGATTTCCATTATAATAGAATGGAATAGATAATATATCAAACTAAAAGCAAAGAAATTTGAAAGTTTCGATTATGAAAAGTTGAAGTACTAAATCATCATCGTCTTGCACCTAAAGTTAGGTTAGAACATTGATGCTTCTCTCATTCCTCGAACATCAGGTTCAAAGTGAGCAGCGGAGAGCCAAATGTATTCCACGTCGCTCGATCGATTTTGGATTATATTGCCTTAAGACCTGAATAATATTCATGGCTGGTACGTTATGATTTCAATATTCTCAGAGTTCTCGTCCAAGGGAATCCAAGTCGAAAAATCACCGCGCCCTTATGCGGTTCGTCGCGATAAACGCCGCCATTGAGTCGAACGTATAATCGAATCGTCTGCAGGTCTCGCGATTATCGTAGAGCTTCTTTTTATCGTATTTGCCAACGAGACGTTCCTTATCAACTCGGTAATCCGTATTCTGAGTGACTTGATTCTTTGAAGGTGAAGTTATTTAATAGAACAAAAAAATGTTACGGTCGATAGTAATTTTAATATAAATTTAGAGAAAAGATGAAAAAAAAAAAAAAAACAGAGCAGAGTCAAAAAATTCAGAGAAGACTATCGACCCTGGTGCCCAAGTATAAACGATTGAAATAATTGTAAATCCAATTAACTATAAAATGTTATTCTTTACGCTTGAACATTCCACACATTTTGATCTGGAATATTTTTTAACAAAAAATTTCGCAATGTTCAATTAAACACAAATAGGTGTAGTGAATTCGAATAACTACCAAATTCAAGTTAACTACCACTCATTCTGATTTAGAATGTTTTCAAATATTTTTAATAAAAATGTTCCACCAATTTTCTTTTAATGAAATGTTTCGGCAACTTTTATTTCGCTATACGGTTATTATTAGGATACTATCGTAGATAGATCGAACGATAGTATAGTACTAGTTTTAAGCTAGAAAGTATTCTCACAGAGTTCGGAACGAGGACGTAACATTTCTGTGAATCGTTTCGACGAAAAACTCAATTGAAACTCCCGAATCCTATCTCTAAGTCGTTGAACAATGTAGTTAACTGAGAGAACTACGCGACGTCTCAAACATATCGTTTGCACGGTGGTCTCAACGGAAAGCCAGTGGCTGCGCTGTTTTTATCGATCCAGTGACAATCGAATTGATCAAATTCAAATGATATCGTTTGATGAAACAGCACAAACAGAAATGAAGGGTTTCGTAATCGGACGTATCTAGTTGACTGTTTGTTCGTTAAATCAACAAGTTTCGGCAGAATTGTTCGCGATTCGAATAATTGGACCACGATGTGCGCGTTCCAGCGGCGTTTATTATTCATTCCGCGCACGCGGTTCGGGAAATCGCTTTTATCGCGAATTACTTTTATCCGATTCGCTGATCCGGTCTGTGATTGTGGCGCGACAAGATTTACGCGCGGCTACGCATCGGTCCGATCGTCATCGATCTTTAATAGAAACGTCAAACGATATTTCCTCGCGCAAATTGCCGCTCCACCAATATTGCCATTCGAATGGAGAAATTAAACACGCCTTCTTTATTTCCCCTTCGACGAATACATTTTTCATAAGTCTGTCTGTCAATCTGCTATTATTTTCAAATATACGTAGGTTTGATTTTGTTTGTTTTGTCATTTTATTTTACTTCTTGCTAAATGTTTAAAAAATTTCTAATCGTCTGTTTTTTATAAAGTAAATTTATATCTATCGATTTTGTCGTACAATAATTAATTCAAGAACTCGAAATCAATATAGCTGTTTGTGGATCATTTGCTTTTTGAGCATTTGTTTGAAATTTAATATTCATTCTGTAGACACGTCAAAAAGTATGCAGAAACCGGAGGCTTCTTATGGCAGCAGATAGATATTTATACATCACCTGTAACACTTACATTCTTTAAATTAGATGCTGCGTAAATTCCATCAAATTTTATTTTATTAAATTTAGAAAAATTTAAGGTTCGATTTTCCATCTTTGAAATTCATTTTTAATACATCCTCTTCTTTTAATATCTTCCTTTTAATTCTTGAAATACATCATTTATCATAGATAACTTTCATATTCACATTGTATGTGTGTGTTTCATAAATCATTTAAAAATTTGATTAACGCTATAATGAAATATTTCAATGCACAGTCCAATTTTTACTGTCATTTAATGTTATCTATTCTTTGTTCTGTGCATAAGCAAGAAGTTGACCAGTGAGCGACCGTCTCTTCGAACGATAAAGTCACCACTGATTTTTCTTTTCTCGAATCGAGGCAAAAGATATACCGTTGCCGTACGACTTAAAACCTCGAGGGAAATTTTAACCTCCCAGGCAGATGTTAAATGCGAAGTTAACTTCGACAGAGCGATGTCCGGGCGTGCCGTTTCACCCCCCTCTATCGACCACACCCTCATCCCCTTTTTTTCCAGCCGAACTGTTTCCCTCTTGCTTCAGCTCCTAGGACAATTGCTCCCATTCTCCGTTCGCCAATCGTAATTCCACCTACCATCTTTCCACGCCGGGACTATTTCGAACAAATGGCGAGACAAAAAAGACAGCGCGGATCAGGGGCGGTTGGGGCGGAGTAAGACGAGTCAGGACGGTGGAAACGCGCCGCTGCGCTGGAGGCAACGACGGAAAAGAATTACAAGTGACTCGGCCCGCTGCATCTCGATGAATCTCAAATTATTCGTCGCGCGGCAGGACGAGGCGTTTCAATACAAACGAATCGACTGTGTTCGACGCATCTAACTTGCATTAAATTTCCATCCAGCCGCGAACGAGGAACGAAGGCGATGAAGCTTGGCTGGCAACCGGGTCGGATCAAATAAATAAATCGAATAAGTAAATGCGATTCAGTGAGATCCCCACGAAGACGAGGGAGAAAGAAAAAGAGAGAGAGAGAGAGAGAGAGAGAGAGAGAGAAAAGGCGACTTTTTACGTGTTTGAGCATTAGAGACGCATTTCCCTTCGTAATTTTAGCGGAACGCAACGAGCACCATTTACGGCGTACACAGTCCTTGCGGCTTGTCAACCGTAATTGAATTTCTACCGGTATTTAAGCCGCTTTCCTGACGTAATTTTTTCGAAGAAAAATTTCGTACTTGCACCACGAGTGGCATTCCCGCGCGCCCGTCCGGCGTCGTGCCATCTAGAGACGCAAGAATTTCACGTAATTTCAGGTATTAAAAAGGCCGATTTCTTCGTCGAATTAAAAAACACGGTTTTAGTACCAGATTTTATTTCATATGCGTATATTTCGTTAAGAATTTTCAAGATTTTTGTGTTAGTTACACCAGTACTGGTCGTCTAGTATTTTATTTATTTCTGTTGCTGAGTTTATTTTATTCGACTGCTTAGAATTGATATTGCATGTTGGAAATCGTCGTCGTAACTTACACTTGAAAGAAGCTAAAAAGTCTATCAATGTAGATAATTCAAGGTGTGCTTGAAGGTCGCTATGAATATGAAATTAATCTCTTTCTCTTCCTTCTGTTTTTTACACAAAACAGAAATTTGATATATAACAAATTTTCCTAAGTCAGTTGCTAGAAGAGTAGTGTATCTTGTCATTTTTATATACATTTTAAGATTGATTTTAAATTTGATCAACGTCGTCATGACAATCGTGTCTCGTAACAGCGCTAATGAAATTTCAAAAAGGTTTCATACGACACACACAGCATAGACGTAAAAGATTTCTATGGCAGGTATCCAGCTGGTGAGCTAGTTTATAAAGATTATATCCAATGATCAGTCTATTAAAAATCAAATTCGCGCATCAAAATGCAAACGATTATAGCTTCACCGTGCAGTCGAACGATCTCTATCCTCACACTTGGAACACACAGTGCCATATATTTCCAGCTGAACCAATGAAATCTCCGCGGGCGTGTCGTGGCGAAGAGGAAAATTTCGTCGCAAACCTGCGGGAGCGATAAAATATTGTGGACGCGGGAACATCGTTGCGTTACGTTTGTCGATGTCATCTGGCCCGCGGAGAGTTCGACGAAAATAGCCGTGCTAGGAAACGTTGCGAAAGTTAAATTGATCCGTTAACAGTCTATAGGCGATAAAGGGCGAAACGAGGAGGAGGCGTTCTAAAAGGCAGATCGACTATGAATTGGATAACTGATCCCGTGCAATACGACATTCGTTGTTCCACGTCACATATGTTGCGCTTTATGGTGCACACCGGTATTCGTATACCGGTATACGAGCTGAAAAACGCTAATTTGCATTACTCTTTTATAACCTCGTGGTCCCTTTTTACGCCCACGACTCGACGTCGGAACACAATCCGAGAGGATAAGCGGTTATATTAATGATCGTCTGGCAAAAACAAGCTAGTGGCGAGTCCCGGCTCTTTGTACCGAACTACCCGAAACGGCTTCATATCTGCATCCATTTTTTCTCGGCTTGGAATAAACTAATCAACTCCAGATTGTATGCCCATGCTCTACCATACAACGACCGTTCCATTTATGCGTTACTCGTAAACGTATATCAAAACTATACGTCACTGGAATGAACCTCGTTGTTCGCCTGCTTCCTGGAAATATTAAATTCGTCCGACTTTTATGCGAAATAGGCAGCCGATTCTCTCTCGAGCTCTTGATTAAAAAATATTTCACAGGTGACATAAATGTCTCGAGAATTTTGATATAGAGAATATCGTAGTTGAAACGAAATCGTTTATAAATATCTACCTTTACTAAATAAAATCGTAGATCAAACAGGTTCGATCATCCCGCTTTTCAACCAGTATCAATCGACACAATAAATATTTTATTTAATTCGTTCGACGACACTCTTCCTAAGTATTAAAAAGTCGAGTCGTGTTAAGTAATAGGTAGAGGGATAAGACAAAACGGGGAAAGTACTGCAAAGGAGTAAAAGGCTATGAGATAAAAGATAGGTCAAGATCGAAGGAGATAACCAATGGGAGGAAAGAGGAGTTTGAACGGACATTTTGGTAGTTACGAACAGCCACGAGCTGGGATCTCGGTATCCCACCCAGTATCCATGTGCTATTACTCGGAGATATACGTCGTCTACGCAATCCCGTGATGCATTGCGCGTTCAGCCGCGACTACTGGACGAGACACCCTTTCCACGCTTCGAATTTGCTCTCTCTCTCTCTCTCTTCCTCTCTTTCTCTTTCTACCATCCGTTTCATCCCTCTGTACATCGACTTTTCCCCGTTGCACCAGCACTCACCACCCTCTTTCCCTGCTAGCGTTTCTCCAGTCTCTCGCTTTCCCGACAAATAGCTACAATTACGTTCATGTGCCAATACATAACCCACCCTGCTGCCCTCGTCTTCCACAACCCTCTCTCCAATCCCACTTCTCTGCTTCCCTTCCGCTCTCCACCTATCTATCGGCCGAACAAAGTGCACCACTACGAGTCGTCCGTTTTCCGGCGATGTTCGCATCCGATACCGCATCTACGTCTTTCTATCTCGCCAGTCTCGTTCTCTTCTGGCTCTCTCTTCTCTCCATTCTTTCCTCCCCTCGTCACCATCTCGATCACTTGGCCTTGGGGACGAAAAACGACACCGGCAGGGAAAAAGTTTCGGCGACTCTGGCTTCTACAACTACTATTTCGAAGAGCAAACGGTACATTCTTTATCAGGGTTTTTCCAAGCTGTCGGGGTAATCTAGGAATTCAAGGGTGCAGGGATTTTTTCACTGTATTTCTATTAAGCATTAACGAATTGGAGATTCGTGTATCTCGATAAAGCTGTTCTCAGTGGTGCAATAGCTTTTTCGATTATAATTTGTATTGTGGTAATTCATTTTTACGAATTTAATATTCCTATTCTAGTTCGTTTTGGGGATAGCGTGTATGCTATGCTTTCGGCACTTCATTCTACGATCTATCTCTTTATTTTAACATCTGATTCGTTCTTCCGATTTAACTATTTTAGTTACGGAAGAATTGGTCGGTAAATTTTTCGTAAATGGTGCTAACGTTGAGTCCACAATTAGTGAAAAATAGGTTGCGTGACTCAACGTCTGAGTCGCCGGTCTCGAATGGTTTAAGCGTTTCATATTTCCTTCATAAGTTTCAAATAAATTTACAGTCTCGTAATTGGATTAGACCCATTTTTCTTCCTTATTTTTTCTTAAGAATTCTTTCTATTTTCATTCTGTATCACGCTTTAACTTTCTACATCTCTATTCACATAAATCTAACGTACAGTAGTAAGAAAGCATTAAGCGTTGGTAACGTTTAAGAATATAAATGGCCGTTGGTAGCAGAAACCAAAGCTAATTGTCAGGGAACACGGAATTAACCCTTTGCCTCTTATATCGTGCAAAGTATCAAGGAATCAAGCCTGCGGTGCTGCTACTTCCTACTACCAACGTGTGCACATATATTATATATCTTATCTCGAGCATTTGCTACCTTTGCGCTCTCGTATCATGTTATTCGAAGAAAAAAAGGGGTCGAAGAACTGATCGTAAAGGTTCGAGAAATCACTTGAGGGAACTCTAAGGAATCATGTGGCAGCATTTACGTTGCCTCATAGCTGTGCGCGATATTTCTTGGCGACGATTCAAGAGAAATCGCGATGCTTGAATTACCTGGCTGCGAGAAAATAAAGCATAGAGGCTGCATAGTTGCTTCCTCGGAACTCGGTAAGCACCTCGAGGTGTAAGGAATTAGACGTTACAGCGACGATACACACGTCTAGGGGACGCGCACACACGAACGCAACTCACACGCAGTCCCTACGTTCGTTGGTATTAGCGTTTATATGTACAGTACAGTCGCCCGATGTAATTACGATAAAGTTAATGTAAGGGTGTGTCGGGTGGCCCAGCTGGCTCTAAGGTCGATCAACGACGTTCTGGGTGTAACAGGTGCTACCTTGTGAGTTTCAGAACATCGGTATAGCGCTTTTGTCGGCCAGCAAGCAAGCAGTTAAGATATGGGCCCAGCTGTGTCTTAGAAATAGGGTGCTGCGAAAACTTCGCAAACTCGACTCAACGGCAAATTTTTACGTTGTAGATGACGTTCGAACGAACTGTCGCCTGTGTTAACATTTCCATCTTTTGATAAAAACTGAAGAAATTCGATCTTTATGTTCCTTTCATTGCTTGGAAGAATATTATATTTGGAATTATATATAAACAACATTGTATTTTAAAATATCACCAATGTTGATGTATTATCTTCGTCATTCTATCCTACTTTCTATCGCATTGTTCATTAATCGTATTTTTCTATCGTTAAGGAATTCCTTAAATGCGAAGAAGGTATGAAATAATTGTTAGATTCTTAAATGTAGAGGGAATATAAAGGAATTATCAATATACATAATTTTATGTTAAGGATTTCCTTAGCATATGAAAGTTTTTGTTTGTTTAAACGAGAGATAGGTTGATGAATTTGTGAAAATTTGTGAATTGCAATATGATTCCAATTCTAATATAGTATTATTCTTCACAAGAGCATCACAAAAGATAAGATATTTCTATTACCAGTAATTGATTGGAGAAGCTTTTTACATAACTAACAAATATTCTCTCGTGAAGGGTTTGAAAGATCGAAGGACGAATAGATTCGATGGTGGCATGGAAGAAACAAAAGAAAGTGTATCTAATGGCGAGGATTGAATCTGCTATCGAAGGTGTACGCCTACATTCACGATGCTAATTAATAAATATCTCTACGGCTAATGAATTGTGGTTTCTAATCATAGCAAATACATATAACAGCACGGTAAGGCCAGCCTGATTGCGAATTAATTACTTCTATCGCTTCCATTTGCATATGCAAATCGCTGCAACAGAGTTGCAGACTTGGAGAAACTGTGAGAGAGATAGAGAAACAAGAACGAGAGAGGAAAAAGGGACGAGGGTTGGAGGTAAGAAATTTCCTGCTATCATCGCTGGTGTAACCTGTATAGGCAAACGATAAAACGATAGAGAGAAAGAGCGAACTTCCACTTATCGTGGAATTCGTTTCTATCAGGAGTTCTTGTAACAGTTCATGTTAACGACGCTCGATAGCCCCGTTTATAGACATTATGTACATGCTTGTTCTGATCGTTCAATACGCGGCTCTTCTATAAGAGAAATTTTTAGTTAGTTGAACATCTATTAGGAATTCTTAATTCTTCGTTGATACATGGTGCAGGATGATCAAGTGCAATTGAAGATAGAAATCTTTCTCTTGTTAATATGATAAAATAAATTTGCTTCTTTACTAAAATTTATAACAAGGTAGCTAATGGAAGATTTTTTATTAAATTTCTGTCTAATACATGTTTTTATGATAAAGGAATCAAGTACCACTTTTTAGTCGAATATATTAACTGTACTTGCATAAAGTATATAATATTGAAACTATAAGGTTCAGTGAAAAATTATTCATGCAGCGATTGGTTTTTATAATAAAAATATTAACTTTACATCTTTAGCAGAATATACCTAACCTAATTACGTAAACCGTATAAAAAAGTATGATATAAAAAATTCATAGAATAATTCGTTATCATAAAGAATATATACGAAACAAATTTCTAACTTAATTATCTAAAGTGCATTGTAATCTGAACAATATGTATTTCGTTTTATCGACTTAAACACGATATATCGACCAAGTCTGTAACTCGCGAAATTATAAGCATGTTATAATCCGCTTAACGTTGTCGGTGTTTATACCAAAGTTACTTACGCCTCTATTATATATTTACCATGCCTTTTATTCGGAGAGATCCCTCGTCGGTCCGAACTCTAATGAACAGCAACAACACTGTCGAGCGTATCTAAAGCCGACATCGTCAAAGTTAAAATCTGCCACGGGTTCATGGTGCGTAATGCGAGCTACGAGCAGACTATGATCTGATAACGTTCGAAGATATAAAAGGAAAATGGAACAAGGGTCCACAGAGCAGAAAAGAGGGTCGATCGTCCCGGCAATGGGTAGTACGATGTTGGCGAAGAACACCGGACCAGAGGTGTACGTAGATAGAAACAGAGTCGCGATAAAGTCGTATCTTTCTTATTGCTATCTTCGCCGTAATTCTCCCCAAGTCGCTAGGAACGAACACGCAAGAATAGTACGGTCAGCAGCAGCGAGCAAGCAAACAAGCAAGCAGTACGACGACAGGAGCAACGTTGCTCTGTACGCCTGTTTGTACGTACACACTGTCGAGATCTGTGCACAGCGGTGTGCATACTGACAGGATATATTTTAATGGTCGGATTTCTGCGCGCATGCACGTCCCTATCTTTCACGGTAACGACGCAACCAACCCCGTACGAACGTCATGCAAACACCGAATGAAAATGGGGGTTGAGCTAGTAGGGACGAGAGAAACAGTGAGAGAGAAAAAGATTGAGAGGGGAGGGGAGATGGAGAGCAGTGCATACCAGAACTGGAATAGCAAAGAGGCGAAGGTAGGAGACGAGAAGGATGCATGTTAAAAGCGAATGTTCTTTTAACCGTTGCTACATTTTATCCCTGGCCTCGCTACTGTAAGATCATTAACCCCGTCCGTAAAAGCTACGGGACATTTTCGTCGTTTGTTCGCTTCCACACCTGCTGGCTGACTCCTTGTTTCTTTCTAAAAACCTTCTATTCTATTTATGCTGGCGTGAGCGAACGTTCATTCAGTTTCCACTAAGCGCGACGCGTGTAGTAACAATTCTTTTCAATGATATTCGCGGCAATGCCTTCGATGCTCCGCCGCGTATAACGAATTATGTAAATCAAAACGGGGAAGGAGTTCGCTATCACGCACCCTTTGCATACTTTTATGCATGACGGCGTAAAAGGTATACCGAAGTTCTTGCTACTGGCATAGATATAACTTCTTTGGAGAAGAAGAGGGGAAAAAAGAGGTTAGAGCATTGTATTGTGTAGTTCACACCGATCCCGTTTCTTATCAACTTGCTCCTCTTGCTGCATGCAATTTTACAGTGTTACATTAACAGTTTCTTTTGGTATTGGTTTTATTCGGCAATTTTACGCTTCGGTTAAGCTTCGAAGAAAAAGTAATGGTGTTTATACTTCGAGAATCTTCGTCTAGAATTGATTCCTGTAGAATTCTAATTGAAGTCTTGATTATTCATGAGAAAATAGATTGCAAATTTTGTTCCTTGACTTGGAAACTTGAAGCAATAAACGGTTGTAATAATTACATAGCGACATTAAATAAAATAACATTTAAAAGATGTAATTATATTATCATAGTTCTATTATTTTCATACACAGACAATATAACAGCAAAATACTAATTAAAAAATCGTAATACAAAAAATTCCACAATTCTCCAAAACCTCACAGTGTCCACATGCACTTCGCTATTTTTTCTATCTTCCTATACTCAAGGAAGTCGTTTCGCGAGGAGAAGCAAAAGTATCGGAGACGGACGAGTCAAGCATAGGAATAGATTGGACAGGCAGGTAGAGAGACGGACGAGGCAGGCATAGGGTCGAAACAGTCGGGTATGCCATACGTATTAGAGATCTAACTGACAACTGGCGGTCCTTAACATTCTCCCATCTCAAGCTTTGAATGATTTACTTGGATTCGCCACTGTTTAGTTTAAACAAACGCTATACCCGTACGGATACTGGTTGGTCTTCGCGTGCCACTATGCATCTCGTAACCAGGTAAGTTGGTATTGCTGTAGCGATTGCCTGGGTCGCTGTCACTGCCATCAAGTCGTTGTACAAGGTGCAGGCTCAGCAAAGTGGGGGCGGTACGACGGGGCCCAGCGGGGTTTCTACCCGTCGAGATGAGTACCGACGATTGCGGGACTACTGGTTGACCAGCCAGTACACCTACTGCACTGGCTGCATTCAACGCGTACCAACTGCACCGCAGATATATCGCTGTACAGCCTGATCCTTATATGGTGACTAATTGATTGCAGCCTGTGCGTATTACATTTGCGTTTTAAAGGATGCAAAATATACACTCGTGTCTATTCGGTTCAATTACATTCGCGGATCGAATCGAACTGGATCATGTTTTTTTCTTTCTGGAGTTACTAATAGAGCAATTGATTCGTGTATTAGTTCTCCTTCGTTTGAATCGAAAGAGCTACTGTGATTGATACTCGTAACTTCACGTCTGTTAGTTTAAGCATCTTCTTTATTTGATGTACTCTTCGAATATTAGTTTTTGGGTAAGGGAGTAAGATCGGGTTATTAGGGTCAGCTAAGCTCCAATATCTTAAAATTCAAGCTCGAAGTTTGGATGGAATAATCAAATAAAGTGGAATCGTTTGAGTTGATAGGATATTTGAGTCAAACTATTTACCATGTAATTGCACGAATCCAGTCAGAAGCAATCTTTGAGTGATCTATAGATATTATGACGGAATATTTGACAATGGAATAATAAACAATGAAGTACATTGTGTACATTGACAGTTCAATGACCATAATTCTATACGTAGGTTTATTTATTGAAACGAAGAGTCGAATGAAAATAATGTGATGGTAAATATTTATATAGCTTGACAATTAATAATATTATTTAAATGTTATCCCAGAAAGTAACAAACTTTAAAATACTTTAAGTGAAGAACTTTTAAATGTATATGTTAAGATCAACCCAGCTTTTAATTTTAATTATCTTCTTACTCATTTAGATTCCGATCAGTTGGTCATTAAAAATAACATATAGGTACATACATACAAATATATAGTTTTAATTACGGGGTAGAATCGTGTAGCATAATAATCGTATTTTAATAGCTAAGAACGACGCGTACATTCTAACTGCAAAGGTTTAACCCAATAGTTTGCACAGGCTCGATTCCAGCAATTTTACTTCCCTGGCAAAGATCTTTTATAATGTCCTGTGTCTATTATCCCTGTCTCTTACATCCTCTTGATCCGCGTCGTTACGTCGCAAATACACGTTGTCATTTACTTCCCGGTAAATTTCCCTCTTCATAAATACTTAAGAAATAGCGCAGAACGACAGGCTAATGTACGTTTAAATGTCACAGGAAATTCCTTCTTCCTTTCTCTTTCTCTGCCCCTCTTTCCGCTATCTCGTACGTTCAACATAACGCGAATTCAGTTCCGTAGCTTCATGTTTATACGACCTCCATTCACTCGCATACAAAAGCCTCTAACCAAGAGAATTTGCAAAGATTCTAACGAAGAAATTTTTGAGCGTGTCGGTACAATGTTCGATAATTGGCCACCCGTTTCCGTTATTGCAGTTGCCTTCTTCCTTGGCTAAACCCAATATCATCTCATCCGAGAACTTTGAACGGATTCCCGAGTAACAATAAATAGCTTCGTTAGTCCATGGATATTGGAAATCGGTGCAGGCGAGCTGGACAACTAATTAAAGACGGTATGAATGTTCCCGATGCGATTATCGGGGCCGTGCGCGGAATAATACGCACAACGAGTACAAATCTTAACATCGGGCCGATCGCTCGATTTGCTACTGGTAATTGAAACTCTTGTATAAAGAAACAATAAGGATGTCGCGGCTAATTAACGAGCATGGAGATGCCTGTTCGAGCAAACCCGTGTAACTGATTCGCCCAAGAACCTTGGAAATCTCTTCTCGAATCTGCACAAAAGTCCAAACGTCGCGACGCGCCGCGTCCTTCTAATCTTTCTTAGTCGCGCGATTTTTCCACTTAACTTTTCTAAAGAATTTTACGAAGTAGGAGCTATTACGCTTTCGATTAAGATTTCCCAATATTCTGATTGCTCTTCAAATACGCCGATCGCGAGATCATTCGCGCGGAATGTAATTAGCTTCATGACGTTTATCGCGAAATACAACACATTATATCACAGTACGACTTTGATGCTTGTAACGACGACGGTTTTCTCGTTGGCGTTACCTTTAAACTTTTCTTATTATCACAATCCAAGAAATATCAGCTTTCATTATCACGACAGATGAACAGCAATTCGTAGTCGATTGTCTCTGTTGTAGGAACAGCAATCAGGAAGTAAGATAATTGATTGATCCAATTTCATAGATTTAGAACTGGACATATACTACGCAAACAAGCACCAATATTTAGTTTTCTGAATCAAGTTCTGCTTTTCGTCAGCAGTTCTACGAGTCATGAGATCAGAAATGATTATTTCTTTTGAATCATTTTATAGATATTAGAATGAAACAAGAATACGAAAGCTTTGAGACAAAAATCTAACAATTTCTTGCTATACTATGTTTAGATAATAGATAGTTCCATTGATCGATGTTTGATAATCAAATTTCTACTGTACTACGAAAGAAAAATTGATTCTGGGTTATCATTGAACGGCCCTTAAACAAGGATCTAGATACTTGCGTCAGCCAAAACGTCTGAAATTTCTGATTTCTCGATCCCTGGGAGATTTGTAATATTTGACTACTGACCAATTTTACGACTTTTCTATATATATATATTTGTTCTGCCTATACCTGGCTGAGGGTCGAAATATAAATGGTTTAGCCTCTTGATATAATTCAGACACGCACGTTCTACTGATGCCAAATGATTTATAGAAGTGGCTGCAGGGACCACGCAGGATCAGTCTTTCTTAGAGGGACGATCAGGAAGGCGCGTTTGAGTGAATCTGAAACGAAGATCCGGCGTAACGCCCACGTCTGAACTCGAAGGTAACAAGTAACGATTTTCTGGCACGGACGTTTATCGCATGATAAATGAGGCGCGAACGCAACAACGACTTAATCCCTTTGACACATAACCATCAGTATGATAACTATCGCGTGTGTCGAGGATACGTCTCTCTTTTCTAAAACGAAAGGGAGACCAGATTTAACCTACGAGTTGACAACAGACGCGGAAGCGGCCGGTCTAGAGGATGAATGTTACATGAATGCCTCGTACGAGTACTACGATTGTCCAAGTCGTGTACCCACCGGCTGGAACGTGATGGAAAAACATTACTCTCGTTGAATTGCCGTAATTCGTAGGCTATCGTAACTTGTTCTCTCGTGAAGCCCACTACCGCCATTTCTCATCGCATGCCCGCGAATACGTTATTGCTGCACGTCGAGTTTCTTGTAAAACGATTACAATTGTAACAGCAGAATAACCGACCATTAGTTTCGTTACTTCAATATGGACATAGTTCACTTTTATTGAATCGTGTGATGAATTTCCGCTGACCTGTATAGACGACTCTCAGAGTTTCGATGAGATCAGTATAAAATGATATTAAAATTTGATCGTATATTTTCTTACTAAAGGAATCGTGCTTCTAATTTTGTGACCGATTTAAGATTGCAGAGGATAATTACAAACAAAAGTAAATGAAGTATATACTATTTAAAAAAAAGACGGTGTTCGTGAAAGAACTATTTGCGAATAATCTGCTAAATTTAAAGACGATGACTTCGATCTTGAGGATCCCTTCCAAGAAGAAGGATGGTTTCTTCCAAGTGCTCCACAATTAGTAAGTATCAACTAAAGGCATTGACTAAGAATGAATGAAATAGAATGTTGAATTAAAACAAAACATATCTGATGAGCATGATGATGAAAAAGAACATGTATTAAACCAAGTTTCCAAAACACAGTGTCATAAAACAGCGACGAAATTAATCGGAATTCATCGAACACATCGATACACAGTTTCCTTTGAAACTGAATCCTAACGATGTCTTTCGTCATTCATTAGAAATAGCTGTGGCCCGTATTCGCTCTTGAATTAAATGGAATGCACCGCATAATAGGAATGGGAATCGCGGACCAAACCGGACCAATGCAATCGAATGGCTATACGTCCGGCAGCCCCTGGTGACTGTTTAGTCAAACGTACGCCGATCAATTTACATTTTAATAGCTGGTGCGGTTCGGACACTGTTATAACGTGCCAGTCTATTTGTGAATGGATCGATCGTTATCGATTTACCGTCTGTTTCCTCTCCTTTGCGAATCCGGCTCGTTACACGATTTTTCCTTGGACCGCGGGTTCGGGTAACGAGAAGGTAAGATGGTATGACAACTGCTCGAGAGATTGGTAGAGAGGCTAGTCTGATTACGGCGCAATCATCTGCGATATCGACCACATTCCCGTCTCTCCTTTTTACCCTCCCACTAAGCTATCCTTCTTCTCCGCGTATCTCGTTCTATCGTTTCTTTATCTCGTCTCGTTTCTTTCCTCCTCTCTTAGCTTCTTCCCTTTTGAGTCTTGACGGTTGCGCGTCTCGAGGGCGCGATCCGAAGAGCTTCGCCTAACGATCGTTGGTCCTCTTTGCGACCAACCAGTTCCAGAATCCCCCTTTGTGACGGTCACACATGGAGAAGAGGTGTTTCCGCATGAACGCACGCAAAGTCGATGTCTATTGCGGAATTCGGACTGGACGCGACTCTGGGGCTCGGTCCTTTGCTGGATTCGGTGCGGTTGACCGATTTGAAACTAACGAGGTGCCCCTTTCTCGCCGTTGTATGGGGCTAGCCTTCGGGGACACACCGGTAGAAAAGCCTGATCGATCGAGCACCACGATTCGCCCGTCGTAGAAAGGTATACTCTCTCCAGCGTGGGACGTGACTAAACTACTTAGTCGTTACTTGCCTACGACGATATCATTATCGTAAACGCCGACCGGCTAAGACAAATCGCGGCGCGGCTTTTAGCATTAATTAGCAGCAAATTATGGCCCAGCCAAGGCTAATACAAACGATGCCGACGTGCTATCTTCCCCCTCCCCCTCGCCGCTCCCTCCTGTCCAGATAAATCTCTTCCTCGTGGAATTACATATGAAGACGTTTACGATGCCCTATCCGATTTTTCTCGGGAAATTATGATGCTCCGCGTCGTTTAGAGGCGCCTCGATTAAGGGATGCGCTAGGTGATTCATAAAGAGTAAGATGTTACAATGTGATACGATCAAAACGGAAGTAATTCTTCATGTTAGTCGGGAAAAAAACAAAGGTTTAATAAATTTGTTCGCTTCTTCGCGAGTTTCTGTGATTCGTAATGTTCGTGCTAAAATTACGTATCGTTAGATGGGGAGATCTTATCTTTCCTAATACATACCCAGTAATTTAATATAGAGGATCTGGTAATGAAAATGTGAGGTTGAGACCTTGAGACGAAGTCAGGATAATTTCCTTAGAAACCTTGATTAAATATACGAAAGGAAATTTCGAGATTGAAAGGTGGCCGGAAGCCACCTCTTGTTAATCGACTCGGTTCTAGTCTCGTTACTTTTGTTTATTTTTAAGCGAGAAATTGCTAATTCTCTCAAAAGAATGTTATTACCTATTCTGTACAATATTCTCATACTAATTTTTATACGTATCAGAAGATCTGATCTTTTGTAAGTAGAACAGTCCTACTTTCACTTGTAGTCAGACAATGAAAGAACATACTAAAAACTACATATCAATGTTCTGATAGACACGTAACATATTTGGAAATATCTTTTATTGCAAAACATTGCCCCAATCTCAGCGATCTCAGCGATCGTTCTCTGTACTTGTTTGCAATAGTCTTTCGAAAGACAAAATTTCTTTTTTGTCTCTTGGCTTCGTTTCGATCATTTTGTAGAAAATTAGATTTCGACGAGCTTATACGTCGTCGCTGACGGGATAAGAGAAGCTCGGTAAAAAAGCGCGATAAAAAAAAGTTCTGTATTTCGACGAATCAGTGCAGTGAGAAAGCCCCGACGATCTAGTCTAGCAGACGTCAAAATTACTTTGCACTGTTCGTCCTATAAACCCTCTTCGATCTTCACTCGTCTTGCCTCTATCTTTTTCTTCCTCTTTCTTTCTTTTTTTCTCTCCTGCGAACGGAGGAAGCTTCTTCCATCGTTCCAACGATTACACATTCACCTTGCCAACTGCCGAGAGGAAGATAGACGTTGGCTGCTCCGCGAAATTGTCGAAGGTAATCGAACTGTTCTTGAAATCACTTGGAAACTAACGGCGCGGCAGAAACAAAGGAAATTACGCACAGTATCGTGCCACTGAGTCGTGGTATGCTTCCTCTTTGCCGGCGTAGCCTAGCAGCCTCTTTATTCAACTGTAGCAGCGGAACCAGGAGGCGTGCAATAATGCAAGAGCGCGAGAGAAATCCGCATGAGAGAGCGTTTCTGTTCTTCGTTAGTGATGGGACGATGGCGAAACGAGGGACGGGGGACACGGGCCCGAGTCGATCTCAACATCTACCTCGCCGGAAAAGGAAACGTCCTGCATCGCGAAGTCTGCTCTTTACACGAGATCTAGCGTGGGTACTTCGGCCTGAATGCCTTCCCTATACTATTCCCCGCGTGATTTTAAATAACACTTTTATAACTCCTCCGTTAGCCATCTGAAATTACGAGTCCTATTTGTTCTCTTCGTCTCCGAGACTCATTCGAAGTACGTACACTTTAACGAAGGTGAAAGAGCATTCAGTTAATTCATTGTCTTCAGGAATTTAAGACTGAGGAAGGTTTTACTTCGGATAATTGAACATCTGATGTCGTTGAGAGGTTTATGGGATTTATGGGTATTTGGAACCTAGCTTTATTGAGCAGTGTTGAATGACGATTGGTTTTAAGGAATTTTTCTGTGATTATAGGGTGGAATGTCAAATGATGATCGAATTTTAATGTACTTCTCTGTGATTATGGAGTACAATGAAGAAGAAGTGAGATTAGCTTGTAAGATTATCGTGGTATTGTAAGATTTGATTGATGATCAAGAAACAAATTTTAGTCGAAACAATCATAAGCAAAAACATCTAAATCCATTACAACTTCAAAGTGATCCAATAAAGTTTTAAAATTAATTCTTACTAAACGTAAAATCTCTAACATGCAACATAAAATTATATAAACACTTTTGCTCAGTAGTACGTTAATCAAAGAATGAACCATAATAGTGATCAAACTCAATAAGGTACGATCTCAATCTTCTCTATCTTTCCAAATAATTACTCCGATTACATCGCAATTTAAGAGGCCTCGGTACACATGAGTGCACGAGTAGTCATCTATCCAAATCGAATCATCATTAGTGCAAGCAGCATGAGTAAATTTCAGAACATTGGATTGTGAACCGAAGCTGAACGGTTGGACAAGAATACATGATGTGAATTCATGCTGCATACTCATTTCTTTTTTTTTTTTTTTCTTTAATTAAATATATGTCTGCAATAAATATCTTATAACTGCAATATACAATTCCAGACTGACTGAAAATTTTACCAATATAATCATGACAATAATGTTTCATTACAGTACCAATAAAATTCCAAAATATTTCATATAACACGCACGATATAAACATGCCAAATTTTTATGATAAATTTAAATATCTTTATGAGACAGTACGTGCGCGACACGATTTTTCATTGAAAAACTAGACATCTAAGAAAGTAGGAGATCGCGTGAAGGTAACTGAGAACACGTGACTGAAAATAGCGAGAACAGGAAACAAGAGGTACGAAACGTAGGAATGATCAGCTGTGATACTCTGCCTATGGATCTTGCTGGGTTGGCGCGACTCCTACCGTAGCGAGCACCTACCTAACGTGGCCGTTGTGTGGCTAATGCTCGTTATCTCGACGTGTCGACTATCTAATGGTCCCCTGTAATGGCCGGTCCAGCGATATATTGTCCATTTCTCGCAATGCGCGCGCTAACTCGTCCTCCCAATCTATGGCATTATTCCCGGTGGTTATTTTAGCTGATTCACCCTTCCCTCTTCCCTTGGTCGATGTGTGTCCCATTGCTGGTGTACCAGCTCACCCTTTGCTCCTCCATGATTCCTTGATTCACCTGGTAGCCCCGGTGGAGGAGAGCAGACGATTTGCATAGGGAAATCGCGGGGTCTCTTTGACGTTGTTGCGCATCGCATCGCATCGCGCGGCATGCAATGCATGCAGACCGGCTCACGACTTCCGCCTGGTACGGAGAACGGCGAAAAGAAGCCGAGGGGAACGATAGCGGGCAGAGACAATGCGAAATAAATATTGGGCTATCGAGCCGGCTGAAAAGCTAGCAGCCCTATAGTCGCATAGGCGTGACGCACGAGACTAGACATTCCAGATTTTCTGGCACGATAGTCCAGATTCTTCGTGGCTGATTCGGTCGCCTGCTGTCGGTCGTTAGTCTAAATGAAGTGACATTCGGGGAAGAAGAAGGACGATGCTGCCAAAGAAAAATGTGACCTGGAATTCCAGCTACGTCCGCTCGGCTCTGCGCTGTAATATCCAGATTAAAAAATTTGATTCTTAATGTCCAAGATTACGTTTTTTGACCTTTGCACTAGCGAAGAATATTATTTAGGAATCTGTCTTTTACTCGTAATTGTCGTAATTTTTATAATTACCGTAGGGACGTGCAATTAGCTCAGCAGGCACTTCAGAGGCGCCACTTATCTTGAATAAGTAATTTAGTTAATTTTGGTAAATGATGACGGAGTAGCTGGAAATTGAGAATCTTTGTTTCAATCTTTCTTTTTTATAGATTAAATTACGCGGTATTTTCTGATGCGTAATTTCCTCGGTATTCGTTTTGAAATCATCCATGCAAGACGTAGTTTTTGGAACTTGCAACATTGTCTTTCGACTTGCACACGCGAAAGTTCATCCAAGTTTTCGAAATATCTTCGGTAATGAGCGCTTTGCGAATACGTAATTTCCGTATTCCCCTGACTTTGTAAGAGGAATACGGTTCGCCGGTCGCTCGAACGTCCCTCGAGGGAAAAATTCTCGTCAACCGACTTCTCGCCTCCGACAACGTTTCACACCTATCGCGTTTCAACTGGAAACCAACTAAAATTGAGGGATTTCTTTCTCCACGGAAATCCTACTGTGACTTGATTGTCCGGCCTGCGATTTCTGTTTCGATTGTTGCCAACTTGAACGATTTTCCAACGGAGAAAATGGTTTCATAGAAATATTCTTCGTGCCTTTGTGCAATTTCCGTATTTATATGCCGAAGTAGAAATATTTTATCCTTTTAATTTCTGCTTTAAAAAATGTTTATAAAATCTTGTACATTTACATATCAACATGAAGTATTTTATGATTAGACTTACTCAGTTTATTAACATCTTGTTAGAATGAATTAAGAAACGATAATCATTTAGCTTACGAAAGTCTTAGAACGAAATAGCACCAGTAATTGGAAAATCTTTAATTTTATTATTGTTGAAAAGATTCTATGTATTGTACTATTCCTTTTTTTTGTGATTCTACGTACTCATAACTGTTTAGTATCTTTCTTATTTCTCCTTGATACAAAAATACAATATGTCAATATAAAAATCAAAAAATCGCATCTAACATCTTTGTTATAATATTAAAAATTTAAAGAATATACGAAGAATTTTGTAACTAGTAGCACCATGATGTTACTTAATATTGCTATGAAATCAATATTTTTCTCAGAAAAGTGAATGTATAAATTGAAATTGTATGATCGTCTCTTCATCAAGAACTGTTTCGTCTTAATCAGTCCATTTAAAGTCTCGAATCAATGAAAAAGGGAATGAAATGAGAGAAGGCAACGAGCGCTAGTGGAATCAAAGGAACGTTAGCCTTTTAATACCGCGTTCTCATCCTCCGCTACTATCAATAACATTTCACCGGAAAATATTAAAATCAGAATTTCATATCCTTTGAGTAGACTCAGTCACCAAAGAGAAATAATCAGACGAGCAATTTATGTAAGATTGTTTCCTTTCCAAACGTATTATATAATTCTTCATTTGTTAGCAATTAAAACGAAGGAAGAATCGTCGCCTAGCGAAGCAAATTTTACGCTCGATTCGTGCACATAAATACATCCCTTTTATTCTAAAAAACGTACTGTTCAAGTTCCTTCGCGTGACAAATTAAATAAATCTGAAATCTGCGTGTAACTAATAATTATCCGTTATAGAAAAGAATTATCCAAGCGAAAAGTGAAATGAAGCATCTCTACATATTTAAATCGCTGTCAAGTTCATTTTATAAACGAACGATAGTGAGCAAAAGAATGGTGTATCGATTGATGTTATCTTTTACTGCTTAATAGCTAGTCGAACTAATTTTTAGCAATGTATCTATAAATGGGATCCAAGGTTAGATTATACATAAATGGTTGAATCTCATTATCACGTACCACCATCTAGCTCAAAGGAAACCGTGAATTAAGTTTAATTTCAGGGTCCGGGTTAACTGGTTCGGAAAGGGAATCAGGTATTTCGGGTAATTAGGATCAGAGCCACACCTCCTATAGAGAGCAATAAAAATGTTTAATCGATTCACCGTGATAAAATCGATTTTAGAGCAGAAGTTCCGCCCCGAGGAATAAAAATAACGGCGTTGCTTCGACCAAACCAATAAATACACTACGTCTCGAACGCGTTGCGTGTACGAAACTCATCAATTTTATAGTTTCTGTTGTTTATCCAGGTAATCGTGGCATGTGTTTTTTGTTGCAGAAGAACGTAGAAGGGATCGGTGGTTTTAACTTGTCGGAAAATCAGGCTGATACTAAACTGTACGTGCATCCGTGCACGTAGTGACGTATATCCGGATGTATTCGTTTCCATCTTGCAACATAAGCTCGAAATGTTGAGCCATCTGTCAGCTTTGCATGGTAAAGCTCCTCTATGACACTTGCTACGCAAATACGACACTATTATTTTTCCCGTCTCCGACCCGCCTGTTAAAAACGATTCTCTACTTTGTTCCTGTCTTTACATGGATGTAAACACGATGTTAATATCTCCGGTTATCCCCTACACCATCGCGAAAGTATTCATAACGATTAAAATATACATCGCTGGAACAATAGGTCAATTGATGCTTTATTTATTGGTGTTTCTCAGAGCCACACCTCCTATAGAGAGCAATAAAAATGTTTAATCGATTCACCGTGATAAAATCGATTTTAGAGCAGAAGTTCCGCCCCGAGGAATAAAAATAACGGCGTTGCTTCGACCAAACCAATAAATACACTACGTCTCGAACGCGTTGCGTGTACGAAACTCATCAATTTTATAGTTTCTGTTGTTTATCCAGGTAATCGTGGCATGTGTTTTTTGTTGCAGAAGAACGTAGAAGGGATCGGTGGTTTTAACTTGTCGGAAAATCAGGCTGATACTAAACTGTACGTGCATCCGTGCACGTAGTGACGTATATCCGGATGTATTCGTTTCCATCTTGCAACATAAGCTCGAAATGTTGAGCCATCTGTCAGCTTTGCATGGTAAAGCTCCTCTATGACACTTGCTACGCAAATACGACACTATTATTTTTCCCGTCTCCGACCCGCCTGTTAAAAACGATTCTCTACTTTGTTCCTGTCTTTACATGGATGTAAACACGATGTTAATATCTCCGGTTATCCCCTACACCATCGCGAAAGTATTCATAACGATTAAAATATACATCGCTGGAACAATAGGTCAATTGATGCTTTATTTATTGGTGTTTCGTTTGACTATATATATATATATATATATATATATATATATATATATATATATATATATATATATATATATATATATATATATATATATATATATATATATATATATATATATATATATATATATATATATATATATATATATATATATATATATATATATATATATATATATATATATATATATATATATATATATATATATATATATATATATATATATATATATATATATATATATATATATATATATATATATATATATATATATATATATATATATATATATATATATATATATATATATATATATATATATATATATATATATATATATATATATATATATATATATATATATATATATATATATATATATATATATATATATATATATATATATATATATATATATATATATATATATATATATTATTATTATTATTAAAGTTAGATTTTAGACCGATTTGCAAATTGTGGAACGAACGAAATATCTTCAAGATATTTATTCGCACTTTAAAAACCGAAATCGAATCGAGTAACTTAAATAAAATTATACAGAGAATTTAGTTTTGGAAAGGAAAGGAAAGAATAATACTAATAATAGGAATAAAATACTATAATATAAGCGTATAATATTCACCGCTTCAAAATCTTTCCCACGGACAAAACGATAGAATAAAGAAGATTTAAAACCACAAGAGCGCGCAGGCGAATCGAAAGACTAGATTCATACTTTCTTTATTATCCACAAGCATCCACTTGTGTTTCGGTATTACGTTCATCGGGGAAGCTTGGTTGTACGTGTAGAAACGAACGAGAGATAGGTTAGAGGGGAAAGCGCGAATTAATTAGAGCCGCGCGCAGTGACGACTACAGAAAGAGAAGCGAAAGAAGAAAGGAGTAGTACCCAGCAGCAGCAGCGGTGCGAGGCAGTAGGGAGCGCAAAACCGATGAAAATCGCTGCTTTACGCGGATCATAAAAGTTACAAGAGGGTAGGAAACGCGTTGCACCGAGCCTTTTCTCTCCCTCTTCCCTGGGGTATATCCCTCCTTCTCTCTGTTCAAGTGGTAATGCTAGCGGAGGTCAGAGAAACGGGGAACGAGCAGCGTTGGGAACAGTTTGCCAACTCGTTGAATGAGACTCGAACTCGATAGTGGCTACCTCGGCTAGTTCTAACCTGGATGACTGGTTGGCTGATTCGCTAGCACGTTTCGGTTCTTTGCCTCGCTTCGTCGATTCGCGTTTCTTCGCTTGTTTCTGCACTTTTGCATCAAACGTATATCCCCGACATAGCCTCTGATATACATCTATCCGTTTTCGCTGCTTCTTCGTGTCTTTTTGTGGTGGTAGAAGAGAGCATACACAGAGAGTCTGCCGTCGTTTCGTTCGAACGGATCGGCGAATCGATGAAGGGAGGCAAAGAGGGACGCTTAGCAAGAAATAAAACGCGAGCAAGCAGAAAGGAGGGAAGCGGAGGAGATGAAGGTAAGGAAAGGGTGATAGAGAGGAACCCTGAAGGTGAACGTCGAACCCGGCAGTACAGCAATCACGGATTGTTACACATACCGGTGTCTCGTTCGCCAACATCGCCTCTGTCTCCCTCGGAAAGGCCCATTCTCTTCTTCTCATCTTCTAGCCAGCTCAGCCGTACCAAAGCTATCTAGTTGGCAGGATACATCCGTCCGTACAGTTCCGGACCACCACAATCACTAACTCAATCGCTATACACGTAGCCCGTCGTTCCACGGCGTACAACCGTGCCGCTACTACGAATACCGAGCACGAACTTTCAGTGTCCGTACCAACCGCGCATTTTCCGCCCCCCTAAACGTTCGTTCAAACTAGAGAAAAAACTGGATGACTGGACAACCGGGACGCGAACTCGTGCTATTCTCCATTACGCCCTTTCCGAACCGACCTTAAAGAAATAGTCGTTTGAAAGAAGACGACAACGACCACGATCAACTACCACCGTCTAATACTCCCTTCCTGAAAGTTGTCCGATTAGAACGCGCCACGCGGGAGTGACCTGCATTTTCTGCTGACCACAGAAAGATGCTGGAATTAGGTTTATGCGCACCGTTTCGTTCGAAAGTAGGTGTTTACCGACAAACGACTAGAATGTCATCACTACCTTTCCGCAAAAATCTGTGAATCGTGATTTCGAACGTTTAAAAAAAGTCCTTGTATTGGGATAATTTGTACGTAGTCCTCGTGTTTTTGTTTCGATCGATTAATATTAATTACATGAATTGATCGTTTCATTCTGTTATATGATTATATTTTATGCTTGTAATGATTATTATGATTAAAAATCTCCATTCTATATTCTCAATTTATTTTTCCATAAGGAATCACCACTTACTCGGTTGTACTAGCAATTACTGAACGACCTTCTGTGTAACCTTCCACTCCGTATAAACTTTCGATTATAGAAACATTTACGACCTTCCAAGGTTATTCTCTTCAATTTGTGTCTTCAACTGCATATCCCGGATAATCTCAACCAATCTTGATTAAAACTGTCAATCACGCGGCACGAGGTATACGTCGCGGATTGGCGTGAAAAAGAGAATTATCCCTGGCACCCTCTTGCGTCACACAATTTTCATTGCGCATCCTATATTTATTAGTTAGCTTGGGGCAAATCATCGAGACTGTGCGGCACCGTCAACGTCAAGCGCCTTTGCGTCGCTGTCGTCTTTACGGCTGCTACACGCCTTTTTATCCAGTTGTACGGAAAAGGCGATGCGCAAACGTCGAGGATGCGGCTGTGCTGCTTTATTAGGTATGCATCGGGGTAGACACGGCGGAGAAAGGAGAAGAAGGTGGCGGTGGATAGAACTTCGTGATTCGCAGCCAGCGTTATTAACGTCCAAGCGCTAGAGGCGAGCCTCGATCACATCGCGTTCGTGATAAATCGCTCCGGTGGCTTCCCCCGGCCTCCTTCGCCATTATGTCTTGTACGTTTCATTACAAATTTCCTTTAGTGTCGTTAGGGTTGCACGTACGTGCACGGCCACGCATACGCCAGCATTTACCGAGTTGAGTTAGGAAAGAAAGAGAGAAGAATTTATTGTGGGACGATGCTGAACGGACAAGGTAAAAGTGAATGCTCTCTTATACAGTCCGTTGGATATTAATTCTTGCTACGAAAACGAACAGAGGAAGCAGATATTCCTGTCTCTTTTTCGTTCTCATGCAAGGTGCTCCGGTAATCATCCGGTACGACCGGCAAGAGGACAATTCTACATGTGAAAATATAGTGAGAACGTCAAATAACATTTTTTCGTATGACGCTTCGTTTGCGAGAAAATTGAGTTTGAAAATTTGTCAAGTGTACTTGACCTTAGCTAATTCAACACTGCACAGGAACGACTGATCCACGGGAGAGTATTATACGTGCGGAAATAAATCGACAACGTAGAATGAAATTTTTTCATAGGACCCTCCGTTCCCGAGAACATTAAATTTGAAAATTTATCAAATGTACGTGTATCAGGCCAATTCCCGACTAAGCACGTTTAATTCTATTTTCCTTTAAATATTATTTTCACACGTAGAATAACCTCCTGCTCACACACAGTCGATAATTAGTCTGATTCACATATGTTAAAAATATTTTTAATTTTATCGAAAACGAGACACGGTATGAACAAATTTTATTCTATATGTTCGAATTTATATTTGTTTTTATTTATTTGTATTATTTATATTTATTTGTATTCATTTCCTCGGGTGAAATTATCCCCCCTTATTGGTTGTACCGTAATTACTGAGACACCCTCTAAGTGTGAACGTATCGAGAACGAGGTTAATTTGAAAATTCCAAACAGGAAAACCTGAATTTTGCACTAAAGCTTTCGTGGAAGACTAGGCTCATGTTTATCCATAGATACTTTCGCAAAAGTTCGCTATATACGAGGGAACTTCATAATCATATTTTCCATGAACAGAATATCTCCCTTTCAGCAACACCTTCTAGAGGAGGAGCTTTCTATAGAACCATGGATGTGATTGAAAGTGAAGGTATTTCGTGTCTTTGGATGTTGTCAATAGTTGCGAAGTATATGCGGAACAAGAATTACTATGTTTAGTTATTATAAATTACAATGGTAAGGTAAAAGCACATTCTGTCGGACTTGTGAGTTATTAATTTTTGTTGAACTTATGTATTGGCGTATAAATGTGCGACGTCATCCGTGCAAGAGAAACAACGGGGAAGCTCAGTTACTCTTTATTTCTCTGTGTCGTTTTGCGAAACCAGTCATAAACATAGATACAGACATACAAACATAGATATATTTGAAGACAGAACAAGGCGAGTTGTCGTGAGTTTCTTAACCAAGTTGACGTTTTATGTTATCTCTTTGTCTTTAAGTTGTAAGCAAGATTTGTTTGAGAGAATCCACTGAGCTTTTATAAGACTATACGAATGACACGTTCTTTTATAGAATTTTGTATAAGACAATATTTTAGCATATATTTAAAACGAACCTATTTATTCTTTTTATACGTAAGATACTTTTCTGCTTCTATCAATGGAAACATCTCGAATCCCCCTCAAAGTCTCTTCTCTCTTTGACTCGATTTGTGTTTGGTCAGGCGATCAGGTCGCGAGATTCAGCGGCGTGCGTCTTCAAATAACGATTGCCGGTAAACGACCACGAGAAATAGAAAGTAAGAGTCGAACGAAAAGGATGTACGTTCCCAGGACGGTGTATCGGGATCCTAAGTCGATAGGACGATTCGTGGCGTATTTACGACGGTAGGATTCTTGCGATCGTACACTTGCTCTTTTCCTTCTTCGTGTCCTGAGACGTTTGAGTCCGCAGCGCATCGCTAATCAGCTAGTAGCCCTCTAGAAACGGTATCGTCTGCCACTACTGTGTACACTTAACCAACAGCCTCGCGATGGTATTCGTGCTCGTTGTTTTCGAGCAGCAATGCCGCGTCCCTAGAAACCTCAGAAGCCCTAGTCCCGAGAGCCCAAGCAGCGGCGTCGTCATTCTATCCATACCACGACATTGCGTACACAATTATCGAAATGGTAACAGGTACCAGAGAGGCGAACCTGGTATGTAGGCTATCGACCAAATCCAGTCAAGAGACCCGACCTACAGCGAGTTAGAGGGAGAAGGACGGTTAAGGGAGAGACACAGAGTGGACAAGGGTCTTCTTGCACCGCACGAAGTGGAGAGGCCTGGCTAGGTAGATTCACCCGTTTATGTACACCCCTTGGGCTTGTCATGCGGCAGCTATCGGCCGACTGCGATCGAGAGACTGGCTGTATCCCCCAATGCCACCTTGTTCTCAGTAGCTATGTCGGATCCGACAGGCGTGTGCTCATCGCTTACCACGATGGCTTCTCTCTGTCTCCCTCCGTGTCCACCTATCCATCCATTTACCTACTCTGTATCTCTCTCTCTCACTTTCTCTCTCTTTCTCTCACTCTCTCCCGGTTCTCTGTTCTCTCAGCTTCCTACTACTCCTCTCGATGCACTTGCTTTACCATCACCAGCTCACCGACCGAACCTCAACGCTACCCATCACCGGACTGGTAGGTTATTTCGGAGCCACGTGGGTGGCTGTCTAACGAGATATACAAGGAACACGTCCCGAAAGTGGGACAGGTAACTGGAGGACTAGCAAACTACACTTAGATCTCTACGCTATACGAATATGCCAGGATAATCAGGGTAATGGTACTGTTATAATCGTTCCGCAAATTGGCACTTGTATCGTTCCAACGACCGTTCGATCGATAGAAGAACAATAGGCCGAAGATCGTGGCATCTCGCTTGCAAATAGATTTGACCTGATCATCGATCGATCCTTTTTGCTCTTCAGTCTGAGAGCAATAGCAAGGTTAGAGGCAAGCTTTCATTATACCTCCCACGGTATATTGGTACTCATTGTAAGCAGCGATCGTCTTTGCTTTGCATTTCGCGGGCTTATTTATAGAGATCATGCAAAACGGAAGGGAAAGACGAAGGCTGATTGCGCGTGTACGATTCGATACGACATGTCGTGCAGTAGATGTAGTATAGCGGACACATCGTTGGGTAACGGTGTCTTTGTCGAGGGTGTAATCGTCCCTCTTTCTCTCTGGTCGGTTCTCGGCTCCGACGAATATTCGTTTGCCCATGTGTTTCCTGCGAGCTAATTGCAACGCGAGCGCCGTTACTCGCCTGGTTGGATTATGCGAACGGCCAGTGCCGTTAATTTCGCGCACGGTCTTAAGTGCCCCGTCCACAGGCACGCTAAGGATGAGATCGACTGAAACACGTCCAGCGACTACATAATTGCGTCGGCCATATATCCTTTTAATGACACATTTGCTTTCCCGTAAAATTCGAGTAATTATTTCGTGACATTAGATTGCCAGCCTTGAACCCCTTTAGCTACGTTGCAATTAGATACGTGTTTCGTAAATGCTTGGTGGAATTCGTCGAAGAGATATGTGCACTGACCTTGACCCCTAGTCGTGCCATATCTGACATGATTTATTGGCCTGAATGAATGATGATGGATTGTGTCTACAATGCATTGTCGCTTCAGAATGGTCTTTCGTGGACAATCTAACGGTTATCCTTTTATTATCTAAAGCGAAATCTTTTTTTAAAAAACTCTCGGTCGAATAAATGTTTTATACCAATATATCAATCTACATATATTGTGGAGTATGAGTGAATGTAGTATGCGATATATTAATGTGTCATTTTGGGCGTTTTTTTTTTCTGTGTTATTTGATCATTCAATTTTTCCTGAATCATGATACTGTAAAATCATATTGTTCTTGGGACATTCAACTTTTACACTAAGTAATTTGCATCGAATAATTTGTACTAAATATTGTATATTCTATATATATACAACGATCAAGTGAACTCACAAGATGAAACAACCTCTACACAAATCGAGAAACAAGGATAAAATTGTACTATGCTAAAAAGAAGACTAACGAACCAGTACAGTAGAATGAGTAGCTTCTTTGCAGGTCTACATAATATTTTCTATATTTTTGCAATCTAGAAATTCGTGTAGATTATAAAATAATCGAGAAGTCTCACTACACGTTGGTAAACAATTAACATGGAATTTCGTAGTGAAATTGAAATAGACCTACTCCATTACGTCTTTCCTCCTTTTACACGATATTTTCTACGTTTTTCCATCAAAAATATTAATTAAATTATGAAATCATATAAAGATCACACGAGAGATCCGATGAAAGAATCAACGTCGTTTTTCGTAGGGAATTTTTAAAAACGTTGACTGATGGAAACCAATATGGACCGATTGGATAAACTCTTCTTTCGATGGCGAGCGAGTAAAGTTAATCCCCGCTTTAATTACATACCACAGATATGTCGCCTAAACGGGTCGATGTCAACCGTTGGAGGATTGTGGCTCGAAGGTGTGACCAGACTCGTTCAGGGCTGAAAGTTAGAGTGACCATCGAGTCGTCCTTTCTAATGGCAGAATACACGCGGTGGATATTCGACGACGAATAGAATCGATTATAGCCAGAGGCCCCGTGGACTGTCAATGTGTGCGCACGCGAATAAATCGTAGAAATCAGTCACGTACTTCCATCGGCCTTCGGGAATCACCGCTAAGCCCTTGATCGCAATTTAACCCCAGGGGCCGAGTAATACCGGATCGCAACGTCCGGACGATTATCCAACTCGCGAGAACTGTCTGCTTGTCCTCTGTTCAACTCCGGCCCTTTCAGCTCGATCACTGTTCAGCGTTCGTTTATGCGCTCGCGGAGTGTCGATCGAGGGATACGCTGCACGCAAGACAAAGAGTTTCTCTACATATAGGTAACACGAAGCTTTCTCAAAACGAATGTACGTTCCATGATTCTACCGTATGTTAGAGTTACGTTGAATGTTGTCGAAGGTAGATTTTTATTCAAATTTAAATACTGCGAAGAAAAGGTGTAAAAGAATGGTGTTCATGATGAAGGAGGTATGTTCTAAATGAAAGGTTAAGACCTATTCTTTTTTCCTACACTGAACGCTATCGAAGCTCGGCTTTTATTCAAATTTCAATTGTAAAGAAAGAAATGATCTTAATAGCGAAGAGGATTTATATAGAAATTTTGTAAACGAATGGTTAAGATTTACTCTTTTTTACTACTACTATATTATCTTTGTGATATTCATCCATTATGAGATATTTCTCAGAATTATCAGCTCGAAAAAATATTCTGTTATTGTCGTTTTGTATAGAAGGTTGTTTTATCAATCGGTGCGCAATTAGGATTTGATAATTTTAAGTGATCTTTATTTTGAAACGCATAAGTAGAAATCTGCTAGAAGTATAATATTATACTGTAGTAATATTTCGGAAATTTATTGTTAATACTATTCTATACTCTTATAATTTATTATAATTTGATTTTGATAATTAAGTTCTTTTATTTCAATAGCCATATATATCATAAATTTTTATGAACATTCAAGATCCAAATATTATAACAATTGAACGAGATATTAAAAAGAATTCCCGTTAAACAAAAATTCTTTCACAATTTTAACCGCAGACAAGGTGTTAATTAGTAGAATGCTGTTATGTTTATGCTTTAAAATTCTTGTTCTCTAAAAGCTATGACATAAAGCAGTCAGGATGGTATATACAACTGTCGACGGGAATAGGAAGCTTCGTACAATAAGACGAAAGTAAAACGCAACGTTTTCAGCTTCATAGTGTGTGTACGCGTAATTTTTGTAGCGGCACAGCTGTGTAGTCCGTCAGTAAGAAAGATACGCCTGTGGTTTCGCGGTAATAGCTATCGAATGAAGCAGAGAATTGTGTGTCCGGCAGCGATGGGTCGGAGAGCAATGTAAGATAGATCGACGGCTGCAAGAGAAACGTACAGCAATGAAGGAATGAAAAGAAACGACTCCTAGATGTAGAACTATTTTCCTTGAGCCATTTGAAGTAGAACATATCTGAGATATAATACAGCTATTAGAATACAAGGCTTTTATCATTACATGATATATCTTGTCTCTTATTTCACTTCAGTCCAAATCACTTTTCTATCTTTTTCTATCTTTATTTAATGGGTTGATGCAAATATTTGTTATAGATGTTTTAAAAACTCGGACAGCTTCTAACATTTAGAAAAATAATATTTTAGTATTGGATGAAAACTAACTAAGACGAAGTGAAGAAAAATTAATAAAATCAATAAAATTAATTTTATTTCTATTTTCTGTTCCATTAAATAGGATTTCTTACTTCGAATCACTGTAAATATATATTTCGAACTTGATGTATTTTTAACAATTATCGTCGATGTTAATCGTTCAAAGAGTCATGTATTTTAAAACCCGTGCTGGCAAAGTGAGATGATAGTATAAAATCCAGACAACTTTTTCCCCCCATATGTCGGACTGATTGTTTTTCAGTGACACATTGTCGATTCAAAGTCTTTTGTCCCAGGCTTTTCGACAGGAAAACGAAGCGTATCGCGTGCTTCGATTTACAGAGAAGTTGAGTGTAGTTGTTGGAATCGATTCGCGAGCGTTCGGGTGGATTGCACGCAATTGCTAGGGATTCGGAACAATTTCCTGATAATGGTTTAGTACGTCTATAGCGAAAAATGCCTTCCGATTTAATCAAAGTTGAAAAAGGGATTTTCTAGTCTCAACGATAATGACCGCGTACGAATAATATATCAGATTTCCCTATCGATAAAAACATTTTAATGAAAGTTTCGATGTTATAGTATTCGTTGCTACGTCACAAGTTATCATCTATGTATCACGCAGGTTTTCGTTGCGAATAATCGCCGATCGATACAGTTTCCATATAAGTTACTACGTATATTCTGGACCATAACGTAGTATATATATGTTGCGAGTTACCGAAGGAATTAAACAACTTTACCAGATGATTGATTGCTTGATGCTCGCCGATGTTAAAACTTTCTTGCAGCAAGTATGCCACCCACATAGTAGCTGATCCTTATCTATTTCATACTTCCTTCTATCTTTATTCTTAGTTGGCGATGCTAATCAATTTCTCTCTACGTAATTATTCATTTTGTAAGCGTTGTCGTCAATAACAGATGTTTAATTTATAAACCTATAACTAACGCTGGCTTCGTTTCAATAAACTTAATAAATTGTTGTTTTAATTAATTCGATGGTTCTCTCATTGCACCTTGATTCACGCCCTTTCTACCAATTTTTTCCTGTTTCGTTTTTATTCTTCTTGATTCTTTTTCGATTCAGGACACCTGCTTTGCCGCATGTCGTACCAGTTAGTTATTAGTATTCGCCCGAGTAATTGCTACGTCCCTGGTTCATCGAGACCCTCTTTCAATATACGTTTTATTCTTCAATCCTTCGGATCACATCCTCGGGCTGCAATTAAAACGTCAGTCTTCGCTGATCAAATTACTATATACGTGCACGTGTTTCCCGAGCAATCCTTAACTCATTAAATTCCTCGACAGGTTAACCACTTTGTGATAATCTGTCTTTTTTCGCGAATTAAATCGCCGTACCTCGGTAATTATAGTGTCAGCTTTTCGCAACTTTCTTGCACGCCGAGTGTCCGCGAATTTCGTGCGCCAACAAAAACACGACGCGTTTCTTTTCCTGTTCTTATCTACATCTTGGCACGATTCTCTTTTATATTGTTGTATAGGATTTCACGAAATTCTCAGAATCCCTTACACTCGTCTCAGACTATTTTATTATACTGAATTTGTGGAATTTTTTAAACAGAAATTTGATACATTCGCAACGATGCGGTTTTGGGTACTTGAACGATTTTTTTCTTAAATATATGGATACAAATTTCTTATTCTCATATACTTCTTATCATTTATTCATGTCATTAATCTTTATTCGTCTATTTCTATATGAGATTTAAGAAACATTTAAAGGCAATGTATTTCGATAGAAATAGAATTTTATTGTATCCTTCATCGTGTTAAGATTTTGCCAGGAATTTTCCTTCCTTTTCAAACGCATCTGTTGTCAAGAACGCTACAAAGTTTCCAAACACCTTAATGAAGAATCTTCCATTTCTAATTTGAATTTCTTCTTTATTTCATAGAAATTCAAGAAATACATTTTCTCGTTTTTCGTCGATCAAAATGAAACAATCCCGATACTTAACCTCCCACAAGAATGTATTTTTTCTGAAATCATAGAAATTAGACACTTCTATTATCGTGAGAATATTCAACGGCATTGCATAAGAGGATTACACACGAAGCTCGTACGTAATTCGAAGCCAAGATTTATGCAATCAAGATGGCTCAACACTTTTGCACGATGTTGTATACGCCCGTAGCTATAAGCCACCAGAGAAAATGGTGGAGCACGAACATCTAACTCAGGCTTTGCGATAATTGCTCATTGCACGCTACGTAGAAATGCCGTTTATTCATCTTTCTTCATCTCGACCATAGAAGTGTTTGATTCCAATTCCTGATATCGCGAGACCGGATGTTCGGGATGTTTTAAGAAAAGAATCGCCTTTCTGCTCGGTGGACAGAGTTCACGGCTTTGTTTTCAATCGACAGCTATCTGCAGCGTCCGGTCACGCAGCTACACGACTAGGGACGAACAGGGAAAAAGTGGCTAGACGAGAGGCTAGCTCGCTGAACGGTCTCTTTACCCGCTATATTTATTTACTTGTTTGATGTCCCTTAGTTACTGATAAATAATTTGATGGGTAGAAGTACAGCGAATAATATTGCATGGTATGGTTAGTAAAGAAAGTATGTAATTGAGTTTGAAAAGACGAGTTTAATTAAATTAAATCAATGAATTGTAAAGCATGTCTACGCGAAATGCATTGAGTACTTTTTAAGTAAACTTGAAATCTAATGGCTACTTGTGTTTGTTGTTTGAATTGAATGTACACAGCTCTTGTTTATTTTCTCTCGTGAAAATTTTTCTAAACTGCATTTGTAGAGGAAGAATGTATAAGAAAATATACGAATATCTTTCTTGATTAGAAATAAGAAATTCAATAAATAAATTTATAATGCTTCGCTTTATAGAAAATCTGGTCATTAAGAATATTAATTCATTTATAATTATCGTTTAAATAGATTGTTCTCTTAACTTATCAAGTAGAATGTTGTTCGATTATGAAAAAATATTACGATTTTAATCACTGCCTTTAATTGCAATGTAGAATCTAGGAACTAACAGTTATTGTAAATAAATTAGTCGGGAGAATCGTATAGTAGTAAAATGCAATGAGACACTAATAAGTATATAAACAATTAAAAAAATATAAATGCAGGTATTTATGAGTATGTAATTTCTAAATTACATTAGAAAGTTACTTACTGTAAATACCAGATTTTATAATTATTTATTTTAACAATTTTATGTGCCATATAACTGTTTATAATATTTTATTAAGAAGGAAAGAAGTGTTATACTTAAAATTATAAATGTACGTGTATAGAGTACTTTAATGAGATAACGAATGAATGGATTGTCGTGGAGAATATCAGGAGAATCGCTGTGAATGCTAATCGTCCAGCATGGTTCAGTGGCAATGACGAGCAACGGTATTCGTTGTGAACTGAAATTACGACCGATAATCGACGAAGTGCTCTACAAAGTGTACTTCACGAGTCGCGAGCCGAGTTAGCTTTCGAACAAATGGAATTATACATTGCGATGATAAGCTTTGTACGCAAATAGCATTATCGACGAATTATTGAGATTGCCTCTCTTTGTGCCCGGAAATTAATCCGGGTTTCACTCTTGAAATGCGCATCGTTACAATTATTGATCAAGATCGGGGCTTTTCCTCGTCTACCATCTATATAATTCTGCAAATAAAACGATTACTTATTTTTGCTTTCTCCAACTGAACTCGCTATTTAGTCCTCTCGTGCCTTAATTTCTTTCTTGCTGACGTTGCAAACTTCTACAATGGATTTACGTACGTACACTCATCTTAAGGTCTTAGAGTTTGCGTTGTACTTTCTATAAATTCAGAAAGTACTATTAAAAATATGAAGAAATATTTCCTTTTGTACTTCAGACGATAAAGAAAATATATTAGAGTAATTTTAGTAAAATGTAATTGTAGTCCCTATTTATTCGACAAGATTAATTATTTTTTTCCAATTAAAATTCAACTAAATACGCTAATAACACATATGTAGGTAAATTGCTTCATTTTATAAGATGTTCATAATATAGTTATATGTATTTATCTAACACAGATTTTCTTCTTAAAATATCTAGAGAGTCACCAGACTGACATATCAAGATGAAAGTAAATGAATTAATCTTTGGTCCATCGATGGACCTTGTCTATTTCCAAGAGAGCCTTTTTTTCTTGTCGGTGCACTTCGCTTTCATACTTTTCAATCCTCTTGGTTCCCTTCTGCGAGCTCCTTTCTTCTCTCCTCTTCGCCACACATCTACAGAAGATTTCTCAAGGGAGCTCCTTGACTCCGGGATTGTTGGCGCCTCTGAGTAGTTCACCGGTACACTCTACCAAGAGGTATCTCGCCCAAGTTGGCAGTCGTTCAAGCGCGCGGAGCACAAGATCAGCCACTGAACCGCTGCCCGCTTCCCCGAACAATGAATTTCGCACTTATAATTGGATGTGTCGCTGTTACGGGCAGTGCTCTTAATGGTAAGTGCACGGGAAGCGCAGGCCGAGAAGAGTAACCTACTTTCAGAGGAAACAGAGGAAATTGTAGTCCAACTAGAGCGCAATAACTGTCACCAGGAACGTGCTGTTACTGCTTAATGCGTCGAACACGTGTTTCGACAAACATCGAACCGAACTGGATCAGCCAGCATGCTATTAACACCAATTCAAAACTTATTCCTGCACGATGTCTCCTCGTATTTTTCAATTTAAATATGTACAGTGCATTGTTCTTTTTAAGCATTGTGCAACTTCCTGTTTGAAGTAATAGACATTTATTAGCTTCACTATCATTGATACAGTAGGTGGTTTCTGTTTTTTGAAACATTTTATTTAGATTTCTCCTCATTTCATATAATGTTTCATTTTGAATTTTATAACATGGACCAATATAGAGTGATTAATTGTAATAGTTCCATGTATTCTTCATTCGAAGTACGTATCTTTAATACATTTCTATTCCTAAACATCGCGTGATTTCATGTCTGGATACGAACGACTGATTCTACTTACGGATCTTCGATCAAGTTTCAATAGTTTTGAATCGGACAAATTAAAAGGACTCATTGACTTTAACGAAGAACATTGGAATAATTGGAAGAATTTCAACTTCATAAAAGTTAAGCTATATTTTGTTCATGAAAATACACAGTTTAATAATTTGTGTACTTAATAATTTCATCCTTACAATGTAACACGTAGTGTATGTAGGTATGAATTTATATCTTCAGTTCATATCTTCAATTTTAATATATCGTCAGTACATCTGTGTAATAGAATGCTCGATTTATATCCTCAATTAATTCGTGTAATGATCTATTCAACAAACTTGGGAGTTCCTTTCGGATGACCATATGGAAATTAATATATTTTTACCTATGCAGTGTATTCTATTATTCGGAATTTAGTTTTTATTTCATAACGAGTCAACATAGGTCCTTCTAGCAGTCGTGTAGAAATTAAATACGAATACACTAAAAACGTGCAATTTCTTCATAATAAAATCCCTCGATCGAAACTGGCACGGAAGAACAATTCTACTTTAATGCCGCGATATTAGTGAGAATTGCGGGACCGAAGACAAAAATATTCGCGGAAAATTTGCATGGCAAAGCAAGCTGAAAACTAACGCAGTCTGTCTGTCTATCTGTCTCTCTCTTTCTCTCTCTATGTGCCGTGAAGTTTTCCTCCATCGAGCATTCGCTTCCTTCCAGCGGAAACGTGTACGTCGCGTCCACCCCCGAATTCAACGATATAGCGTGAATTTCCAAGCGTTCACGAACACTGTACCGCACCGGAAGCGTTGGTTGCGAAGCTCTCGCATAATTCGCTGGCGTCGTTCTTCCTGAATATGGTATAGTCGAAAAGATAGAAGGTATCATAGGTTTTTGCATGAGGCGAACATTTTCACGAGGTCAATTCGTCGCAGTTTTCTTCTAAGTCACCCCACGGTGACTAGTTGCGTGGCAACTCTCCGTTACAGAAACGCTACTTCATTTGTATATTCATTTATCGTCTAATGCACTTTACATTATTTCGTTTGAAAACGTGAATATTCTTTTCTACGCTACGAGAAATCAGTATAAAACCGTACAAATACCATAAAATCATATGGTTAGTCTGTCAGAAGTCAAATTGATCATTTTGTTAATTTCTTAACTGCGTTACATAGGAAGACTATTAATATTCAATTCACAAGAATCAAATGATTAGAAATGTTTCTAACGTTATCACTCTTCTGCAGTTCTCAGTTTATCAAGATATTGGAAAGAGATAACAGTTTATTTTATCGTTAATTTGAGTACTATCTGAACGTCTCCATTTTGTTGCATTTATTTTACGTTCGTTATGAAGACCTTTTATAGATACAATTTTGATTACACAATTTGATTCATAAATTAAAAGATTCCAAGGCTAGAACTTTAAGCATACAGCTTGGAACAGGGTCCCATATATTCTGTATTCGGTTGCTTTCACTATCTTCACGCATTCGCAACACGTAAGCACAATACGTCCTCCGTCTAGAATCCGTTGAAAATCGTAATTTGTCCGCTCGAGAAACTCGATCAGGAGCAACATCGGACAACGTGCTGCTCGGTAAATGTACCGGTAACGGGCCATTAGATTTTCTAGCGCGATTAAACCCTCTCCGATGTTGGTGTTCTTTGAAAGTACGGAGGGCGAATATCTAGAACTGGATAAGTAGAATTTTCGCGGCTCGGCGAATTTTCGTCTAAAACTCTTTCGCGCTACAAGTTAATGGCTTTTTGCGCGTTCTTCCTAAGCTGTATCTCCGGTGAAATTTCGGCTGGCAACGAACTTTCAACTTTTTATCTCGTCGCGACGTGGCTGAAACTGAATTCAACTTTCCTCTGCCCGCTTATACTCCCTCTTTTTCTCTCCTTTGCCTCGTCTTCTCCCATCTACTCTTTTAGGTTATACGCGTCGACGCGACGTTGATATACGGAGTAACGCTACCGACGTTTCTTTCCGGCTGAACCTAACCCGAGAGTGTACACAGAGAGACGTTACGTGAATGCACTACCTTAAGAATACCTGGCCGATTCAGTGCACCAACACATCGATACGATTTACCGGTAGGTGAATGTGCCTACACCGAAGCTTAACTCGATTCGCTAGCAATCCTCTCATTAGAGAAGGGACCTCATTATACGGCTGCGCGCCGCTGGTCCTTGCTACGATTATATTACATTATTGTAATTGATTGCAGCACATGTAACTGCGGCGTGATTCTTAAACAATAAACTCATTACCCGGTAACAAGGAACGCCGATACGGCGCGCCGCCAGTAATAACCTATCTCTCCTGTTGCTAGATCCTGGGCGCAGGCCTGTACGCGCGTACAATGATCCTCCAACGACCGATTCGCTTTTGATCGATCCCTCGACCGATCTCAACGGTCGTAAAACCTCGTGCACAACAACTGTCAGTTCGTTCTCGTTCCATCTTACACAGCTATAACCCTTTCTCTTTCTCGTGCTTTCTCTTTTGCAGGAGCTGTTGCTCTTTTTTTATATTCCTCTCTCTCTCTCTCTCTCTCTCTCTCTCTCTCTCTCTCTCGCTCGCTCGCTCGCTCTCGTTCTATTACGTCCTCTGCCTTTCGTCGTTGGCTCAAACACTCCAGAACGAAGCGCATCACCGCTCGGAGTTTATCCGATCTTTACCATTTGCTCGTAACAAATCGCCAACATTTCGAAAGCGGAGAACCGCGTTGAATCTGCCTCTGCGAGTTCCACGCTTCGTTGCGTTATTTGTACACTTCCAGCATATACCGGATCCAGGGGTTTGCCGCGGATCTTGTCACGAGATTGAATGATTAAACCGATCCATTTTCTTTTTTGTGACCCTTTGAGTCGGGCCGATGATAAATTGAAACGAGAGGATAATAATTAATATTGTTTACTTTTGAAAGCTGCGCTCCAAATATCGATTTCAATGGTTTGTTTAAATGAACATTTCTTTTCTGTTTTGTGTTTTTCAAGGAAAAAGATTAAAAGAATTGAAAGATTTCTATTACTGTTTACAAAATTATTATCATATCATCATTATCGCGTGTTACAGAAATATGAAATTATTTAAACGATCGGGAAATCGCGAGCTTTAGTTTGTTATACTGTTATCATGCTATTTGTGGTCGCATATATCTCAGGTAAATCTTAAATTTTATACACTTGCTATTCGATCTTATTGTGCCAATGTTTTTCTTAAACAATGAATTTTTTGTTCGTTAGGAAAACATCATAAGGATATAAAAATTCGAAGATCTTGTTTGTTGGGGTTGACTAATAGAGGAACGAGTGGAGGAATTTATTATAGAAAAATATATTGTAATAAGTATAGGTATAGTGTATGCTGATCCAGATCTTCACTCTTACAGTGTTACAGTACAATAGGAAAGCATTACAGGGAGCACGTTCATATATTTATAACAAAGGACATTACTAAAAAAGTTAACCTTGTAGCTCTAACTAAAGGCAACAAGAAACAGCAATAGGAATTTACTTATAGCTCTTTTGCTTCTAGACTTTGTAACCCAAAACAAAACAAAGGCACCTCTCCTTATTTCGAATCTTTTTGCTTCACTAAATTCTATTCTCTTCGTAACAGCAGTTTCCAGGTCACGGATATACAAAAGAAAAGGTGTAAAGTTTGTCTTGAAGTAATTACTTCAACATTGTTAAAGTTACAAGAGATTAACCCTTCACTGATATTCCTTGTATTAGGATATTTAATTTTAAGACATTGTCATAGTTCTGACAAAATTTCAAAATATTTTGTCTAACACATATTCCTGTAAAGTATTCGAGTACTTTCGTAGTCCGACGAATATTCTTGAAAGAAAACATAATATATCGATTAGTTCGAACGACGAGTCATACATCATGAGTAATGTCGTGAATGCTTCTTTTGATCCGGCGCGGTTCGAAATTACAGTGGGTAGAATTTCGCTGGCGTAGCAAAATGTAACAGATCCGGCGGGATCCGTGCTTGAAAATCGAGGCAATCATGCGGGAGAAGCCGGAACACGATGCTAGTCAGAACCGCGGACGCCTAATCAGCCGATTGCGCCGAGGAAATACCGTTCCTATGGAATGTTAATGCGATCTACACCGACGATCCTTAGAAACCGCGGGGCTCGATTCTCAACCGAGGCCAAGTTAAGCGCCAAGACGACCCACTTCACCGCCGCACGCACGTATCGTTGCGCAATAACGCCGTTCTGGTGGCTTACCTTCGATTATCCGCAAACACCGACCATCAAACACTCTTGGACGAGGGCCTTTTCCATGTCTAGGGGTCTTTCCAGTTTTAATGGAGACGTTCGCTTCCTCCTCATTATCTCTTCCGCGTTTCGAGCAGCGAGCGTGATACCAAACCAAACCCTCGTGTTTCTACAGATCCTTACATCGTGCCTTTTCTCGTAAACATATAACATTCGAGACAATAAATTTTCTCTCTCTTTCTCTCTTTCTCTTTTGTGATATTTTATAATATCTTAAATTGAGAATGGATCTTTTAGTGGAACTTTAATTGACAAGTAGATTTGAATTTTTATTATCTATTAATTTATTTGAATTTTTGAAGATAAATTTTTTATCTTAAACAGGAAATTATATTTTTTTTAAATAGGAGATTGCGAAGATGCTTTATTGTCTGTATCAAAAGATTTTGATGTACAAATTTGTATATTTTTTTTTTTACTTTAGATAAAGTACTATATTTCGTAGATAGGGAATTATTTTATACATTTTCTGATATTACATGCATTGTGTGCATTATCAAACTTAATCAGTTCTTATCTATAACTTTAAGTCTACACCTACTTATAAGTATACCTTTATATATATAATAACGACTTTAAGATAACACGAAGGATCTTGCGAACGAGCTTTGAAATACCTCGCGAACACGGAAATAAAACTACGGCAGGAAAGGTTCCATTTATATTTTCCTATAGCAAGAAAGCGGAAGACGATTTGATACACGGCTGAACAAACTGAAATTCCGGAATGATAGAGTCGGGTCCGCGAGCCACGCACGAGTCTTCAATCCGGAACTTCATTCGTTCTTGTGGAGATCAAGTCCTTGCTCCCCTTTCCACGGTTTCCGAGATACGAACGCATAGCTATGCCACTTTTGATATGGTTCCGGCTGGGCAAGGACCTCTCGACCCTGCCTCGGGTCGAAGCTTCGCTTCGAGGGTCGTCGCGAGGCGACCAGATGGCAGAGACCTTTCGCTTAGGTGCTTTCAAGGTGTGCACGTGCACGTTCAATCTTGCTCACGAATGCGAAGCTTGACGCGTCGGCGTGATATCGCATAAACGCGCGTTTCTATCGAAATCGGAAGAAACTCCCTTCTTCCGCATGCTTACCGGACCCCGATATTTCACATGGCTAATAGATTAAAATTCCTCGAATCAACGTCTTCCTGACGTCTCTTAATTATCGAATTGACCGTAAAAGGACTACTGAGGGTCAGATCACTGATTAACTTAAAACGTACGTATCTATTAGGTTGTCCGAGAAGTTTCTTTCGTTTTATAAAGAAACAATAGACGCACAATGTTTCTTGTTTTATATTAGTTTATTGAATTGTGCACGAATATAATAATAGAAATAGAACGAAATGGATCATACCTAATTTAATAAAATAATATAGAACAGAAATTGTTGTTCATCTATTATCACCTTATGAAACGAAAGAAACTTTTCGGACAACCTAGTATTATATATTAGGGCAACTGAATCTTCTCTTGAGTCACAATCTTCTCTTATTATATAATGATTTTATTATTATTAGATTACAGATATTTATCCAAGTTCATATTCTTTGCGAATATAGAGAATTAGAATTAATTCGATAGATAGAGAATTTTTCTACTTAATAAATATTATATTTTAGATACTTTTGCATGTCTATGGATTCTACGCATTCTTGTATCTCTCGATTTTCTAGAAATATATAAAGATATACAGTTTAATTATTAGAATTATTTTAAAATAATTTCTCCGAAGTATTTTTCATCGTTTCAAAATTTCCAACCCGCAGGATGTAGCAATATATTCTGACTTTTAAAATCAAAATTATTTGTCACTTAGCTCCAATACAGTAGGTATAGTATATATACACTATGATAAATCCCTTGGCACAAACTATACTGCGTTGTAACGTTCAGATGTACCAGTATAAATTTCCTAGTAGCAGAACTGTGACAAACGTCCCCGTATAAAGGTTAATTAATAACTAACCATGTCATAATCATGACAGGTAGCAACTGGCTGCAAACGAGCCACGGACAGCCAACCACTAAACGTATGACAACCGATGATCCACTGAACATTCAATAGAATTTCCTATTAACGTCAAATGCGAATACGGCAGTCGACAATTTTTTAGAAGTAGGTTTCTTTTTCTTCATATATTACAATACAAACATAAGGGGAAATTTTTGTGTATAAACGCAGCATTCAATCAAAAGCATTTAGAACGTCTAAACTGTACACCTTAGATTCCTAACATTGCGGGTTGTGACAGATAAATCTTAATTTTATGGTCTACTAGAAACGAATCTTTTCGTACATTCACGCGAAAGAATATTCTTTTTCTCGTGTTATTATCTAAATGTGACTTATATGAAAATAATTCAAGTAAAACATATACCTTTTATCGTAAGTAGAAAAGAATGTTCGACCAAAAATGCATGAAATTGCAACACAATTATCAAGCATCAATTTTGTTGTACCTTAGATCTGCTTCAAGAATTATATCCGTGATATTCCCACTTTTTAAGCAACAAAGGCTTCAAAAATTCTGACTTTGACATAAATATTTGAAATTAAATAGATAGCAGAGGAGAATAGTCTATTTGAAAAAGAGAATTAAATATGCGATCGTTTTGCGTCAAAGGACCTTCGTGCGCTCCTATGGCTGAAAAAATCCGATTAGTAAAATGAGTCGATGGTATATAATTGAAACGCTGGAATATTCTCTTTGTTCCGTCTTTCTACGCTTTTCTTTTTCATTACCATTTTCCACACTAAAATATTTTTAACTTCAAAAACGTTTAGCTTCACTTGTTTCGCAAATGTTTGTGTAAAAGCTACGGGTCTTTCTGTGTCTTAAGTGTAAGAATACCGACGCATATGAATGAATAATGTTCATGTGAAACAGATAACTATAAACCGTATAACTGAAAAAAGATCGTGCTTTTTGTTGATATGGAGAAAAAAATCTCCCCGGTAACTATTTGCGGAAAGCTTTGCTTCAAATATAAAGAAATAAAGACAAAATATGTTTAATCTAAATGGTACATTTTTAATCGTGGAATAATTGAAAACACGCACTTTTTCCTTCGAAATATTTAAAAATTGGACAAAGATTTTAAATTCATTTAAAAAGCATCTTAGTAGAGAGTAGGAATTGTCCAAAAATCTTTACTTATAAGTTTCTGAATATTAAAGGTAATATCAATTCGTAATGTCAAAAGATTCTTTTATTTATTACCTAAAAACTAACTTCGTCAAAAACCATATAAAAATTACTATGAAGAACATTTTCAAGATATAATTAATCTACTTACAAACTTACAACTAAATAGTTAGTTAATTTCAATTAAATTTAGATTCTGATTTAAACTTCATTTTATTCAAACGTAATGAAGAAGTTCTCTAATCGTGCACGCATTATCGTCGTTTGCAACGATACGAAGATAACGGATCTGTAAAATCGCGAATTCTTATCTAACCGCTGAGGCACCTGATTCTCTTGACTCAACCTACACCGATCATCCCTTTATGGGCAACTATAATGAGAAGGTTTTAACATGCATTACTGCATCTACTTACGCAATTTCCGATAATCTTTGGAATAAAATCAACGAGATCTTATGACATGTACGTATATACTTAACCGGCTGGTAACTGTATACTCGAGCCAATATCTAAACCCTTGTATTCAAAGATGAATGCGGAAGAAAAGTCGATCCGATTGACGGTAACGAGCTCGACTACAAATTAGACCGAATGATCATTATAACGATCGAGATCCCGTCAATTTTTCTAAAATCTGACGCACCGTCATCGATGTATAATTGTAGTTGTAGCATAACCACGATATCGTGCCAATTTTTATTTCTCCCTTTTTCGTGGTATTTTCTATGGGGAGAGGAGAAAACGTAGTGACGTGGGCATAATTAGTCCGGCCACGATCAAAGCGTTCCTCTAATGCCTTCGAGCGAACGCAAAGTGACAACGATGAAAAACAGCGCGCGTGCAGACGCGGGAATGTAGCGCGGTAAAATATTTAGCGAGAAAAATATTTAAACAAAATCGACGTTCTGCGTTGACTGGCGCACAGGGGCAGAGGAGTCGTACCGTGGATATAAAAGAGTATTTGCGCATAGTCTTATTATCTGATAAAGCTCCGTCTTTTTTATCGGACTCTATGTACGCTTCATTTTCACAGTATCGAATTTTTCATACTGCAGCATAGTAGTTTGTAGTCCTGTTATTAATATTCTAGAGTGAATATATAAAATGTTGTTCGTGATATAACGAGCAAATATCGGGTAAAAGAAACATAATTCGCTAGAAACAGCAAGTAAATTACTAAAATCACGAAAAATTCATGAAATCGATAGAAATGATTAAACGCTGCTATAGGAGGGTTTATTCTCTCTCGTTCACTTTCAGAAGTCACGAGTGGCAAAGAAAGAAAATGTTGCCCCTATATATCGTTCCATCCTACAACACTAACTAACTTATAACACTAACACATACAACAAATACTTTTTATAGCTGTAAATAGGGAAAATCCAGTGAAATGACAAATATACGAGGAATCTGGGTGGCTCGCAGCTATTTCTCTGCAACTTTTCCAGAAAGATAGCCCGACCGTTCCCTTCGATGTTCCAGCTCGCATGAAACGTCGAGGATGGCCGCTTCATGACCAAGAAACACTCGAGACTCTGTAGGGGCGTGATATAACGTCCTCCTTCTCGATCGAGGAACCCAATAACTGGAAAACGCACCGAAGCGTGTAGAGGTGCTTTCGATTCTCCAAGATCTACTCGAGGAAGACGAAAAGAGAGAAGAAGAGCCCTGTGCGCCGTGTGTCGATTCGCGTTGAATCTCGAGGCGAGTGCGTCCGCCTCCTCTGCCACCCGCAACACTGGAGGCGGATATCGCGACCGAAGACGGGAAAAAGAACCAGGTCGCCGGAAAACGACCGTCCGTTGAATAGGATTCGCGATGCAGCAAACGAAAAATAGCCATGTTTCATACTCACCGGCACAGGAAGTCTCTCTCGCCTAAACAGAGCTCCAAACAGTGCTGTCGCGAGGAGGCATTCATAGTTCTGCGTGTGTGCCCCTGAAGACGATGCCCCTGGACCCTGTCGATACACCAGGCACGTTCGCATGGTTTCACAGCCAAGCAGCTCTTCTGAGCGTAAATCGTGAATACTGGAAACTGGGATTGTGAAAGAGCGCCTGGAACAACAAAAATCGTCGAATCAGGTTACACATTTAGGCTGATAAAAATTGGATTTCTCTTCTTATCGTTTCCGAAATATAAACGAGAATATTCTTAAACAAACAGATGCAGTTAAAGTTTTTAAATATTTACAAATTTTATCGTTAAAGGTGCCACGTCGTTTAATAATTGGATTAAAATATTTAAATACATTCTATCGAGAAATATATCGAATAATGTAAAAGAGTAAAAATTTTAGTCTAAAGGAGTACTATTGATTTTTATTAAAAATAACTTTTAGATCATGGTGATACGTGTATGTCATTGCTTGAAAACTTGTTTTTAAATTTCCCAATTTTCTAATAATAATACGATACGATACGAGACAAGGTGATAATTCGTTGATTTTTGTAAAATACCAGCGTGTATACTCACAGCGTGTATATTTTTCTTGATTAAAATATGTTTTACAAATTATAAATTGCACGGCGCGCAGTGCCGAAGCTATGAATGTTCTAATTCAACTTCGCAAGTTGATATTGATGCGGATGAGTGACTGTTATACTCTGAGCGGACGAAAGTACTTCTCGCTCGGGGCAGCTCGTTATTCTTTCCCTGTCGATGGTTGAGTCGAGAAGGACAGGGGCCGCGTTAAGTGGTGGAATAATTTCTGCGCCCTAGTGTCGCTGTCGCATCATCCCTCTTTTACGAAATCATAATTAATCTCGGCAAACTTGACGGATAGAGGTGGGGCATTTTCGATCGTGATTCGTCGAAAAGTTTTCCGCGAGATAGAGAGAGATAGGTAGATAGATAGATAGATAGAGAGGGAGTGGGGGACTGCCACGGGGAGAAGAACAAGTTAACGCGGTAACAGGTTCGCCAAAACACGGAACATCGATCTTCCAGCAGGCGCTAAAGATATTCAATTACTTGGCTCTAGAAGGCTTCGCGGGACTAATGACTGTAGCTAATTTTAATGGTCGGCAAGAGACCACAACGATAACCGCAACGTTAAACGAACGTTCGTTTTGCGGCTTCGACACGATCTACGATGTCGAATCATTCGTGGAACGTCGGATAGTAGGAAGATCTTCACTCGTTACGGGCCGAAGGATAAGCGCATTATAGTAATCAACGGCCACTTCCGGGGGCCTATATGCAGAAGACAGGTACCATTTACTCGTTATAATGCTACCGCATTACCAGATAATGGAACATCGTCGGATCGTAAATATTTTACAGGCACCCAGAGAATTTTATCGGAGAGCTTTTCACGCTTCTTACATTGTTCTCAACCGTTTCTCTCGTTTCTCCTATTCTAATCGAAAAATACCATCTCTGTTAGGCATTGGGTATGCTTTATATAGTTTCATTATTCTCATGTATTTCGTCTCTAAGCAACGTATAATAGGACTTCAAATATTCTCCTCGATTGAATTTCCTTCTAACAATTAGAAATGTCATGAAACCCACTATCCAAGCCACTAGATGTCCTATCTGGCATCCTTTCATTTTTCAAGATCCGAATCGCTCAGAAGCTATGTTGATTAACTTGATAAATTAAAATATCTGGAAAAACGACTATTATAGATATTGTCTTTTTTTCATTTTTCTGAAATTTACCATTATTTGTGCTATCTCGTTATGATAAATAAATTTATAGAAATCATAATGGATAATATGGAATTGATCGAGTGTCACACTTAACGAAATTATTGCTATCACGAAATTGTATTATAACGAATTTTCTTCTTCAAAGGGTAATTAAATACGATATGGGAAATTTTCATATTTTCGTGTTTTTTCTATGTTGGCGAAAATTACAGGGAATATTCGTAGACGTGAGAAAGAACGAATATTGTAAAGGGGAAAGAATACGGTCACCTTAATTATTTGCATTATCGCGATCTCTTTTAGCTCTGATTCATAACCTTTGACGGTGGTTAATTAAAAATCCGTAGAACTGTGACTTCAGTTGACACAAAACACGATTTATCAATTAACCGTTCTCGGTTTTTTAACATGGGAATGGTCCTGGCAAGTAATCAGCCAGCTGAATCGATTTGGTAGTTGTGCACGTAGGAAAAGAACGTTTCTACCTGGACTGCGGAAAAGAAGCGTCACACGTAGGCCGTGGTATTGACCGCTGCTATCGTTCCGTATTTTTCACCGTTCGTTTAACCAGCTCCCTTCCGCGTCGCTCGTTTCGCTATGAAAAATATCGTTCCCGTACCTGCTATACCACAAACTACTGTTGGAATACCTGAACGCCCAAATGCGTGATAAATACTAGTCGTTAAGTGTACCGAGCAAGACTAATTCTTGAAGGGAAATTTAACTTTATCATGAAACGGTTGATGCTCGTTATTTATTTCACTGGGTTTCGTTCAGTATGAATTTCTGCTTACCATGTCGTTTAAGACAAATTCTCAAATAATAATAGACGATAATTTTTTAGAACGATGGTTACTTTTATTATAACATGATCGTGTTTGACACGAAGTCTGACTCAATTTCACTTATACTATTCATATCACTCATACATACGTAATTATATATTTACACATATATATTGATCGAAAGTTTGGAACTATTATGCGTTTTATAGAATGCAAGAATTTAAGAAATTCCGTTTAATATTCAACAAATCAAACTTATAATTTCCATAGTAGACTATTTAATTGTGCCAATCCTCGTCGTACTATATAAAATCTAGTAAGTCGTACTGGTAACGGAAGTCGCACGCTATCCATCAACGTGGAGGAATACAAATTGCTCGTTGAGCGTATGAAGCGAAATAAAACAATAAGCGTGTCGAATCGAAACTGCCAATCTCTGAGAGCACGACGCTCTGGCGCTAGTCCAGCTTCCCTTACATTCCTACTTCCATTTCTTCGGCTGGGGATGCAGATTCCAAGCAAGATTGCGTACAGTCATAAATCTTTTAATTTCTGTCACGATACGAAAGTGGAATAGTAGGGAGATTAACATGCTTGCCTTGAAAGCTATCGTCGTCTCCTTGCAAAACCGGACGCTTCTCTACTTTCCGGCAACGTATCGAGCTCATTTCTATCAGCGGGTTATTCGTCTCGGGGCCGGGTCTTATCGTCCGACCACTTCGCTCCGGAAAAATCTTCCGCTTCGGAAGGACGTGCGCCTCCGTACTTAAGCGAAACGAAATAGCTTTATATCGTCATAAATCTAGCACAGATTTATCGACCGGTGCACCGTTCCACCGCAACATTCTACATCATTTCATATACCGAGACAGAGGGATTCTTTGTGAGCGAGGCTAGTAAGGAAGTAACAGAAAGGAAACTTCCACGTGTAAGTTGTCACGACATCGAGGGAAATGCGGAACGGCCCAGGGCTGGCCGCATCTGCAGCGTCGGTATTACGGAACGGCGATCGCACAAAATGATGCAAGTAAAGCGTCTGTGTTCCATGGTACCCGTGGAATAGTTCGATTTCTGATATACGAGCTACATTTAGATACGGTTCAACCTCAAGTGGCATCGACAATGTCCCAACCCTTTCCTCGGACTCCTCGTCGCGGTAAACTTGATGTACAATCTTGGTTTTCTTTATCTTCTCTCGGATACCCCTTTTCTCTCTTCTCGCTTTCTTTTTCTAACCGCTGTTATTCCTCCCTGTCGCGTCCCTCCGGCTCCCTTCCTTTCGCGAACAAAGGCAATGAAATTCCTTCCTTACGTGGACTTTCCGCGATTCTTCTCGCATTCCGATACACGGTGGTCTCGCTAAGCATTCCACTTTGAATATTACCGAGATCACTCGAGGCAGGGTAGAATGTCGTGGTTTAGAGACTGTTTTGAATCTTTTTCTTTCAGTAATATACAGTAGATGTGAATAATATTTCTTGAAAAAAAGCAATTTTTTCACTGTTAAGTGGTGGAATTATTAATTTACTGACGTGATAATTATTTCACGATAAACGTTCTCATACCATTTTATCTCATTAGAATTACTATTTATTATTATTAATAATCAATAGAAAAAACATTCAATAAAAAATATTCAGTCTTGAAAGTATTAAAGATTGTGTTCTTGTATCTTTAAGAATCACGGATTAGACATCCGGATACAAATACAAATTTTCTTTATCTAGCTGTGTTAGTATTGTAGCAAATCAAAGATGCAATCGATTATGATAATAAAGGTTTCCATATGGGAAACGACGCTCTATGGTCATAATTCCTTAGAAATTAGATTTGCTACGCGCTACAAATTAAGTCCCTTAATTTTGTTCTTTAATTGGCGGCAGTCATGGAAGAAGTTAATTTAATCCATTGCAAGATAATTTTCTATTATCGAAGAATCATAAACGGTGCTCCACTCCACTCCACTATGCGATCATATTTCAAATATCTATGTATAGCTCGTTTCTCATAAATAAATGAAATACAACTCGATAGAAGTAAAGACTATCGTACAAGCTTACACCATCATCGACGTAACCTTCACACTTAACGAACCGTAAGAAATTGCGTGAACATCTATATTATTGCAAATTGAATATTAGAGTAAAATTGAATACCACGCCATTCGATAACTGACTAGATTTTTCCAAGCCTGTTCTGTCCAGTAATTGTTCTTAATAATTACTATTTCACACTCTGTAAATATGTTTAACAACGCTACATTAACTACAGTGAATAATTATTTAATCGAGCTGCTTAATTACCGCATTAGCTTTCGAACTTATTCAGGTTTGAATTAATTTGGATTATATATTACAGAGCTGATCAAAGGGAAGAGTTGTAATTATAGATGTTCCAGTGGAGAAAAATCTAACGCAATGAATTATACGTTTATCGTTTATCCCTCTAGTACCGTGATTTTAAATGTTACGTATCATGTTCGTGATATATTACACAGAACAGAATACGTTATTGTTTAAGAGTAGAGTGCACTCGTACGAATACTTTGGAGAAGAAATCAGTGCGCATAAAGTCACGCAATCCTCTCATTTGCATTAGACTTTTCCCCAATCTAGTTTCATTTCACTTACAATTTATAATTTCTTAATAATTATTATTTTCTATAAGCACGTGTGTAGAGTGCAGATTCGTTGTTATAGTAAAACCTTTTTTATCTTGGCAGCTGTCATTACACAAATTTTCATGTACAGTTTCATTTCTATAAGTTTTTTTTAAGGTAACGATGGCTGCCGGACCACCCGCAATAAGATTATGCCGTGTACTTTTACGTTCGTTTCCCAGCGCATAATTGTGGCCGGTCGTTACGCGGGCTTAACGTGCCGTGTAAAGTCACAGTTTTTCAAGTAGCCACCAACCGGATGTTGCGCAATTGTACTGGCTTTCACGAGTTGACGCAGCCTCCATAAAACGAAGAAACGACAAATAATCGGACCGAGCAAACGATTGCAAAAGAATCGCAATCGAAATAACTCGGTTTTTCTCCATTTCTTTAATAAACCGATAAACTGGCGATTATTAACTCGATACGATATACGTGCAGGAGTTTTATTTTATTTCGTATTGGTACTTTGTGTTGAATATTTTTGTCCAAACTCTGTTTGCCACCAGCTTTTACATATTCAATGAAATTCGCTCTAATATTAATTAGCAATCAACCGTTTAGAACCTCTTCGAATTAATTAAGTTGATATTTAAGTCGCTTGATATTTATATGACTTTAATTCAAACGAAGTAACTTGCAGAATTGTACGAGTGTTACTACTCGACACTAAATTATTCGAATTTGAACAATTTAATCAATTTGAACAGGACTTAATACAAACTAGATAGTAAAAGTTGATTTAGATCAAGGAAGTAATACCAAGTATGAGACTAGAAATAACATTCCTTTAGATAGCGGCTGTTGATTCTTTCAAGTCAAGTCAGTTGTAAGAACCTCAACTTAAAATTAGGAAGGATATTTCAAGTCAAGTAAAATAATAGGTCCACATCAGTAAAGTGGTCTCAAGCTACGATGGGACTCCATTTATTGGAACGAAGCTTTAGTTAGTGTCTGATTAAACGAGCTTCTACCGTCTGAACTCCTATTAAATGGACGAAAAATCTAATGCAATGAAAGAAATCAACAAATTCTTATTATATAAACTCTAGTTGCATATCTGGTTACATTATTCTATAAACTCGTTTGTTCCTCGATAATTTCAGGTAAGTGACATTTTATTACATTTCAATACAAGTAATTTGACTCAGCATAAGGACTCGAAGATATATAACATATTCATATTGATAATATGATATCAAATTAATTAAACTTAAATCGCCTGAATTGTAATAAACTGATTAAGAATCTGAAGAAGAACGAAGACCATTTTTTTGTTTGCCTAGCATCGTCCCGTTATAGTTATTCATCTATTGACTAATGCTCGAATAAAATATTTTGCTTCGTTCAAATTTGTCCGTACAGCGAATACGAAGCGTACGCTGAAGTTTAGCATGTATACAAAGTCTGAATAAGAAAAGTCTTCTCGTTGAATCAGCGCCAACATTTTCAATCGCCCTTTGCACTCGATAGAGGCTCTCTTTTTCTCCGCCTTCTTGTCTGCTCGGCAGACAGTGATGCAATTCGAGGAATTGAATGCATTCGTACTTTTAACATTCTTCGACTGTCGTGCTTGTCCTCCTCGTCACGACCACTTCTCTTTTTCCACTTTTCCATCGCCCTTGCTGTTTTTTCTTTTCACCCTGTGACACGCCAGGGGATAATGCGTCCAGAGCCGCGTGTCTTCGAAATTTTACTTTCAAAAATGTCGCGACATTCGCCCTTCGTGCTGCATTACGTATTCCGTTGAATTATTTCGAAACGTTCGAAGCATTTTGGAAATATTGTTTCTCTCCTTATCAATAAATGTATTATAATTATTTCATTCTGTAGTATAAAGATACCGAGATGTTGGTATTGATGCCGGTACTAATTTATTGTAATAATATTGTTACTGGAAAAGAAACAAGTAATAAGAAAAGAATGCGATATATATATTTCTGAATGTATATTTCTTACATATGTTGATCTCATATTATAAACACAGAATGTACATTTCAACAAATTCTTCAACAACGAAATCTTTATACAATTCTGTATGCTTTAATTGCTGTTTGATGGACTTACTTAAAATACATTTTTAAAATTCCAAATGTATATACTTTTTAATCTGAAAAATAAGTCTAAAAAATAAGCCAACCATTTCGAATGGAAAATGGACATTTCATAAATGTAAACATATCTTCGTACAATCTTCTCTAATTATTTATCCAAAATTTCAGTGTGTACTTCCAACGCGTCTTAATATTTTCACCAAACGTGAGGACAATTAGCTGAATGTAGCAATATCTTCCCTAAAACGTGTCACGAAACGGGACTGCGTGGTCCGCAGCCGCAGAGAATACAATATTCCAAGCACGTGTTCCTTCTAGTTCAACCAATTCCTCGGCAAATGAAATGAGCATCCTTTCAGGCAGAGTCTAGCCACGATAATCGTAACAAAGTTACCGCGACGTAAAGCTGTCGGGCGCAACGAGGACGCGATAACACGCGCACGCCTTCAACGGGGACCATCTTGCCTCAGACACGAAAATATGCATTTCGCTGTTGTATAATTGTCGTAAATACGTAAGCGCGACGCGAGCTGAAGGTAGAAGCTCGCAGCGGACTGGCTCGTCACTTTTTCAGACCGCGTAATGTCGTCAGAACGAGTACGCTTCACGAGGGCGCAAACCGTGTATCTGTGATGGTATGTTTCTAATTTGCGTGCATGCACCGTGCACCCCATCAGGCGCGGCAAGAATTTAATACACGAAACCACGCCTAGCTGGGTCTATGGAGAGAGATAGAAGGAGAGAAAGAGAGAGAGACAAAGCACAACCTATGCAAACCGGTGCCGTTCAAGCACAACACCACGTACTAGCTGAGTCACGAGCACGCGACCAGATCTGCACGACTGAACAGAGGAGCGGTTCCAATAACGTAATTACTTTCGTTGCTTCGCCGGAAACTGTTCGCACTTCGAGCACGCACGCCCTGTCTATTCAATATGCTTGTAATCTTGTGATTTTACCTTTTGATGCACTTTTTACACGTAGGAGAAAGTCAGCCGTGGAATAGATTGTCTGGATCGCTTAATGGAAGCCATGAGCATGTTACTGTTGAGGATAGACGATGAAGACCTCTGATTATGTATACATAAGGTTGGGCGCTGTCAATCTATGAATCTGATAGTAGATTCTTGGAGGAATTAATGTGTAATGACTTTGAGACTGCTAGTAATGTTTAAAAGTAGACTGGAATTTATATAATACTAAATATAGCGTTGTATAATGTGAAACTGGAACTGTCTGAATATTGTGATTTTAACTGAGATTATATTTCTTTTTTATTCTAATCTCCTTTTCTAATTATATGAATCGGTTGTGAAGAATGTTATTTCTTGAAATAAAAATGTTTATTATCATGAAATTTCTACTGTTTGAACTGAAAAAAAAGGATAGATCTAGAAAATGGATTGAACAAAATTTAAATCACATTTGGTATTCTATAGCGAATTCTACTTATATGTGTAAATATACCTTTTCTTTTTGTGCATTTAAGAAAAATTTGATCTGGTATTCTTGTCTTGATTTAAAAGAATAAAAGTATATCTCAACAATAAAACAATTATTGAACACGCGTATTTTCATCAATGTCTGAACAGGGATCTTATCTTACGGTAATTCAACACTGAAAGCGCTTTACACTCTCTTCTATAGTATCTTTAAACTGTTCAGTATTTGCATACATCGATCTCAGCGTGTAATGATGTGTTGGTAAAATCCTTTAAAGAACGATCTTCCTACACGTAATTCTCCACTTGGTAGTTCCAACGTGTAGGACTTTAATACGCTTTATCGAACACAATTGGCTACCTCAGGTAGCTGTAAGATGAGATAAATAGTCGAATGGTCAGGTATGACGAAGTCAATGACTACTGGTTATACCTTCACGACCAGCAGTAACCTTTGAACTACGAATGACTATGCAACATTGGTATTAATCGATTCGGAAGCTTTCAGAGAAGTTGCTCCGAGCACGATGACTAAACGACTTCGATGTATGTCGTTTGTAGATTCTGAAACCATAAACAGCACGAGGGTCTGTCCATCTAAATAATGGAGACATCTACTCTTTTAGATTCTAATCCAATGAAGACCATTTAGATACGTATTTTATTCTTTAAAAATCTTTTCGTTATTATAATTTGTGTATCTATAAATACATATTAATGAATTATGTTAATGAATTCTTTAATGAATAATAATTCTGTGAAGTATTAGTACTCTTTTAGTAGAATATTTTTATTTTAATTATGTATTATAATTATTTATTATTGTTATTTCGATAATAGTCGATCTTTCTTCTTCCATCTTTATATCCAATTCTTTGTTATAGAATTAACTAAATCAATTATTTATATTGTTTAAATCTTTGATGTTTTAAAAACTTCATTTTACTTCGTTTATATTCCTGTATATATATTTTATATTTATATTCTTTAAATATTTCAAATACATATTAAAAGAGTTCAAACTACAAATACGAATTAAGCCTAAGAAAGATGTAATTAACCAAGTTCGAATTAAGTAATGATACGCATCAACATTAACTAGCTTTCCACTTAGTTTACTACATATTCAATGCAACAAGTTTCCACTCAGTCTCCCTACTACAACTTGACATAAGTACTACTCGAATATTTAAACCACTATTAACTACCCGTACCTACATATCAATCAATCGTTATTCAAAACACTACCATAGCAAAACTCAATCTTAATCGAAGTTGCTTAATCCTAGTATGGCAGAACCACACCTATATCTATAGCTAAGGGTCTATATTAATATTATTTCTATACCTACAGCTCAATACCTATTTCTCTGAACAATTTTTTATTTCTTATCGAAGTTATCACAAAACTACTCCCGATATTCATATTCTATCATACGTTTATTTCATCGTCAAAGTTTCACATAATAAAGCCCCGGAAATTTTGTTTTCTTCGCATGTTAAACGTCGATGACATCGAATCACCCGCACTCAACGTATTAATAAATATTAAAGAAGGGAGAAACAATATTCTGCAAAAAAGAATCAAAATTCATTCGTCAAGATTGTCGACACAAAGTTCGCGTGGCATGAAGGCGTCGTCCCCGGCGATCGTCGGAGGTGTCTCTTCCTGGCTCGGTTATCTCCGACTATTAGCGTTCGACTCTATGCAAATTCAGCAGCAAGCTGTAGCGGTGCTGTTCGAACGGACCCCATAAATTCCGGTGGACACGAATGATCTCAACCTTTCTCTCTCTCTATCTCTCTCTCTGTTTATGTTGTGGCATTCGTGGCTGGTCGTTTGACGACACCGTGAACATATACTACCGCGATGTAAGCGTACACGGAAGGTATTCGCTTACGTATGCCTTACTTACCTGGATATCCGCGGCCACAACCGCGAAACGATACACGCGTTTGCACGCACACGCGCGTGTCTAGAGGCGCGGGCACCCGTATTGCGACAACGAACGCTTTAACGCTTTGGTTCCGAGCGATCGAGCAGGCTACCTGCCACCTTTTTCCTACGTGTACCAAGTGTAGTCGACTGCCGGGGGTATTTAGTATTCGAAAGGCATCGGACCCACGGTACTTCCCACGGCTATTTCAAATCCACTGTGTACACTCTTTCGGTATTCAACGCTGACGCGATCACTCGACACGCAATGCTCCGCGTTCCTTGTCGTTGGACACACGAAAACAGACTCAGCCCGTATTAATCGCTAAGGTTTTTGAACTCGGTCTTGTGGACTCGATGCTAGTAAAACGATACCTTGACGTCGACAAGTGGAATGTTCAGAGGTTTAGCTTGTATGGGGGTAAAAGAATGGTGGTTTCACATGTTTGCCGAGGGATATTTGGGTTCGTAACGGAATGTAGCGTCGGAAAATATTTGAACTATATTTATGGGAAATTCTTGTAGATATATTATGTGCGTTATACGGAATCTTTTTAAATTTTAATGGTTATCGTGATGAGATACGATCGTTATGTTTGTATAATTTGAGATACATGCGAGAATGTATGTAGAAGTTATATATTATATGTGGACAATGAACAAATGCTATATAAAATCATTTATCATCATTAACTAATATAAAATATAATAAGAAAGGAAAATTTGATCAGCAGAGTTGTGAACGAATATACTTGTGGCCGAATCTTATCAATTATCTTAACCTCCAATTGTTGTTATCTTATTATAGTCAACTATATAGTTTGAACTAAGTTTAAGTCACATTATTTAGCTTTAAAATATTTTATTTTAACCTGTATTCTATATGTTATACGATAAGTATCATTGATAGTTCGTGCCACATAAAATGTGAAATACGAATTAAAACAAAGTACACTGCAAATTATATAACGTAACCTAAACTGTTCCGGTTCACCTGCGACACAACGATACCAATCTAGACTGAAGATTGGAGATGTTTGAATAATTACATTTACAGTTGAATCTCTAATAAACGGTTCAACTAATACCTCGCCTCTTACGATTTGAGTAACGGTAGCACGAAGGATTTATTATTCCTTAAGAGCCGGTATTTAAATACAGTACAGCATATGTGTATTACCGGAGCTCTTATATTACGTACTAATCTGTGGCATGTGATAATGGTGACACGTGATGAGCTACATAAGCCATAAGTTATAACTCCATACCAGTTACGCTATCACGGAAGAATCTTATATTCTATAGATATTTCTTCCACGTAGGATCCAAAAGGAAACTTTAGTAGAAATATATTTATGACGAACAAAGTTGATTAAACTAATCTCAATTTTAATTCCTGTTCATCCGTTAGTATACTGTACGTACTATAAATAGATACAGTGTAAGTACAATTTATCGTAAAGTTGATAAGCATTGATGTAAATATAATATTTATAAATATTCTCATGTTTAGATATGATTCAAGAAGCAATTATTATCTCTTCGCTTTATGCTAATGTCGACCTATCCCTTCATAGTAATTTCTTAAAATACGGTACAGTTAGATACTTCGTTAATTACTATTCATATTAAACACCTTTATTAAAGACCTGATATGTTTACTATATATATAAGGTGAAACACGTTGTTACAATCCAATGTCGAATTAATAACATAAATTTGCCATAAATGTGGACGATCTCGGGACGAGTAACGGATCTTCCTACACACATTTAACGGTAACTTGATATGTCGTATTTTTGCATAATTTATTAAATTGTACTAAATTTCCGATTTCAAGGAATGATGGAAGTTATAGTTGGAAAACATGGAATGATTTTGTCTTTCTAAAGATCTTTGATGGTTCAAATCACATTTGATATTTTATTCCTATTGTTTACATAAATACTAAAACGTTAAATATTTTCTCTCTTCGCCATTAATATATTTACTATAGCTGCTAGAAAGACCAACCAATTATAACGAACATCGTTTTAAAGGATATATGAGAAGATAATTAAATTTGTTAAATTACAATTGTTATATGAATTTCATATGTTTTCACCTTTTTTCATTTAGATGAACGTATTCAGGGAAATCAATACAATTGAATGAGCTACTCCAAACGTCAGAGATACATTTGATCTCTCTCTATGTTTGAGACATTATCACGTCCAGAGAATTTAACCAACTGTAACGAATCTCTTTAGACTATGTATGCAGTCAGTCGCAAAATATCTGCTTAAGTGTGTCATATCCGTTTGAAATATGTATAATTTTACTAATAAATTTTCCTCATTTTCCAGCTAAAAATTTATTATTTTCCAATTATTACATCATCACTGTATAGCAAAGTAACAAATATTTATCAAGAGTAGAGTTTGTTTTATTTATGGATTACATAAAAAAAATACCAATTTTGAATATCTACTTGAATATATCTACGATACAGGAATCCCATATATCATATATATTCATTGACTTTCATTTACTTCCACGTATTCAAATGCAACCAATAAAAATCAGCAAGAATTTCTTAGATAGCTCAATATCGCAGTTCATATTTCATGTTTCTTCCTTGAATACCACCTCTGGTATTACCGATATGAATTACCGATACAATTTGCCGAAGACACCTGTTTCTTAGAATTAGAATAAACCAAGCAATTTGCGTAGACCGACCGTTATCGCTCGGCAAAGCAACCAATCATTCGTTACGAAGATCTGCACGTATCATCGTTGCTGGCGTGTTTACTTCCGTTCACGTTTCAAGTCGTTCGTTCCTCGAATTAACCTGGCACGCTCGTATTCAACGGCGCTGTCTCTCCTGGCAGGACAACCGTGTGTGAAATTGACTCGTGAATTATGTGTAATTTGTCACAGTAGTCTGCTGGCGGCGCCGAGCCGCGACTTCGCGGTTATACCGATGGCTGCGCCCACCGTAAACGATCCTGCATGCATGTCGCATCGCGTGAAGCTCACCCTTCGACTACGGCATCCGTGTTGTGCAATTAACCTTAGGCGAAACGACAATTTCAAGAATGCGGCAACTGTTACAATGCGTGTCCGCAGATAATAAATATGGAAATTTGTGCAACTTGCTTTGATTCAACAACCAAATGTATCGTTAAAAAATTCAACCAAGAGTAGTCAACAAAATAGTAGAGATAAAATGTCAACGTATCATAAACTATTCACTTTATCAACTTTTAGTTCACATACCGTTGGCCAAAAGTTTGCAATTACTAGGTCTTCCACAGAATTCGAGGGATAAAAAAATGTATTTAGCTTGGGAATTTTTTTTGTGAAAAATCAATCAAAGTACTATTATCACCTTGCTATCAATAATTTTAATTGCGAATTGATACTTTAACTTTTATCAATTTTTCGTCATCGCTTTTCTCTATTCTTCGGTGGATGAAGTTAAACAATACGCCTCTTAGAAGCCACATATTGCATTATTCATAGCAATGGTATACTGTCTGTTATTTCAATTCAGCATATTTTTCACCACAATGAAAAGTAATATTATTATCCAATTCTAAATGAAATTTTCCTCGACGTACAAACAGTTATGAATTGACGAGATATATGTGTATATAATCATGACAAAAATCTCGTGTAACCGTTTGTTTTACTCGTTCAACGTCCGCCAGACGTCCAAGAGCGACCGAAAATTCATTAAGCTGAAGCTCACAGCCAAAAATGTACCAAGCCACTTGACTTTGACTCGGTTTCGCGCAAAATAATAACTCTGCTCTCGGTTACACGACGATATTTTATCGCATAAAAAGCAGTAATATTTTTACAACGCAATTGCGACAGTAATATTGTCCGTTTGAAACCCTACCCTGGGTACCCCTAGTTGACCAACGCAGCCATAGATGGAAATAGCTGAAAGCAATCTCTTTCCATTTTAAAATCGTTTTAGCTACGTCGTTGCAGACCCGTATAATGTTGATCGTCGTTACTTTCTAATGGGTCTCATCTATTCCAGAATGAGCCATCCTTATTAAAGGATGAAAAGGTAGCGCCCTTGCGACACGCATAAAAATGTTAATGTTAGCCAGCAAATGCTTTCGGTTGGCCTCGTGTGGTTTTTTCGTTTCGTCTGAAAATCGTTATTATGCATCGAGGCCCTAGCGTTATGCACGTGCGGCGTTATGGCGTTGCAACGCCGCCACAGACGTTGGAATGCGGCCAGGCCCCGTTATCCAAGGATGGTTCGATGGTGAATAACCCGACGTAACGTAGCGAGTGACAGTAAATAACCGGACAATCAGATCGTGAAATCATTTCCTTGATCTTTCGTTAACGCTTCTGTGATTCCTTCCGAGCTTTCGTTCTGTGTGGTTGCAGCTCTGGAATGCATTCTATCGGATAATATCCAATCCGTAGCAAGATGAAACAATTTGTTGTTTAATACGGATAACGCTCGTAACCGCAATTAGGGGATCCTTGAAACTTCTTTTTCGAACAGTTGAATGACACGAACGAATAATGCGACTAAAAGAAGTACTAACGTTATTATAGGGACATAAACGTTTTTAGCTAATAGGCCAGGTTTAAATAAACCGTAGTGACACCGATTTCACTTAATTAATTCTGACTGAGAAAGTTTAATTATATGTTTGAACATTCCTATGTCGCGTGCGTATCTCATATGAAATTGCAGGAATTGAAATAAAACGATGGTACGCAATATCATAGGAATTCGTTGGAATGCTACTGACTCATATTACTTTATCATCTCATGCTACAATTTCTCACAGTTTTTCATTTCTTCCATTTCCATCTCTCTTGATGTTCCTATATTTTTCTCCGGTTTCACCCGGTAGCGGGTACGAGATAGCGGCAGCCAGCTTTGGAATTCTATCGGATTCCGTAGCCGACCTTTGCCGGTGTTGTCAACCTCGTTTGTTGCAAGGCAAACTGACTTAAGCTTATAATCCTCTTTGATCAGCAGTTAGAATTTAACCGTGGCGCATACGTTTCGAAGCTGGTAATGCTAAAAGCTGAAACCAAGCCAAGTCGAATCATGGAATATTTTATGCATGTGGTATCCCGCCTGGAAATCGAGATCGTTGGTTTCAATTTTCCAAATAACGATCCTAAACTACACCGGCCAAGACTATCCCTCTGTGACTTGAGGCAGTTGCTGTGGAAATCGTAAAATTAATTTTACTCGTAGTAGAAGAGCAGTATATCGCGCGACTTGGTTTCAACCGGATAGTTTTATTTATTCAAAGTGTGGCAGCCTCGGAACGTTTGATAAACAATTTCCCACGGGCGTCGGTCCCTCCGCCCTTCTTTTTCAGTTTCCGGTTTCAGCTTCGCGGCTTCGCCCAGAGCGCACTATAACCTCTTTATATCCAAAGTATGCAACAACAAAGTTTAAATCTCTCGGACACCAGGAGCGCTAACTTGGTATCGGCCCAGTTAGTTGCACGACTTTCCATCAAAACGCGCGAGGAAAACTTTTTACTCGATGGGACCAGCCCCCACTTCGTCCGAGCTACTTATCCCACCTACATCGTTGGAAAAGTTTCGACGACGATATTGTCGCGATTTTCTTTATCATTCTCTCTCTCTCTTTCCTTTTCTCTACGAGCTTCCCTATACACGAAGTCTCTCTCGATTCGCGTTTAAATAAAGACACCGACCGATAAGAGTGAAAAATGACTCGCTGGCAAGCTCAAGAGCGTCGAGTGGATATACATACATACTATACATACGTATATCGACAAAGCAACTGTGTGTCTCGAAAGACTTGTACCGGAGCCTCCCCTTTGTCTCTTTTGTCGAGACTTGCACGCCCCAGTGAAGAGAATCAACCACAAAGAAAACGCTGGAATTCTGAATACTGATTGCGCTAGAACGCGCTGCTAAAGTGTAAGAAATCGGTCTGCAAACGTATCGATAATGTATGCCCAGCTATGTACATTTTTCTTTCGATAATGTTTCGGAATAACTGCAGTGCATCTGCACTTTATATGCTACTATGTGTGTGATATCTCTATGACATATTTGGAGATTATAATATCTTTACCTTACTTAATATCTTATACCTTAAGAAAGGCGAGAAAGTTGTAACAGATTCAACACCAAAGTGAGATTATAATTGGATACATTTTTCGAAACTATCTGGATATTCGGTTATTTTTAACAAGACATGTGTGTACTAATCAAGACAAGATGATATTACGACGATTAAACTTGTTTGTAAAAGTCAATGTAAAACTGGTAGCTGTAATTGTAAAATCTTGTGTTATTATTTTATTACTTGATGAAGTTCTTATCTATAATTTCTAAATTATAAGTTAGACGAAAAATACTTTTCTGAAGTGAATTATACCTGTTGGTTGGTTTATTAAACAGACGAGTGATAAAATCGTAATAGTTGACTATATTAAAATCACTTCAAGTACAAACACAGAGACGGTATATCGGTCGTAATCGTCGTATGCTCAATGGTACTGTTCAACTCTACGCTCGTTATTCGACTGTATGACTCGCTATAATGATTGTCAGTCTATTTATATCGACCGGTGTTGTTATAGAAAGTTCAAATGTAACTCCGGTTGACGATTACAAATAGCGGCGATAATGTTTTGTCCGGAGTTCGTTTACCTCTGAACCTAGCAAACCAAAACAATGTTGGCACTCCAAGGCACAACAATATGAGTCTCCTCCGACTCGAATCTACCGTTTACTCATATGCCGCTACATTTATATTGATAAAATATTTTCCACAAAATATATGGACGTGTATAGTAAATGATAATAATATTGTAGTGTCTCGTAGGTAATAAGTAATTTAAAGTCCTTAACAGCTTATTAAAAGGAAATAATAAAGGCTGACATTCCATTCACCGGATAGAATCTAGTCCCAATATCAATCATTTTAGTTTTTACAAAGCTTTCTTAATGCCTAGAAATTAGATACTCTAAGAGCCTGCAAAAACTACTCGAAGGAATTCGTAGTTAAAAACGAAGAGGTCAGAAAAGGGAAGATAGCTAAAGATTCTTTCTTCATTAAGACAATTTATATCATTATACATATTAGTCACTAAAATATTAATTTTATGACGTACACACACGCGCGCATACACACACAATATGCGATCTTCAAGTTTTTCTCAGATGTTAATACGAATTTTTTAAAGAACTCAATATATACATATCCTTGATTTTACATGCCGGATTAAATTATTTTATAGGGAAGCATAAAAACTACCAAAAAAGAAAGAGTCTCAATCTCACGTAGATCACGCGCAGTTTTCCTATATAATTCAGTTTTATATCCCTTAATAACTTAACTTCAAGCGAACGTATACTTTACTTTTAAATAGTTCATTTGCCACGATTCCAGCCAAAGGAAAAACTACGTTATTCGAATAAAATCTACCTCTAGGCACATCGTATCCAGAAGCTGAGAGATTAATTTCGCAAATAAATCCATCACGAATCCACTTTGAACTGCGCATAGCGAAATAAGAGTAACTGCAGGCGAAAAAAGGAAGGAGAGATCGTTTGACTGGCCTGGTCACGTGCTACTTGGAATACATTATCCGAAGACTAATTACCGAACAGTGCTCGATACTAGATACTCTATTCTGTAAATGGTTCTTCGATAGTGGCGAATAGAGAGACGGCTTATAGACGAATGAGGAGAAATGGGAAAGTAGACAGCAGTTAGGTTGCTGGTAAGACGATCCTATCATCGAGTAACGGGGTCCAGGTACAGAAATTTCGTGATCGTGACGCGGGCCGCTTGTGTCGTCATTGTCCCATCGTCGATCATGAACCACGGTTACACGGAGCCTGCGAACCTACCGCTGGTCCCGTTTGAACAGAAACAAATATTCAACGTGCAAAACCTCTCTGACGAAGAAGCTGGTTCCCCCGCTGGCGAAATGTTACGTGGAATTTCCAAGTGTACGATGGGGCCTTCGTCTCTTATCATCGTACATACATCTTACCTACTCGTTGTATCACGAGTATGAATAATGCTTGTAACTTTAGATCTAACGCTCTTTAAACGGAACAAGAATTATGCGAGGCCCTTTATTGAAGTACACTTCGTGCTTCCTTTACCTTACGTCTTATAATTCATTATATTTATCTTTGTTTCCTCATCATCTGCCTTATGCATTCTTGAATTTGGTTTGGAATTGTAGCTTCAATTGTAGAAAGTTTTTTGTGTCGTTTTTATGGTACATACTTTTCGTGCTTCCTTTCTCCTTTACGCTATAGTTCATTATATTTATCTTTGTTTCCTCATCGATGTTTCATGCGTTTCTGAACTTAGTTTGGAATCGTAGCGTTACGTAGGAAAGATTTTTTACTTCAAATCTTTGGAGAAATTTTTGTATTGACAAAGTGATAAATCTAGATTTTTTGAATATTAAGTTTTATTACTCCTAAAGATATTGACGATGATTTCTCACAGAATTTTTGAACAATGACAGAAGCAACGAGCGTAGAGACCAAAAAGCGTTAGAATCGTCCGATCGTAGCAGCAACACTGCTAAGAGACGACATTTTATTTGTGGATCATTGTTACAAGAAGCCACTGAATCAGGAAGTCATCAAGGCGTAACCATGTCAGTTGCATCCTCGAGGCGTCGAGACCACGCTGGCCGATTGGCCGATCTTAAACCGTTCGAATGCTTCTTCCTCTTGTTTTTTACTTTCCTTCTCCCGTTTCGTTGCTTTTTTCCTCGATCGCTTGAAAATACCGTGAAGGCAAGCACGCTTGACGCGACCGATTTTACGGTGCTCGCTCAAAGTGACGCAATTAGCCTGTAAATTCGTACGCGTTCGAGTTTCATCGACTGCCGAGATGCCATCGAATGAAAAGTAAAAGAATAAAATGGAAAGAAACAGGTAGAAATTAGAGAGAATGACAGACGAAGAGAAAAAGAGAGATGGGGACATAGGAAATAGGCGGAGAGAACAGATATGTTAAAAGGAGGAAAAATGTAGTTTGTAGACGTCAAACTGTCACAAGCAGTATATCTGCATGTCAACTGGAGAACTCGAGAAGTTTGAGGTAAATGATCGCCAATGAGCGAGGCACTTCGAATCTTTTGCATGTTTATTGCTCGTCTCCTATTTGACTTCGCTTCACCCGCCGTCCGTGTAATCTCACCCTACTAACCTTTTTGCTTGTAGTCATCATCATTAAGTGCGTGCCTCGAGATTTAATTTTTCTGATATCGTCCCGAGGCAAAAAACACGCGTAAGCCCGACGAAGATATTCCCTCCGTTTCATTTCGTTAATTACGAAACAACGATCGGTCAATTTCTGCCCTCGTTGCGCAAAGAACGTCGATAATTGATTCTGTGCTTACGAAATGGTCGTCCACCGAATCTACCCGCCCTCCCTCTCAAATTATCATTTATCGACGAAGATTCGTGATCGATTTATAATATGCGTAGTGTGCATTTACATTTCCTTTCGATTACGATCCAATTCTAATCTCAGAGAAATAATACTATACTAAAGAATTATAACTATCTCAGCTGATGAAAATAAGTAAACGTTTTAATGGGTGGAAAGTGTAATTCTAGTTAACACAACGTTCACTTCGAACAAGTGTAGAGAAGCGCTACTGTGTGGTAGTTGGAAAATTACCAAATAGTATAAATAACGAAAATTGGTAAGGAAGTTTCTACAATTTTATGAGATTAAAAATACAGAACACTTATAGAAATAGCCAAAAGAAGAATAAGCCGACTATAATAGTTCAGAGGCAAGCCAGTTTTTAGAATTTGAAGAGATCAGAAATTAACAATAACGTACTCTCGAATGGAATTCTCGAATCGGAATGGAGAAATATTCCTGAAGCGTGAACAAAGAATATCCCATTCCTTTCGGGGAGAGGGCAATGCTAATGGAAATAGATTGCCGTGAAATAGTATTTTTTTTTTTTCTTTTTTTAGTCGAACTCGCCCCAGTTCGCTAACGTTGTTTTCGGACCCCCGTGTGAAAACTGATTGCGAATGAATAAAACGAGCGGATCATTCGTTTGTTCAATCCACCGATCTATTTTCTCGATGTTTTCGCAAGCACGAGCCATGCGTTTATCACAACTCGTAGGAAATTTATGTATTTCAGTGGGAACGATCGCGCGAGAGGAGGCTTCTTGAATAATTCTCCTCCTTACGAAATACCGAATTCACGGCCGCGTTTCCAAGAGAATTCGCGCGACACGGAACGGCAGGAAATTGGTTTTCATTGTTGTAAAAGTGCTCCACTCTTTTCAGGCGATTGTTCAAATTCAATTGTATATTCGTAGATCGTATTGGGACCAATGGAAACTTCCTATATCCGGAGATATTATAAATTTCAAGATAAAAGAAAAAGAGGTGTAAGGCTTAGTTGTTAGTCATCAATTGTAAAGGTTATAAATGATGTAATAAATAGGAGCATTCCTTTTCTCTCAATGAATAGGTAATCATTATAGAAAATGCTAACAAATAGTCAAAGGAATTCTTCACGGAATAACGTCGTTTTTCTGTTGTTGTACCTAACTCATTTACTATTTAATTAATGCTTACAGGTCGGCCAACCACGGACGCATAGTTTATATTAATTATACCCCGGAAGATTCAATTAGTGCATTTCTCATTACACTTACTTATAGCAGTATCCATTATTCATGAGAAACCAGCGCGGTGAAGCTACCTGACAATGCATGTGATCGTTACAGGCTATTGTTGTAACAACTTTTTTTTCGTTCATGACAGTCGATGAAAATGCATCCAGCGCAACACTCGACTGGTAAGATTGCCTCGTTAATGAAAACCTCTTTCGCGGATCATTGTTAATGCTACCGGGAATTTTGCTTGTTACATCGAGCAATCGTTAACCCGTTAAGTGTTAAGCATCGTGTTCTTCGTCCTATCATTTATGAAATCCATGCTTTTTGATGTAAAGTGAAGTAACACTTAAAGTATGATCAGTATAGTGGATGAATTTTATGTAATCTGTTTTAACTCTTTCTTAAATAATGGGAGATCGTTTTAATAATTTCTCTCAAATTATTTTCTCGATATTATTATCGTATTATGTACATGATTTTATAAGATGGGGTAAGATTTCATATTTATTTTATAACCGTACTTAATCTATCTGTCTTGTTTTCGAAAATATGAGCGAATTATTATTATGTTACTGTAGTCCGACATTGAAAGAGAAATAAATACGTCTTGAAAGAATCGAAGAATGGAAAGAAGAAGAAAGAATCTGATATGAGTTAGGAATTACTCCTTTTTTCTTTTTTGTTGTTGATAATGCCCTCATAAAGTTAATTTTAGTTTACATTGCTTCTGAATAAATCCATGGCATAGAAAGTATTAAAATACTATAATTTCGAAATAGATATCGATTATTACATACATTGCTCATATATCACTGTTTATTGCTCCTTATTCAAATCATTAAATCATTAAAGAGAAAGCAGCATACGGTACTATGAAATGAATTATATGTACGGTATATAGGTATTTCGTTTTATGTTATTTCCATTTATTATATCTACGATATCAAGGCAAGTTCTAGCATTCTTCTCATGAAAATTGGATTATATGGAATTATTGAAATTATTAAATTATCGAATTATCGAAATATCATTACATTGAAATTTATTGGATTCAAAGTAATAGCCATATGTAATATACACAATGAATATATGAAAGTAGCTTAAAAGGTATGAAATGTAATTTATCATTTTCCTTTAAAGATACCTCAGAAATTTAATTTACAACACTAAGCGAAATCAGGGGAAAAGAATCAAAAATATATTCACGTCGAATCATAATTTAAACAACCTTATGTCTAAATAAAGGTAAGGGAAAGCGTATCAAATATTAAACAGTTCTATCTTGCGAAAGAGGAAATAAAACTTTATGCCTTGCTCCGTTTCTTTGCGTATACAGTGATAATGTTTTACTCTCACATAAGCAATATTTCCTCCTAAATTCCTCTGGTTATTTTATTTATATGTATTTCCATTTCCGTGTAAATATAATTTATGATTTCGAAAAATATTCCTATTTCTCTTATGCGTTTCATATAAAATTATTCTAACGTCCTACTTTGCATTATCATATCATACGTTGACTTCATACTTTTCATACTATTCACCGTATGAATATTAATGACATCTTAATCTCCGCCTTCGAGCTAGGTAATATACACGTAATTTTCTAAACTCAATTGAGAAATGTTACACGTAATACACACATCTTCGCACCAGTAGTTAGGATGAACGTCGAAATGAATGGATTATAATATTGAATGCTCAATGTATGATTTATTTGATGTCGCTCACTTGGTCATTCTGGTTGATGTGATTTACGGCTTCCTAGATTTTTACAATTAAAGTACTGCAAAAAACATTCCTATCAATTGCCTTGAAATTGAGGTTGTAATAAAAAATGACAAAAAAGAATGAAGAGTTTAGGAATCCAGAGAAAGCTGATCTATATACAAGTATACATACTTGTATATACAAGTATACAAGTATACATACAAGTGTTTCCATAATTTTGGAAGCTAAAATTTATTATTTGCTATCTTTTATTATTATTTATTTTAATTATACCTTGAAAAACACGACTTTAATTTAAGTGTTTAAATATTCTTTACAAAGCCTCACGTTTTAACATTTTACTTTGTAAGTAGATGCATCTTTGATTACATTAACGACAACCGCCGCGACTTTTAAGCAAATTGTATTTTTAATAGATGTTACCAACCAACGGGGATCAAACTTTCCACTATAACTTTTAGCGAGAGTTAATCTGCCCTTCGGTTTAATCAAATTCAAGAAGTTTTAAAGTTTGATCCGTATTTACATCGGTTGCCTGGCAAATTTGCTTCAATTCTAGTCTCCTCGATGACGATATAATCTAATACTTGGTCGCGCGAAGCAACGAATTTCAGCTGTTGAGCACTCGATTTTTTTCCCTTTTGTCGAGATATTTTAGAGCGTTTCAGCTTCAGTTCCATCCGTTCGAGAGCAGTCGTGAAAATAATATTCTCTCCGCTCTTTTTTTTCCACATCGACTTTCTCTCTCTCTCTCTCTCTCTCTCTCTCTCTCTCTTTCTCTCTCTGATGTTTTCTTTTGCTTTTTGAAACTGTGCACAACGCGCAATCGACGCGCGAATTGACGGCGTAGCGCAGAAATTCGCGCTGCCGGTTTTTTTCACGCGAAAAACTCGTTCAAACGGGACGAAAAAGAGCAGAGAGCGAGAGAGAAGGAGAGGGAGGGAGAGAGAGAGAGAGAGAGAAAGAGGAAGAGAGGCAGTAAAAATGAGCGACTACACACAGTGAAACTTTAACACGTAATCCGAGCGACGCTCTTCCGTGGAATGGCTTAAAACTGTCTTCGGTTCGACGCCTCGCGACGAAGGAGTAGGTCGAGGAGTGCTTGACAAATCTCCTTCGCCTGGCTCTCGATTTTTCGCTCGAACGTTTTGTAGAAAAATCAACTGTGCCGCGGAGTGCGAACGTTGCTTCGTACTTTACAAGAATTTAAATAAGATCGAGGGGAATCGAAGACAGATAGCACGTAAGGTGATTTTCAATCGACGTGGCTCAATCAAATTCTTTAACCTGGGGGATTCTACAGAGACGAAGTGTCTTCCCGGCTATATATATTCCAGGCAATACCATTCCGCGGTTGTCAAGTGTTCAAACGTACAAATATCACCGAGAGCACACGGAATTTAACACATTTTGTCACCTGCGAAATTTTGTTCCGATATTTCCCCTGGCGGAACTTTTTGTATTTCGATTTAAAATTATAATTTTGGGGAAACTGGTGTAACTGAGAAAGTATTCCATACTCTGGTAAATTTTGCAAAATGGAATTATAATTTAACTTTTATTTAATTTCACATTGATTCAATATTTTGGTATATTTACATTTAACAATAATTGCATTTTCATTATTTTAATTGTCAATTCACTTGGGTTATTTATAATGTTAGTTCATAAATTTTATAATCAAAAATGATTTGTCTACAGCCATTGAAGATAGATCTTATTTTTCATGCTTCGAAAGGAAAGTGATAGTTTTTAAAAATAATTAAGAAGTCAAAGCACGTGCCACCTTAAAGTGTTGACTAAGAAGATAGCCGTCTCAGGTAACGTCTATCGTTTTAGCTAGAGCACACACATAGAAGATTGTATAATATAATATTATAAACTGAAACTACAATTTCCTATTCAGAAAAATAGTCAAGTAACATTTTTTTATAGTGTCAAGTTAATTAAAGCAAATTAATTAAAAAGAAAGAAAAAAAAATAGATAATTTACACGAAGTAAAATACAAAAAAAAAAGGATGGAAAAGGGAAAGTGAATTTTTTTTAAATATACTACAATTTGCGTATAATTCTTTTCTTTACTATTTTTAAGCAATTTGTTGAAAATATTTTGTAATCTAAATCCGTAAAAATAAGAAAAATTTTCCCGCAGGAGAAAATGTGCTTAATGTTCACCGAGTCAACAATATTTTGGAAAATGGGAATGCTTTCCGATGTTAGCCAGGGGCTCAAAAGCTTGTGGATTTTTCAGCGCGTACAAAATCGATACGTGGGATATTGCGATTCTATCGACAAACATGGATTACGCGATACCTGGATGTATAATCCGCGAAATGGACGATTAATAACGATCGAATATATATGTACGTTTGAAAAATGAAATACGAATCAGAAAATTCTATCAAACGAATAACATGATTAAATTGCAGATTTGCTAAGCATTTAGGCATAAATTCTTCCGATTTGCAATCCTACCATTTTTTAATCCTACCACTACACGAAAATTTGTTAATTCCTTCAATATTTCATGAATTCATACGATTTATACATTCAAAATACTCATTCCTAATATTCATACAATTATATGCATATTTAGTAATTATATAACTGGTAAGATAATTTAGAACCATTAGTCTTAATAAATATCATTTCAGTTACGTTTTATACAATGCCATTTCTCTAATGAATTTAATAAACCAAATTTTTATACATTTTATACGTTATAAGTTAAACACGAATTCTTTCAACTTGTTTCCGGTAGAAGCTAAAAAATTCCATCCAGTAACTACTAATTAGAGGGTTCTCAATTTCAGAATTGAGAAAAAATATTCCATCGTAACGATCCATTATTTCTAATTGGTCTCTACATTTAAAACTTCAATATTAAAATTCATAATACGATATTACAGCAACAGTACAACTACGCAACTTCTTACTTGAACCATCGCTCTTGCGACGTTTTCCGATAAGCCAATTATAAATAAACGTTTCTCTTTCTTCTTGTCCCATTTCCCCAAGTTGTATTACATACAACTTTTCCACGATTATATAAAACAATACAGATGAAACAAAGCTGACCTTCACAAATTAAAGACTAACGGAATTTCGATAATACGAAACATGGTAGACACATTCCTTGCTTCTTTACAATTAACTAAAAATGTTCTACAGAAACGAAGTAAAGTCGACGTTTATAAAAATTAAAGATAAATCGAATTTTGATGTAACGAAATTTTACATTTAAAATGGATTCTTAATCTCTTTACGATCAACTGAAAAGCTGCAATACAAACGAAACAAAGATAATCTTCGGAAAGATTAAACACAAACGAGATTTCAATAACATATAATTTTACATCTGACGCGTTGCTAAGTTCTACACAATTAACTAAAAAAGTTAGCTAAAAAGCCCTGAATAAATAGGAAAGAAACGAGGGTACCGTTCACGAAAATTGAAGGTAAATGGAGGTTCGATGATATAAGAGCAATTGTACGAGCGTATTCATAGGCTGACCTCAATCTTGGTCCGACCTACCTCAGCGCATACTTTCTTCACAATCGAACAAGCAAATAGCCGTCAACCGTCCGAATATCGTCTGGAAACCCGTTACGTCCTCAGAGAGGCGGCTCACGTGCCGCATAAAAGCGGCGATGGCTGGCTCGTACGAAACGACACACGTCTATTTTATCCATCGTCTCTAGGCATTTAATCATTCTGCGGTACGCTTCCACGCTTCGTGGAATTCCCTTATTCGTCCAGGAACATACATATATGTAGGATCAGCGGATGCGTGGCACCGTTCAACGTCGACGAATCGGGAGAAAGACTGATCGTTCTGGCTCTACGCTATACGCTTTAGTCTTTTGACCCATGGTACGTTTGCAGTCTTATAGGATATCGCGCGTTGATCGAGTTTCACGACACGGAACATCCACGCGCAGCGATACGATAACGATTCAATCTTACCTGGATTGCTGTCGGCGTTCGAGCTGAACAGAACGCACAGGCCCGTCTCGTAGTTGACCGCCTGGCAGGAATCGTTCGCTTGACAGGTCTCCAAGCAATCGGTGAGCATCAGAGTTCCCGGTATGGACTCGAGCATGTTCGTGGGTGCGGTGAACACGTACCCAGTCACCAGCTCGAAGCCCACCATTTCTGGGTCACACTCGTCGGAACCGGCAGATGGACCGGTGTAATCTGGCCCAGAAAGTCCCGATGGGACCGCAGAAGGAACTGGCTGCTGGTCAGCCGCGTGCGTCGACTCCGCGGC
>NT_176521.1:2156679-2237423 GCF_000188095.3 Bombus impatiens | reverse complement strand
GGTCAGCCGCGTGCGTCGACTCCGCGGCTGCCACGCGACCCAACCTCGCGATAGCCTGCAGCACCAACAACGCCGTGATGAGTCTTGTCATCGTGACGCTCCACCTGTTTCGCAATCTTTAACTGTAAACAGAAAAAACACACGATTACTTCATCGATACAATTCCTTTCGCAGAAGATACCTGTTTTTCTTTGCTTTTTTATTGTTTCAGCCGTTCACAGGCTGTACTGATCAACTCGTCAAATTGAAAGAGGTAGAGAAAAACAATGATAGAATGCTCGTTTAGATACACAAAAATCATGTGCATACACAAATCCTCGAGAATGAGACGTTGGTCGCGTACTCATACGTAATGAAATCGAGAAATTGATAGGAAGCGGAGCTGATCGGTGTGACTCCTGAGGTGCTCATTTATAAGTCGTTAATGCATCGATCGTTGTCGGAAGGATAAAAGGTTACGATTATGTATTGCTACGTAAGGTAGAGTATTTTAGACAATCTAGTAGTTCTTATGTTAATTTATGATTACGATTATGGCCACGATTATAGATTCCTATATAATCTAGCGCATTTTATGTAATTTAGTAGTCCTGGTATTAATTTATAACTTTTTAAATCATCTTTAAGGTGGATTTTATATTGAATTTCTATTTATAGGAAGAACATATTTGATATTGGAGGAGAAAATTAATTTTCTAGTTTATTCTTAAGCTAATAAGTACTGAGTTATTGGTGTTTAAATATAAACTAGTCTCTAAAGTAGAATCTGGTATAAGGTTAGAGACCATTATTTGAATCTATAGGAATCTCAATTTGTCTCGACACTTTGCATCCGTTTTTCAACTCGTTCAACCTGTTCTCCAAGCACTCTATAGAAATCTTGTAACGTAAAATTAACGACAATTCTTTCTCATCGCGTTGTTATGTGTTTTATTTGCATACTAACAAGATTAAAATGGCAAAATAGATGCTGTATAGTCTATGATTTGAAAACAGGAAGTTGTTGAACACTTCTATTTTTATCAATTGGCGGTAATCAGCAGGTGTTTGTTACGTGAAAGTGATCTTTTCTGTCATGTCAATTTCGAAATTTTACCATGAAAGATTCACACGATCTTTAAGATTTCTTAAGTGACAGATATTCATATTTTTCATTTTGATATAAATATATATAATTTTATATATAGAACAATGTTATTTATTTTTATTATTTTTGGTATATACGTAACCTTTTTTAATATAAAACGATATTATTTATCTCAATTTAGAAAATTGTATTATATACGATCGAATATTTAACACCAGTAAATTATACGTCCATTTTAATCTATTTTAAGTAACATAAAATCAAAAATGTAAGACTCCTGGCATATTTCAAACTTTACAAATGCTTCCGGGTTCGCGAGTTTCACTGAAGATGTACCAAGTTCAGTCAAGCAATTCTTTTCTTCCGTACACATTCCCATCTTTACATCACAGAAATTGAAGATCAACGGTACAAATTGTTTCTCCAACAATATTTGTATCTCTCGAAGCTGTGTCGTTCATATGACTATCCCCCTTTCTATCAAAACGCGTAGCTTCAACCGCGGGAAAAAGGTACGTAAATAACGGCGTATTTTTACGCACCTCTGTTGCAATCGCGTTGTTTTTTGTCATGTGAAACTAAATAACAATTAGTTTGGTTTCGACATCGCCGACCAAACGCGTGCGTCCGCGAGATTGGCGCGCGTGCGCGTGCGTGGCTCAACGAAACGGACGAAAAAGCTTAAGTGGCAAAAAGTTGCGAAAATTCCGATCGCACCCGTAGAACGAACGACCACGTTCAAATACAACGAACCATTCGTGCACGATATTTTGCCCCGACACGTTGAAATAATTACACCGATGCACTTGCTCGATACACCGAAACGCTTCCATTCGCGGCGATTCGTGGGTTGCACATACCTGTCGAGATTATCGATAACGCTTCCGCGTCTCGATATCGAATTCGAAGCAGTCGGCAAAAGGCCAAACGGCGTTTCTTGTATTTTGCTTCTTTCCTCTGGAATACCACAAGGACGTTTTTCACGAGGATGAAATCGATGCAAGAAACATCGACGACGACGAAAGCGGTGGAGGAGAATGATTGGTTGTTCCCGGGGGTCACAATAGGAGAACGCGCGGTGGTGAATGCACCAAAAAATCGAACGAAATCACAGAAATTCGTCCAACGTTTAAGATTAATTTATCGAGATCGAGTCGCGCGCGTTACCACCTCGTAAGAAATTAAACGACGATTTGCAATGATAATACGGACCTCGCGAGCACCGCGCTGCAGGGTATAACGACGTCGACCGGCTGGCTCTTAGGCACTGGGTACACCTGGCTGAGCCGCGGCGCACGACTCTTCCTCGACCGAACAGGAGAAGGGGGAGGGGGCACTGGGACCGCTGCCGACTAAGGAGGACAGAACGGTACGCACAATTCGATCGTAGGCTTCGACACCATTGAAAACAAGCCAACCTCTTTCTCTCCTTCCCTTTCTCGCGTGTCCATTGCCTCCACCCGAATTCTTCCCCCATTCCGCTATTTCCTCGTATTCTTATCGGGATCGCGACTCTGACTCTCTTCTCCCCCCTCGACCCCGGTCGACGTACCGATAGACCTCGATTTCGTTCACGTAGGTATTTCCAGGCGATCGGGTGAAATTCTATTCTTAGTCGGAAAGCAACGGTTTTTCGGGACCCGGCTCTGACGTAACCCGTAACCTCGGGACACCCATGAAATTTATTTCGTTGCACCTTCGAATTTCAATATTGTAAACTGTGAAAACACCCCCCTCCCCCCCAAACAAGTTACAATAATTCGCCGTCTAATGCAATGTAAGAGTTCATTTTGTACACGCGAATGCACTTTGCTTTGGCGACACTCTCGCGAGCCAGTGATTGCAAATGACATTAATGAGCAACAGAATCCGGTAGGATTAGTACGAGGACAACCAGGGGTACCAGTCGTGAGAACGCTACGTGAACGTGGACAATTGCGAATGTGGAAAATTTATTGAAATGTCTACCGGTGTTTTACATGAAACGTTGCACGCATAGCTTCACCGAGTACTCTGAATTACCGTGTAAAGTAATTATGTAATTTTGTTATACGGTGTATTTTGTACACAACGATTCTTCGCATCCTGAATTAACACATTAACGGCCATTGACGTAATATTACGGTTTTTTTCAAGACCAACATCTGACTAATGATGGCTACGAGGAGAGGAAAATTTCTTTTATTTATTTCGATTAATAAAACGATGGGTGATTTAAGATTTCCATGAAACACGAAATACGTACGATTTTACTATGAAAACTATATTGAAAATAAGATAAACATATCAAACTATGTATCAGGGAACGTATTAACGGGAAAGATAATTAAATCGCGCAATGTTCAATTAAGTGTATAATGGATATTATAAGACTGTGGACAGATATGCGAAAGGATTCTTTATTCGGATCAATTGGAGCAAAAAGTGGATCATAATATGTGATTAGCCGACAGCTAACCCAGAATTTGCGTACCGAATTAATGATAATTATGACGACGAGTGTACACACGGCGGCGCCGTGGCCAGAACGGATGAAGAATGTAGGAAGATGGAGAAGAAAGGTGGGGAACAGGAAAAGCAGGAGATCCCAAAGAGAGCAAAATCGGATGCACGTGTGAACAGTGCGACCTAAGCGGGCGTCGCGTCGGTGTCCCTCTGTACGTACACTCGGTCGATTCACGCGGTGCTTAGAGGCTGTTCGACGTGGAAGAAGCGAAACGAACATCGAGCCGGTGAGAAAGAGTGGAGAGAGAAAGAACGCGCAAACGATGGAAAGAGAGACGCGTAGCACTCGTACCAGGTGCCTATACCATCGCGTCACCATGCTGGAATAACGGTGCCTGGATGTCTCATCGGGTTCAATCGCAATCGACAATCTTCCGCCGCGGAATTTCGCAAGGAAACGACCGTTTTGTCGTCTTCGTTGTCTTCGTCGATTTACGAGCGGCCGCTATTCGTCCGCCCTTGAGTACCGATCGACCCAATGGCCCCCTGGCCGTATCGTTTCATCCGCTGATGCGTGTCTTGCGGACTCGTTTCTAATAAAGTCAGGCCGCACGTTCCCGCCATCCCATTTAATTGCTCTCTTTTACGTAACATGTTTGGTTTACGTCTTTAGATCGTTATATTTAGCCCTGTAAATTGAATTTCATCCCTGCAGTTGAGAATCGATCAAAACGATGAAATTGTGATCGCTGGACATTAATATTCAATAAAATTCGTATACATTTCCGTTTATTTGCATTTTGAAACAAATAATAATAGTAATAGGTAGGTTTATCGTTGTTTATCGCATATTCGTGATTAACGATGATTTCTCAACTTAATGTAAAGGTTATCAACGAGGCTATATAGTTGATAAGTAATTACAGATTTCTAAATATTTCACTTCGATCACAAATATCCAATAAAGGCGCGAACGTTACGCGTTTGAAGGAATACTGAAAATAGGTACTTTATCATCTTAGACTTCATTTGTAAACATTTTAAATTCTGGTTAACGTTGAAGTAATTAGTCGTATAACTAAGTCTACAAAATGGATAGTTAGACATAACCCCTAATTATGAATCGTAAATTCCATATTGGTCTGTATTTGGTACTATTAATATAATTAATGTGTAACTAAATCGTAATTCGAACAGCTTCATCGTGGTTTGTTTATTCATATATTTAGATAAACTAGTCTAACTAGAAGCTGAACTTGTAAAACGAGTCGAACGAGGACGTTAGATTGCATTGATTTAACGTTATGTTAAAATTTTAAATATTATAGAAAGTGAATGGTATAAGATTCCTGTCTGAAAATGTTTGTCAAACCGGTAATATTATGGGGTTTTTTATCTTTAAGTAATTTATCTAACATATTATTGGATCATTCCATAAGTAACGCAGTCGTTGGTTTTTGAATACTAGATGAGAATAAAAAATTGAAAATAAAATAATATACTTTTCATAGTTCTTTACCTTTTCTTAGTTATTCCCTATTAGTTCCTTATTCCAATTTTATAAAACTTTAGCACTAATGACATTGTTTTAACTCCCAGAAAAACATCTACTTATGGGATGACCTAATATCATAGTCTCTTTCGTATTTTATTGAGAATTTTAGGCCAATGAGGAATATAAGAAACGTATTTAGATTTTGTAGTTTCACCTGCCCTTTATACGACATGTTATTTCTGAAGTTATGAATTTCAGTTACCACTAGATTTCTTCGTAATGCGATATGTTTCCGCATTACTGCTAGTTACTTGGAGTTTCTCCTATGCGATCCAATATCAACCGAGTAAATAAGATACCGTAATAATACTTGACTATGTAAAGAGGTTAGGAGCGTACAAAGCAGTAGTCCAATTGATATTCGCGCCAGTCGCTAATACGATCGGATTATTTTAGTGGCCACAAAACAGACTGTATCGACCAATATGTACTGTGATATCTTGAACTAACTGAATTGAATAGACGACAGTAATTCCGGATGGAAATTGTACTGTTACATTCTCGTAATGACTTCAGAGTGAGCCAATTAAAAATCTTTCCTACCTACTACGTGTCGATTTCTTTCTGTGATTCTATACATGTATTTCGAGTTCTTCAGGAAGAAAGTTGTTTGAAAAGCAGTTATGAATGTGTAGTTGAAAATTATATTAAGCAGACATCTTTTTAATATCGTAAATTTAGTAATTTTGCATTATCGTGCTTAAAGGCTTTCGTTGATATATTCTCACATATACAAGAAGATCTTTTAATTTTTTTAATCTTTTAGTGCAACTATTTTAACGTTAGAAATGACAACAAACAATTAAACGATATTAAATGATAAAAAGAAAACAAAATTCCTCAGTAACTTTACAATGTTTATCTCTATCTTATAAAAGTTACAATATTTAAGTGTATATATATTGTCATTGATTTATTTTTACGACGAGTATCAGGAGATGAAAATATCCTTCCACGAAATCCCACCAATATACTGAATTCCTAAAATTCCTTCCTTAATACCTCTTTTAGCAAAAGCTATTCCAGTATTAATTGTCTCGACAATAATTACAGTGTTAGCTTATGTTTCAACTAGAAAGTAAGTAAATTACTTACGATTCCTCTGTCTGTTACGTAATTCGATCGGAAGTATGGCATGGAAATGTAAGAATCATTGGAATACCCAGCGTCTATCACGTTACACGCTTATCAACGCGGCATCATAAAATCCACGTTGAAAAGCAAATTAGCAGTAATGCTTAAGCTCGTCGGGGATCATTGTTCGTTATGTTGAATTATGTTATGTAACTTAACTCGGCCGCTTTTAATACATTAGTTCGCGCGATTTAATTTACTGTCGACCATGCAGCGTAACCGTGATTCCAAACAAGCGAACGTGCAACAAACGAAACGTACGAATCACTGGTGCGAACGTTTAACGGGCACGCGACTTATCGCATAACGGCGTAAGGCCGTTCTCGATACTGGTTCTCGGTCAAGCGGATTCTCAAAGTTATGCAGAAGGTTATAAGAGTGTACTCGAATATCTTGTCCGCGATATACGCTCTTCGGCTCTCTGATCTCTCGAAATTTATGGATGTTACTCGCGTCGTAAAGAAAGTCTTCCATGCTGATTTAATTCGTACCACTTTATCCGTGTGAAAGGGAGAAAGAGACGTGAGCACTCTCTCTCTCTTTCTTTCTCTCTCGCCCTCTTTATTGCTCTAAGTCGACGTTAAATTGCTAAACGTTATCATCCAATCCCGTCTACGAGATGCCGAGAAACAAAGTTAACTCGTGACTCTTCTTTGCCGATCCCTTCTGAAACTTTTATTCTCGTTTAACAACGTTCTTGCGACCACTTGTTCTCGTGAATCCGTCCTCCTTTCACGAACTTACGGGTCGCAAGGTCAATTTAGCCGCGCCGCCGTTGTCCTCGAAAAATATGACACGTTGCGATTGTAAAACTCCTTCGACTGTGTATGACTTTTAGAATACGAAAAAAGGTATTGCGCGTTTTATGATATTTAGGAAAATTTGGAGATGACCGAGTGGATGACCTAGAAAACTTTGGTCGAACGTCATTTAGTAAAGTTAGCAGCATTCATTGTTGTTATTAATATAATGATTTTACTAAAATAGTTGCGTATCTCAAAAACTGTCAATTTTAGAATATCTGCAAAATTTTGGCACTAGAAGGGAACTATTTAACTTTTTCCTTTTTAATAGCAAGCAATTCTATTCGCGTAAAGCGTCCGGATACTCTGGAGCGGCAGCGTAAGTAGATACGTCCATTGTTGATCAGTCACATGTACCGTCTATGTATAATACATAGGAAGTTAATTCTGCCAACGACGGCAAGTACTCGATGAAAACCGATTATCATAGTCATTCAGAATTCTAAATATATAACCATTCTACATCAAGTACATCATCATCCTACAAAAGCACGGTACAGATTATTCTAATCCGCTTGGTTTTTTCTAAATGTATGAAATAGTTAGTTTCTCTAGGAATATTCGTTATCGTATCGATTGCATACCAATCGAACAGGATAATGTCTTCCTCTTTTCCTAAACGTCACAGGTATCGTACGTATAGGGTGTAACACGGTCAGAAGACGAAGGTATAGCTCGTTACGTAATTATTCGATGCTCGGTATCATGACGTGGACGTGGTCTAGAAGTGGTCGTTTTAAAACGATAGCAAAGGCCTTTAAGCAGCGGCATCGGCACACCACTGGTTTCCAGGTTGCTGCTGGTGATCGGCGATCGCAGCGGAATCGAGCAGAGCCTCCGTTAATGGTACGTTCCGTGCGGGTTCGACACGCTGTGCGTCGACCAGGAAAATGCGAGGAGTCGGATAACCAGGAAACTGGTTTATGCGTGGTTACGCTCCGCGCCTCTAAGTGGCTACCCACTACCATCTATAGATGCTACACGTTCACGGATACTGTTAGAGAGAGACACTTAGGAGGGGATTGGCTGGAACGAAATAAAGCTGGACTGCGGCCATTAGATAGAACAGTGGCGAACGATAGGGACAGAGAAAAGAAGCGGTTACCTTGGCGTTGCACGTAGTCCCGCGATCACGAACGCGTCAAGGTGGTGGGATGATTGAGCCGAAGGATGAAGTTCAAGGAAAATAGTGTATAGAATTTCGAGAAGAGGCTATTTGCTTGTACACGATCCCCGTGTATTTCGCAATCAGCCGTCCTGACTGCTGATGGATTTGGTGGAAGAAGGATGAGCGGACGGGGATACGATGGATAAAGCGTACCAAAGTAATGTGGTAATTAAACTTTGGTCGTATTACATCGAGTCATCCCCTTACCCTACAGTGTGCCTCTCTTGTCCCTAGCACGATCCCTCACGCGTCCTCCACCACGAGAGTGTCATGGCGAGATTGATAGTGGTCCAACATCGTAGTTTCACCCTAGCCTCCTTTACTCTCGAGTAGAAGAAGACGAAGAAGAAGAACCACCTTACTCTGTAGGCCTCTTTCGTTGTCCTACTCAAGCTATATGGCCTGTCGTAGCTTTTCTGGTTTTACTGTCTCTCGAAGAATCAGTGGCTGTTATCGCGACGGTACAGGAGAGGTGGCGTGTTGCGACTCGTGCGTTTAATCGCGATAAAAGATCTTGTCACGGGCCACGGAACGGCATTACGATCCGTAAGCTCGAGTCTCTATCGGCCGCGAGAACGGTTTATTTGCATAAAGGTTAGACACCGCGTACCCACTGCTACTGCCTTCTCATAACTTCTTTATTTTTCGCCTCGTCCACTTCTCTCTACCGTACTCTTTGTCTCTTTTTCGACGAGTCGCTGGTAGGCAACTCTTTCGATCCGATATGTGGATCATGTATTCGCCATCGTTGGATAAGTTTTCTTTGATGCTGCCATTCGATGTGTCTATGGCGCTCACCTGTGTGAGTACTGAGTGCTTCTGAACGGACAGAGACACGTTCGTTAGTTTGTGTAACTGTACGAACGTGTAACACGTTGCCGGTCTATATATGGATCGCTACCCTTCTGCATTATCGAATCTTTGATTCAAATGATGGAGTTTTATCGTAATGATGTGACGTGCTGCCCGGAAAAATTGTGACGTTATCTTTTAACGAGGCTCCGCTACTAGTGAATACTATTTTAGTATGTTGAAGCATGCTGTTTCTTACACACATATATATAATATAATATACTCGTAATATACGCGTAATGTATGCATATTATATACTATCGCTCAAGTGTTTAGGATCATCCCCAATATTGTCGATTTTTTATGCATATGTAAAATATTTATATCTCCTCGTCGTTAAACGAGTCACTAAACTTCTTAACAATAACTCGTCATTGGAAAGCTCAATTTATTGGATATTAATATAAAATTTCTTTATTTAAGAATTTATTCTTCTAAATATGTTATTTCATTTTTGCTGTAAATAAATCATACCACATTTACCGAAACTGACTTTTCTTTGTATCTTTCAGTTCTACGATTGCAGAAATTTCTTGTTAACAGGATGACTCGGTTAACAGGTTAAAGAGCCACAACATATGTGCGCAATGATTTACGAAAGACTGGTGCAGGTTAAAGTGCCAACGGTTCATCAGAACGACTAAAAACCATAATGTGCGATCTTCTATAACCTAGGAACACGACTTATGTTCGATACGGCACAAATACAGAAACGATAAGAAAAGTGGTATGAAAAACGAGCAGAGGAAGGTGTTCGCACAAGGTCGTGAGACACTTGCGTGTCTAGCGAGTTAACCGCGTATAATGGGACTACCGTTCTCTGATTGTCATTACCGTTGCTTTCCGCGTTCATCAACTTCGTGCTTGCACAACACCGCGTGGGTTTACCACGCTAGCCAATAGCTTGCTCCAGGAAAGCGTTGATCACGGGATAAAGCCTCTATAGTAGAAACAATATAGCCCAAGTCCTTTTATGCGATTGCACTCGTTTCTTCGTCTTAAAATTCCTTCCTGTTCACCCACGACGTTTCAAACGGTTATTCCACCGTCCCGTTTCGCGAAATCACAGCAAGAACATAATTAAAGGATATAGCGTGGAATAAAACCACACAGTGTACGAAGAAATGAACGACAGGAAGACGAGGGCGACAATTAACTCACCTTGCGTACAATCGATAACCTGCTGGAAGCCTGCCGGATCGTCGAACGTAAATCTCGTTGAGAAAGACGACGACAACTACCACCACCACTATCAATACTCTATCCTACAACTAGGGACACTTTCTCGATCGTGCAGAACCTACGTTCCCTACGCTCGATTTACCACTCAGTCACTACTCCCATCCTTTAGTTAAGCAGTGGTTGCTCGGAGTCTTCGGAGAGAATCGACCCCCTGCCGCCTATGTCTGCCACGTTCGTCTCTTTGGAAACTTTTCCCTGACTCGTGTTGCTGAGACGAGAGTAACAGTTGCGGTTCTAGTAGAACCTTATTGCTTTAAGATCCGTGTACCGTTAAAGGGAGGGTTTCTTAACTCAACGACTTTGGATTACTTGTATATTGTTTGTTGCACCCGCCGATTCTTTTAATTAAAAGTTTTGGGCTACCAGATGACAAATGTTACGTATGTGTGGGGTAGATAATTCGTTGTTTCTCTTTTCTTCTTTCTCTAGGTAAATGAAGATGTGATGATGAATTATTATAAAGGTTTATGCGAAACATTATATGTGAGATTCGAAATTTAATAACATTGGTTAATTTACTCGGTTGGGGTTCGGTGCTTTTCTTATATTTATGGATTGAGATAAATAAATGAAGATATTTTATATTTATGATAAAAGAAGTAGTCGCACTAGGATTTGCGGAATAGCGATGTAGTGCCAATCAGTATTTTACAGAACAGATTCCTTTGACGTTAGTTACGCAACGTCGATGAAGTTTATAAACTCTGTTATAATATTTTAGATTTTATACATGGTAGTACAAAACTCATGTTGATCAACTTCAATAATTACATAAATTAAAATGCAAAGAACAATTACAAATTTTTTAAAAGTTATTTATTAAATATATGACTCATTAAATAAATTTAAAAACACATGTTATATATCGAGTACTTCGTGAAACATGAAATTGGTAACTGGTTCATATGCAGAAATGATTGCTGTATAAGAATTTTAAACGATGCAATTAAGTCATAAATTATTCTACGATTTGTGCTGTATTCGGAAACAACTTTTAGCTCCCAAATAGAAACAATATTCCATACGCGCATTAATCACTACTGCCATTTTGACGATTAAATTGCAAATTGTATCTTCTATGACGTATTGACATTAATGCTTATATACTAATACAGATATATAATAGTGCATTTTATAATATGTAATATAAGTACTACAATAAATTCGAAAACACTAATTTAGCTCATTTGCATGTTAATATTGGTGACGCGTTCCCTCTTTTATTAAACTACTTGTGGATATTTGTAGGCTATTAGAAACACGACTACATATATACATACAGGTATGCGTGTATACGTATAACACAAATAACTGGATGCAACGTTTGGTGTACACGGATTTCTGAATATTTATTAAAAATTATTATGGGTAGTTAATAACAGTGATTTCCAACTTATTAATGCATGGTATCAAATCTCGTCCATATGCATATCACACACGGCGATGCAAATTACGAAACGAATGAAAAAAAAGAAAAACGCAGCTCGACGAAAATCGGCGCGAACAGAAAATGACATGGACGTAAATAACGGATTAACCGTAGATCTTTTATAATACTATTAGTTATAACTGAGGCTCGTTTTAATAACCGGCATCAATCACATCGCGATCCCACAAAAATCCGCGGGAGTCGAGCGCAATTCTAGATGTATCCTGGTTGAACGAATAATACGTGACACGCGTTGCGTAGCTATACGTCAAATTGGCGCACAGTTAATGACTGAATAATAATGCATCCGTACTGTGAAAAGCTCTATTAGCGGTGTTAATATATTATAGTGTATGCTGTAGAATCTATTTGATCGTACAACATTCATACATATGTCCGACCTAATGGAAAATTGTTGGCTTTAATATCCATGGAGATAGTACGTGCGTATCTGACTCACAGATTTCGCATAGAAATAGTTAGTTTCTGTAGTTAGATAGAGTTAGAAATTTGTGAGGCAATTGAGAGTGTTGATAGATGATATGTGCTGGTGCTATAGCATTATGTACTTTGATTCAAGTCATTGGAATAGCTGAACAATAATCTGTGGTTTTGTGAAATAAATTATTATCGAAATAAATTCAATCTTTATTATTTTATTGTTATATAATTTCGACAAAATTATCGATCTCTTTGTTAAGCTTCTAAAAAAATGTAATGACTTTGAACATTCGAAAGAGAAATAAGTAATTAAAGAAATGCATGAATAGATAATTTTAAATAACTAAAACAAAATACTGTAACTGTAAAAATATTAAAAAATGATTTTATCGTCATATATCATTACCATTTTTCTTCTTCCATCTTTAAAAGTTTGTCAGCTGATTTGACGAAATTAAAATTAAATCACACCTGAATTATCGTCACTTAAATTAATTGTCGCAATTAATTATTCAAATCATTCCAGAATATCTTACGCGAAACATTTCATTGTTATACACTTTTAGCGGGAAACGACGATGAAATTATTATCTCTTCCATTTGATCATCGCGATTGCGCGTCAGTGGCAAATATTCCAGAAGAGACAAGTACGTTCGAACGTGCCCGAGAACTGAATAATTTATTAATTCTCCTTTTTCCTTCCGTAACTCTCCGTCGACCCACTCAATTTTACTCGATAAGCACGAACAGAATCTCTCGTCCTTAGACACGGGGGAAGTACACTCCGCACTTGGCTCTTTTGCCAACGGGGGCGTGCAATCTTGCTTTTTCCTCTCTCGCAGCTTTCGCTTCGCGAGAAAGAACATTGACGAAGCAGCTATTTGCCATATAAATATCTCCGTGTAATTTTGCGTGATGATAGTCGTCTCGACGATGTCACGCGGAAGTAAATCTGGCCGTGTTTGCTCATCTGCATAAACCGCAAACAGTAATTTTGCTCCCTTCCAAATAAATTTCTAGAAGCCTCGTAGTGCAGAGCTTTCTTTTCCTCCCGACTTTTAATGGGCGTTTAAGTTTTATCTCCTTGACACTCTTTCGAAATTGTACCTTGTTTGTCAGTGCATCTTCTCGTGTTCAAATATTATTATATAATAAAATGTTATTTGCATTTGATACTTCGTATAAACAATCCGATAATGTTTTACAATGAATGTTAATTTAACATTATGATTTTCTATATGTATCTGTTTTGAAAGGTTTAAAAAGTTCGTAACGATATTTGGAAAAGATGTAAAGAAAAGATGTAAAGATATTGTACAATACGTTTATAGAATTAGTATTTCGTTAAACAATATTACATTTCCTTTGATAAACTTTTGCAATCGACGCTTAATCGATAACTTTTACTATAACGATGAAATGATGGTAGATATAATTGGCTGACTATCAACTGATCTTAGCATTTGAATACAGATATTTATCTGTTTAATGAAGTCCCTATCTATTTTGAATTGCTTGATTCGATAAGTGTACGTTCAATGAAACTGAAGACAGTATTTTTCAAAAATAAGTAACAAATGATTCTCCTAACATCTAATTAAATATGCAATAAATCAACTATCTAAAACGCTATAATCTTCTCGAACCTATTGTAAATAAGGGAAAAGATATTTGATAAGAATGTTTGTAGAGCATCTCAGGAAAATATGGAACTTCCAGGAAAATGCAATTACTCGTTATGCTAGAGCTCGGAATGCAGCCTGGAAATCTACAGTTTACTGTCGTTTTCCGTAGCGTTGTTATTTGCTATTTCTGTGAACATACCTCGAAGCTCTATCCAAACTGGGTAGACCTCCACGAAATCGTAGATCTTCGTTCACGCTGAAATTCCCACGGGTGTGCCCATTATCGTTTACGATAATTGAAGGTTGGAAAGAAATAAGAATTCCTACCATTCTTCGTTCTTATCGCGCTCCACTTTCGCGAAACTAGTTAAATCGTTGGTATGATCTTGTGTATCATATCCGCAAATGGCATATATTTCTACTTCCCTACGAAGTAAAGTAATTTACGTATTACTGGTAACTCCGTGATACAGAAGTTATATTACTTTGATACATTTCTTCCATAAAATAAATTGTACTAAAGAAAGAAAGAAAAGTAAGGGGAAATGAAACTATCGCTATTTGAAATAATGAAAATCATTGTGATGTATGCATTTTCTATAGCTTTATATGTTAATTTAAAATACATAAGAGCTGAACCGTACTTCCGCGATTAAAAAGATCTGAAATCCAAAACTGTTCAATGTTATAATAATAAATAATCAAAAACTTGGAGGCAATCCGTTAGTCGGCACGATATTATATCCATAATAATTTAAGCGTACTATATGCACGAAGATTTTAAAGAATCCACTTTGGTGTAATCGCGACAACGGCGCGTCGACGATTCGTGTCTAAGGTGCAGACCGTGCGATAGCTAATCGAAGAATTCGCGATAATCCAATTTATGTAGACGGTCCGATTAACCGAACAAGATAGAGCACGAAAGGATTGAGGTAAGAATCGGGTAGAGACGGGATTGTTGGGCACTCAAGGTAACGTTACGGTATTCGAAGCACGTGTACACGGGCGCTTTAGCACCGCGACGATGGAGAGACATTTTTATCGTGTTCGCTATCTCCTGCTATATATACGCGACGGCTTTTGCCGTAATCTCTTATCATAATTCAAATTTCATCAGCGGGAAATAAGAAGATCACGCGTGTAATTCCGATACGGTGCAACCGTGGTTCAGATAAGTGAAACACAGACCCGGGGCGATCGTCGATCTTCTTTGCGTGCGCAGATACATCTGTGGTATGTTCGGCTCTCCCTTTCTTCGTGGCCAAGCAGAACGAACGATCCCTTCCCGCACGAACAGATTCGCTGACGGTGATTAAAGCTCTACGATCGATCGTCTATCATCGTCTCTCTGGCCCCGTCAATTCGACTGGTATGCGGACACGATCGGTTCTATCGTTGTCGCGGGGTTAAACGTTTCCCAGGGACGTACGTTGCCTCTTTAGAACGTTCGTTCGTTCGCCTATTCGTCTTTCTCCTCTTAGTCGATTTCTCGTTCGTTAAGGAAGAAAAAGAAAAGGAAACAGTGTCTGTCGTTAGCCGAGTCATAACGATCAGTCAACGAGACACAAGCGGGGATTACTCATCGTTGGGTACACGGTAGCCTCGGTGAATGCGTGCGGGTACCCTTCATTAGCGACAGTCCCGCTGTAAGAGCGGCTAATTACGTTCGCGTATAAGGCAATGGCGTTACGCACAATATATTTGCGGCAGCTAATCGGCGCTACGTGAAATTTTTCGCCAACAGAAAACGACCATCATTAGAATGTCAGAGTTGCAGGATCGCATTGCCAACGTTTTCTCATTGTCGGTCTGTAACATTGCAGTTTGTTTTCGCGTGATTCTACTATCACGATAAGTTTATGTAAATGTTATTAATCGAATCTCTGAGAAGCCAGATCGATCAACTTTATTTTTTAGCAATTTCTTAATTTCATTATATATGTACACAATTGATAATCCATTCTGAGGAATATTCTAATTTTATGAGGAATTATTTTATTTTAATATTATGGTTTTCACTGTTAAATGATGGTAAATCCCAAGGTAAATTTTAGAAACAGTATTTATAATATCGTTACTTTTCTTTCCGTTTGAAAAACGCAATTATATGTTCAGATAGGTTCCAGTGGTGTCGCAAAAAATATAACGATTTACCAATCTTTCTCAACATTACTTTGAAACGTATTGTTTCATTAGTCCCAAAGAGATTAGTGGTAATCGTGCAATCGCGCAAAAAGATTCTAACGATAATAGTACGTCGTTCGATTTTACGAAGCATTCTTAAATATAGGCCAGTGTACCGCTTAACGTTGCAAGGTTTCGGAACTTATCGATTGAGGGAACCGAGGGTGATCTTTCATTACAGCCGCGTTTTAAAGATTTCGCCGAGGAAATTGATTCGCAACGCACGGACGTAGAAGACAGGAAGATGTTACTAGATCGTATTTATGATAATAGTAAACAAGGCAGCCGTCCCCTTTGCCCGTTACTTTCCGCTCGAGAACCTGTAGATGTATCACGCGAAACCGCCATTGAAGTTTATATTAAAGGACTCCGAATGAAATCACATGCTAGAAGCGGCCGCTTTACAAGCGCATAAATATGTAAATTCCTAATAATACAGGATATTGGAAAAACTAGTTAGGCGGTCAGTAATCGTTAAAACTAAACGAGAGAGGGCCTTGGCGTTGTTTCTATCAGCACCGCTTCATAATGCGTAGGTATAGATAAGAAAAGAAAAAGAAAAGGAAAAGAAAGAGAGACTGTTGAAGATTTTTCAAGCGTATAATAAAAGTTATACTACTCGCGTGAGCGAACTAACTGGAATCGATTCTTCACGGTAAAACAAGTCGAAAGCGCGCGATAAAACTTTACTGCGTGGACGTTTGTCTTCTGGACACAATCTTCCTTGGAAAGTATCAAGTCTTTATCTAATCGCCTTCATAAAAATAATTACCAAGTCTCCAGGATGTTATTCAAAATTTATTGTACGAAATTCGAACCATTTTCATTTGGATCTCCAACATCCTCATGTCTGATGAATTTCTAGCATCACCGATAAAGATCTTAAAGACCTCTATAAAAATTCTTGTTCCATAATTGTATTGTTTTGTTAAAAAAATATCTATGGAAGTAATCATGTTTGAAGGTTTAAAGGAATCGTTAAACCTAACGATATGATAAAACAGCCTTGTTACTTTGGTGGTCTCCACTGTTCTATAGCCCTTGGTTGATTTAAATTGGATGTAGCACGGTGATAAGTGTACTTCGCGGGATCGTTCAAAAACGAAGGAAATCCATTTCGTATGCGATACGACGCGATTCACGCTGTCATTAAGTGGTCGACGGTATCGTTGGCGCGACTATAAAAAATAGGCGTACGCAATCATAGTTTCCTCGGAATACGGGAACGAGGCATGGTCGAGAGTCTCGAAACCATCTGTAATAAGGAAGTCGAGCAGATTCACCGTCGTTAAATCGATAATATCCCATGAGACGGGTACGGCCCTGTAACGGAGCTGGCGCGGGTAGAGGAAAAAAGAAGAGCCGGAGAAAAATTACGAAGCCACGCAATGCGCGGGATAGGTTCATTGGCCTGCGCCAAATGTATATCTGGTTTCGGCTAAATTTAAGGGTATTAAAGAAATAGGAATTATGATTGCCAATAAAGAAACTAAATCGACAAGATAAGAACTTCGTGCCGTACTCGAAATAACCTTCGAAATCGTGTTTTGAGAATGTTAATTATCAGACCGCCAATTAAAATTACCACTTCCTACAACGATCCCGAGGGTAGAGAAAGGATCGCCAACATTCCAGGAAGAGTAATCCGAGACAAAATCAATGGAACGCGTATACCAAACCGGACCATTCGTCGTATTCGCAGATTATTAATTAACACGCACGAACGATACGATAAAAAGTTAAGAACACGGCAATTTAAACGGTTACGCGTATGATCCACTTGTATACGCAGTGGCGTATGATAGAACGCATACCGGTAACCACGTTCAATGTACCCTGTGTTACTACGAGTAATAGAGACAGATCCTGCAGAGTTCCTCCGAACGGAAATGATATTTTCACGTCGACCAACAACAGACCGTGTCTATGCACGTGTTCCACGGAGGCACGTTCACACGCTCACGTGCGAATAATTCTCATTGCCGCTGAAACCCCGATGTATCATTCTCGAAAGTTTTATTGCGCCTACCACGGAGACAGATCGTTCCTTGTACGCGTTTACTTTCGAGAGACGCTGTTACTTTCGTTGCTCCGGCCACGCACCAAGATTAGCATCTATTCGAACGTCCGTCAACATTACGTGACAACAAACGCGTATTGGAGAGGGATGAGCTTGTAAGGCGTCACAAGGTGCTACGTCTCTTTAGAGTGGGAAATAGAACTCTTGGCATTGTATAGAAATTCGTTCGTGGTAACAAACAAGATAACGTAATAAGAAGATAGAGATTATTTTATGGTATAGAGTGGATTATTTAATTAAGTTCGAGCGTGAATTGGTAATTTGAGATTTTATTGCTACAGGTGTTGCATTAATGAGGTTTAAAATTGAGTATTAAAATAGTATATTGAACGAATGTGTGATAATATGTGATAATATTATATTGAATGAATGTTGAATAGTATTGAATAAATGCCAGATGTTTTAATCAAAGAAAATTTGCTAAAATTGGATCATTTTATAAATACATCGGTTTCTAACGAATACGGTTTAAAATATCGTATTACATATTCATCTCTTTTAATAAAATTTCTTATATGTATAAATGTCATTCATTTGATCCATAAAAGATATCGTATCTTATTAACACGCTATTTCTATGCTAGACTTGTTCAAGATATTAAACGTCATAAAACTTATTAACCATCATAAAAACGAGCAATTGCAAAACAATATTTGCCAAAGAAATCAAATAGCCTGTTCATTAAAAAGGACTACATAGTTTGCAAATGTTATTGGCCAGATATCTATGCCGAAGTATCATATATAAACGTATTTATCGAACCGTTCGTCTCGCGCCCTATCGATTCGTATTAAAGGTACGCAAGTTGGTGGTCGGTGAATTATTTTTTCAAGCAGAAACTAACAGTATTTTTAATTTATTTCGAGTTCAACGACCATTAAGCCGTAGTTCGATTCTTCATCAGGGTTTAACGACGTAAAATCAATTTCTCCATGGTTCATTGCTCTCACGGTTCGTTGGCTCATGCCTACGAATTTTCTACACATTATGGAATCGTAAAAACCTGGCGGCGTTCTACTTTGCACACGGGTATCGAAGGCAAAAAGAGGACCGGTGTTTTAATGTGATATGTCACGCTAATGGGCACCGCACGCAAGAGATCCACCGAGTAAAAACCTGTATATACACGTGGATAACGATTTACCTTCTCGTAGAGCTACTTTTAGTCCCGGCTATAACACTCGGTGTTCGCGGATCTACTTTATATATTCATTGTATTCCGTGTTCTATTCTATTCCGTTCCTTTCCTATTCTATTCCATTTCAGGGTCCATGGATCGTTCTTTGTACTTCTCCTCTGACCGTATTAGGAAATTACGTAATTCAACGCGGGACGCCCATCAGCGACTCGTGCGAATGCAAACGACCATCTCGTAATTTTGTTACGCGAGCAGGATTGCCGATGCAATTCGTAGGAATTCCTCCTTCTTTTTTTTTCTTTTTTTTTTTTTTCTACAAACTCCGCGCGATTTCCTCGCCTTTGTTCGCCCGTAATTAAGTCAAAGGATCCCGTCCTAAGAGGTTGACTCGTTCCAACCGGCCTTCGGCGGAGAAAAAGCACAAGTTTCTCCTTGGTCAACCCGCCTACCTGGCCCAAGATTTAAGGCAGGTAATCAGGAGTAAAAGAAAATCAGTGTCTTAGCATGACAATGCAGCGCGGGTTTGCCTCTAATGGGTTACGCGACTGCAGAGCTGATGAATAAAAAGTGTCCAGCGCTACTAGAAATTTCCATAAAACAATACCTCGAGTATTAATCAGCCTTTCTTGCTCGCCTGTTCGTTTCTTTCGGATTCTCTCCTCTCCAACGAACGTTGATTCCTTCTTTGTCGTTTAGCATATACGGGAAATCGGAGTGGAAGTGTTAATAGTTGGATTTTTCTTGGCGGAGCCGTGAATTCTATTTCGAGAGAGACGAGGCTCCTCGAACGACAGGTCCATTAAACGGGAAAAATGAGGAGCTCCAATTTTCATTTAGAGACCGATTTTAATGTTAAAATCGCTGGTATAGACATAAACTTGCTACGAGCATACAATGAGAACAGTTCCGAGAGAATAAGGTTTGCTCTCGTTATCGACATACAAGAGTCACGTTTCGCTTTTTACCTTGTTTCCGTTTCATCTACCTCCGAGAGAGATACCGTGAAATATCCGCAGAATGTTGGATAACTTAGAAGTTAGTCGGATTTGCATTTAGCTCGATAAAGTTGTTTCTAAAATTTACGTTTCCTATTTTTCGACTAATTTACGTTACCGAATTCTATCTTTTAACCCTGAGGTTTTAAAAGAAAAAGCGTCATTAACGAAAATAAGATAAACTTGTATTCTTATCGACGACCACATTTATAAAACGATCGCAATTTGGAAATTATCTCGAATAAATCGCCAACGCAAAAGACGTTATCAAACGCTTTCGACGTTCAACGCATGCAAAAGATATGATTCCCAAAAAACAGTGTCCCACGTTCCATTTCAAAAAGCAATCTTTCAAAAGAAGGAAGGGAATGAAGTAGACCGTAGATATCAGGAAAACAATAAGGGAAAACGTCGGTTTACTTAGCGAATCGTTCGCAGATTACGCTAACAAACAGTAAATAATGTTTTTGCAAACGGTATAGCGGCCCATTTTCCGGCAGCAGCTCCTCTGGTAGGTGAACGTAATTACGGGAACGTTTCGTGCGCGCCAGTGCCATACTCTGAACGAGAGTACAGGGACCAGCGCGGTACGTCGCGTTACGTGCTTGATATTCGGCTATAGGTATTTGCCACGGCGTCCCAACGAACTTTCTCTCTCTCTCTCTCTCTCGCTCGCTCGCTCGCTCGCTCGCTTTCTCTCCCTCTCTGTAAATTAATATTCCCGTAGGTGGCTGAAAATCCCGGTTCTGTATGCGACGACCTTCGCGAGCTCGCAGAAGTGCACCACGCCCCGCGAGGCAATATCGCGGCCGTGTATTTTGCAATTACGCGTAAATACGGTTACACAAGATTAGAGAGTGAATTAGCGCATTCAATTAACGTTTACTGCCGCGCTGTATCGCGTCGCATCGCTCCCCTCTTCTGCAACACCGTGTACCACCGGTGTGTGCGCATCTATTTCATAGGATTTCTCCAACATACACACATACACACACACACACACACACACAAACAAACAAACGCAGAGTACCGTCGTATCGCCGAGGCACCGCAATTCGGCACGATATAACGCACAACCCCCTTGGCTCGAGGCTTCGAGAAACCTAGGCTACGGAAAACAACCACGATTTAAGAATCGAGATACGCGACGCGTATACAAGTTATAGCATCGCGTGATTCCACGTACCGTCGAATCTCGATTGCTATTGCTACACTCCAGTTTACCGTTACACCGGCTCTCTTCTCTTGCATGAATTTTTTCCTTCTATCTACGAGCACGCGCGCGCCAACCTGGCGCGATAAAACACTCTAACGAAGTGCATTATCCGAGCTGGAATTCTGTCTCTGTAGAAATTTCGTATGCACGGTAAAGTTGAAGAATTTATTTTTTTAAAATATATGTAACATGTAAAGGTTAAATCGTATAGGAATATTTCACGTAGAATTTCAATATTTTAGAGGTGTAATATCTTTATGGGGATGACGGGCTTTTAAATGTAGCTTGAAATGAGAATGTGAGCTAGGAAAGTTTTTGATTATTAATAGTTTTGTATACAGCGAATGGGAGAAAGGAGAGAGTGGAGAAAACCGAGAGTGATAGAAGTGAAAGGAATCGTTTCATTAAGGTACCGTTTTCCTGCCGTTAATATGTTATGCGAAGTGTATGTAGAAATATGTATATGATATTTTCGATGTAAAATTATAATTGCAAAATGTACGTTGCTCTACACATTAGCAAAATATTGGAGGTATTGTAGACTTTGTTTACCAAATCATAATTAAAAGTATGAAAAATTAAGGTATTCTATACGAATGAATCTTTTTTTGTGAATCTAGATCGATCTGAGTTTACGAAATTTTAACATTGAATATTGGCATGAATATCGTAGTTGACACTGGTACTGTTTGAAATAACATTGTCCTTCGTTTTTCTTTCGGTTTTGTAAAAAAATATTGATTTATGATAGATACCAACCTCACTCTTGTGACATATTCTTGTCAGCAAATTAAATGGAATATCCAGAATCTTTTATTTACATTTACTTCCAATTAGTTATAATAATACAGGAATATTCAGATAAAAAGGGGAACTTTTTTTAACGAAATTAAAATACTCTAAATTATTATAAGAAATTTATTTAGCTATTTGAACTCCTAAATATTCTGGTCTTACGTTTCAATCCCTTAATAGCGATCATATAAACACATTGACGTGCATTCGAACTGGCATTATGTACTTTCATTAATACAGGCCGAGTTCAATCGCTTCTAATTAATAGTCAATAATTAATAATCAGTCATGCAAATAAATTCGTAATAAGAGAATATAGCTGTTCTTACATTGGTTAAAAATATATCTATAATATCCTATTAGGAAAACGTTAATAAATGTTAATAAATTAATTTGTTAAACGATGAACGTTTAATTATATCTATGATGGTTGTTACTTTCGTTATGGTACTAATGAATTGTTTCTAAGACATAAGATTAATTTTATTGTTACGAGATCTTGTAAGTGCACTATATTGCTGACAGGTCGGATTAATAATTATAATTTTTTCACGCTATTAATTCTCACTATACTTCCTGTTACAACCCTTTTGATTACATCCATTCAACGAGTTAATGCAGGGCTGTCAACGGTTATTCTCGGATACTAAATTGTTCCTTTTTCTTATACTCACGTTACGATAATTTAAAAATAACGACCAATGTAAGATTACATTTGCATATTCAGGTAATTACTTTGCAGTACATTGTATACGCCATCACGCAAATTACAATTATAGTATGTTATTTCCTTAAATTTGTAGATTTTCAAAAATGAATGATCCGCTTATTATCGAACAAATAGATAATTCAAGAGGAGTATAAAAACTATATCACATGCAGACCACGGGTTAAATTATAAAATATGTCCCTAACTTTTCTCCCTTCGAAGTTCAAAATCCGCTATCGATGATATATTTCACGAGATTCCCTCGTAACGTGTCTGTGAGCACATTAAATGCTAATCACAGACATTCAATTGTAAGAATTCGACAAATATTTAACTCGGGTTGGAAACCGGGGAATCGTTGAACGTCACGTACCGAAATTTCGCGTTGAATAAATTTATCACAGAGTGAGAGAAAGAGAGGGAGAGAGAGAGAGAGAACGCAGAAGTTGCATTAAAATTATCGTTCATTATACGGCATTTTATATTTCGCAGGAGAACTTGCTTGTTGATAATTATCCGCGGATAATTATTTCGAGGAATAGTTTTCGCTGTGGTATTACGGTTTCGTAAAAGTTGCTGGCTAGTAATACGCGCACGAAAATCACGGATTCCTGTGGAACGTGTCGACAACACGAACCACGGCGAGGCAACGTCCGAGATTATCTTGGGCGAGCCTCGAATGACGCCGGTTTAATCGAGTCGGAGGTAATCTAATTCGTCCTTTAGAGCCAGTGGCAGCGGCAAGGAACGAAACCACCGAGAACGAGGCCGGCCACCCTCGTTTCCTATGTTTTTCCTTCTTTTTCCCTCGTCTGAGCGACGCTTTTCTCGCTCAACGGAATAAAATTAAACCCGACGCAAGGAACGACCACTAGACCGGCTTCCGAGGGTTTAGGCGGGGACTAATGTGTCTGCGCACATATGAGAGCTTTATTCTTATTATATTTTTTCCCTTTCCCCTTCGCTTTCCATTTTCCCTTTAAATCATCTGGTTAAAAAGCTTTGATGTCCTTCGATCTCTTCAATGTCCAATTATCTCATGTCAGCTTCCAAAATTAATTGCTTTATAATAATTATATTGGTGGTTATACAAGTGGAAATGTTTCCACTGTTGTATAAAAGTACTATCTTTTGTCAGATACTTAACTTCTCTTTATAGATCTATAGATCGGAAAAGTATTTGCGCATTTAGTCTCCGATTCTCGAGTTATTTAAAGAGTGAAGATATTAGTAACTGATTACTACGATATTCGAAACTTTGAATAACAGTACATAAAATAAATGAAGATACCAAAATGAGGAAAATATTTCCATATATCTTGTTAGTACCTGTATTTTAACTGAATATTTCTTTATTTTACAAATATGAAAACTGTATAATACTACTTACGTTAAAGTACGTATGAATTAATAGTACTTTCATATAACAATTAGAATTTGATGGTATGAAAAAAAAGTAGAACCTGATAAAGGAACGCTTAATTGGATAATAAGGACATGCATCAATACTTTCTCTGGCCACTATACAATGATTTAAACAATTTTTCAATAAAATCTTAGAATGGTATTATATATATCTCTAAATAATTATTATTGTAAAAAAACGTTTCAGCATATGGCTCAATGAACATAACAGCATAGAGGTACAGAATTAAACCAAGTATAATATGATTAAAAATTTGTGCGATAATAAAACTGTGCGAACGTATTGGTTTAACGAAATAACCAGGCGAACGCGAGCGAAACGAGAAATTTACTCTTTCGTCGGAGGGCGTGCAACCATTTATGCTGAAAACGATGTTGGAAGTTTCGCGGGGGTCAGGATATCAACGTTTAGTCGGCGAGTTTAGTTAATTTATCGAGTTTGACGGAAGTTTTTTTCATGGTAGCGAATCCTGCACCGGTGGAATAAATGATAATGGTGATTAAATATTCATGTATAAAGCCGTGGTAATTTATTTAGCGAATGCACACGAATCCTTGCCGCAAGAGATGATTTATATTATGGCACGTGTAAGATACACATATTTTCATAAACTGTAACTATTTTCATTTTTAAACAATTATGTTTAAACGCCAGATTTGTATTACATCATTTTTATGTGTACTTCACCCGAGACTTTTTTTTAAGCATCTTCTACATCAGAAATTAAATCCTACTTTGTGATAGGAAGACTCATGCATTTAATGCATTTAAATTCCCCATCTACATATATTTTATAGCGTATGCTTTGTAGATATAATGAACGACTAAAAGAATAATATTCAATTTGATGTTAAATTAAAGGATTCCTAACAGTTGTTGCAAATTGTAAATTAGGAAATATTAGTAGATATTTAGTAATTTATTTTAAAGTTATGGTGTATTCTCTTTGAGAGAGAAATGGGAAAAATGTTTTAAAAACATCACAATTGAGAATAATAGTTTAATTGGAAAAATAATTGTAAGGTTTGGTTAAATAATGAAGAGATGAGAAGGGACATAATACGTTACGAAAATATTGCGATTAATTTCAAATCGCATCGCCAGAATACAATAAAAGATTTTACAAAAACATATAATTTTTCAGTTTTCTAAATAGATTCCAGATTAAAATATTTAAATTGGCTACTATATGAGCAAACATGCGCACGAGCGAAACTGCAATTCTACATTTTTAAATAACAAATTCAGCACTTCTTCGTGGTACTTTAAATTATATCATTTTGCATTTAAGCACCTTTTAAACGAAGATAAGGTTTAAAAAACTACCGTTTCCAAATCCACTATTTCACTATCTTTTATTCAAAAAGTCATATATTGATTTAAAATATTACATCATCTATGTAAAATGTATAGGATATGTAGGATATAAGGATTATATAAAATACGTGAGATATATAGAGTATATAAAATATACAGAATTGCTATAACAGATCATGAAATAGATGTTCGAATTTTTATAAAAATTCCGAGGGAAGGATAACCTGATCAGGTGGTTATACGACGGGGATACAAATCGAAGCTTTTCATGGATCACGTTTTGTGCTGTGGATATAGTCTGGCCGTGAATAGCACGCCACAAAGCCGTCCATTTCTCGAGCGGGTTAAATTTCTGCGACTCGGCCGTGCGACGTTGACGAATGCGTCGGCCAAAGAAATCATGCCTCGCGTGGCGGCTGGACGTGCGCAAGCTATCGTTTGCATGAAAAACCACGGCGATTCGCTCTTAAATCCCGGCTTGGCCGTCCCCGATGTCGATCTGCTGGTACTTGCTCGTGCAAAAAGGAGGAGCTTGTATCCAGCACGCGTGAAGTTAACATTTTAATCATATTTCCAAGGTAGATCGATTTCATTGAAAAAGAGAAACGAAATTTTAACCTCGCTCTTCATTCTTCGCCACAGTTTTGTTACTTAATCATGCTATTATACCGTTAAAAGAGTCCTTAAATTTGAGAAAAATTTGGAAGAATTATCGACGATTGATTTGAAAATTTCACTTATTGCGAATCAAACAATTTTTTAATTTGTTGCAACTAAATTAAGATTAGGACATAAGAATATTAAGATTACAAGGAGGAATAAGTTCTTCTTCATTTTATATGATTACAACAATTGGATTGTTATTTAGATTAATCTTCCCCTAAACGCTTTAAAGTGCGAGGTGTCCTTAAAGATTGATGCTCTCATAGAAAGTCTCAGTTTCTTGAATTGTAAAACTTCGCCTATGTAAAATGAACATTTGTGTTGTTTCACTTCGTAACTTCGGCGGAATTGTAAGTTTCAATTGAAATAGTTCAGATACCTTAACAGACACGGTAAAAGCATTCTTAAAATTGTTGAAGAGAATTTCCTGCGGAGTCGTTTACGTCCTTGTTCAATAATGGCTGTGTTACATTATCTTTTGTACTTTGTTCTTCAAACTCGATTACGTTTCCCCCGGTAATCAGATGAAAATTTTTCTTCTTTTCCACAACAGTGAAATACTTATATACACAATTTTAAGAAATGTTATCTCATAAATTCATCAGATACTAGATTTCTTAGCTTTGTAAAATGTTTGTTACTTGAAAGAAAATTAAGAACTTGATATGAAAAGAGATATATTAAAAATTAACAGTAGAAACTATAAAATATTATACTGTAACGCTTGTTTTTGATATGTCAAGTATCCTCTGGTTAGAATATTTTATAATTTTTGCTTTTAATCTTTGATATACTTTTTTTCCATATCAAGTTTTTCATTTTCTTACGCATTCACGCAATAACACTTTTTAAATGTAAGTGTACTTTACGCTTTAAAAATAAATATCATTAAAAACGAATTCCTCGGAAAATTTTCCATCTTTCAGAAAAATTCTCAAATACCTACATTTTTTTCAAAGTCAAAGCTCTCAGCTAAATAGACATCCCGATAAATATATCATATATGTCCCAACTTTCACAACAAAATCATCGATTAATAGCATCAAAAGGCTGCGTCATTGATGACGTCATTCCTTTTCCATTAACCTGGAACATCGTCGTGCGCGCGAAGCCGATAGTAAATTTGCATAATTTCCTCGGAAAATCGCTTCGATGATAATTTTCTTTTATAATGTGGGATTTAAAACTGCGCGGATGCAGGCAGCTGGTGATAAATCAACGCGGTTCTGATTTACGCTGCGGACGCGACTCATTGTCATTTTCAGGATCCATCGTTTCGCGTCTGCCTTAGCGTTGGCCCCGATGATTTACGTTGCCGCAAGTTACGTGTAATCTATTCGATGCGTTCTTCTTGCATCAATGATTGTGTTTGCATGGACAACATCGTTACCGGACGTGGGCATGCAAAACAGGTTTCGTACGTTCGCGAAAGGAAGATTTACGGGGCGTTCGCATTAAACAGCGCGGGCCGAGGCAAAAATCGTACTCGGTCCCTCGAATTTCGCGGCCCCGGCGTCGTAAAGTCTCGCCGTTCAAACCAGATATCGATCCGTGATCGTTAACTCTGCAGTTAGTATGCGAAGCCTGCTGGGAACATATTGGCCACGAAAAATCTACACACATACACATACACATACACTCTTTCTCCCATTCTCCCACTGTGTTTTCGTACACTGTACCCGTAAATTTTTACTATGACAAACTTTCTCGTTAAATGATCCAAGGTATAAATCACAGCAGACGATTCAGAGCATAGACATTAGTTCGAAGAAACTTTGGTTTCGAGTGATCTATAGGTGTCAGATATTTCGGAGTGTAGTTCACTTTGATGTTTTGTTGAAATGTTACTCCAGCTTCTTCAAGGAACGAGATGAAAAAAGTTTTATATTTGGTGCTAAAATATAAAGGTCCTAAAGTTTATGAGTTTATGCTACCTAGTGATGGAGGTAAAAAGTGTGTAATGAACATAGAACTTTCTTCTGGAATTAGGAGTAATTTTATACTTGCTGTAGAACATAAATAAGAATATAAATCAATAAGAGAAAAATTCTTATATTTTTAAAACTTTTTAATCCTTTCATCGCTTTGAAAAATGTAAATTATTATTTGAGAATTTCAAACGATCATTCCGACTCGTAGTAGCTGATGAAGCGGCATTTACAAAGTCCATGTATCCATTTGCTTTACTCGCGAACGTAGCAATTTTTCAATGACTCCGTAACGAACGTAAATTATACACAGTATAAAGAAGAAGAAAAAAAATGTATCAAGCTAATTCAAGGTTAAGGTTATACCGCGAATAGCTGAGAAAAAGAGGGATAAAGGCAATAAAAGGCACGATCGACCGGTTTCCCAGAGTCCCAACCGGTACTCTGCGGTATGTAGATCGCGGCGTTGGAATACCGGAAATACGATATTAGTTAACATCGGATAAGACGGAGAATGCGAGAAAAACGCGTTTGACCTATTAAACTATGTCACACCCGCATATTAACGTGTATCTGTATCTACACGAAGCAGGTTTCAACGTCGTTTCCGTGATCCATGACACGAATACTCAATTTTCTAGCCACAAATTCTTTGAAGTCGCAATTTATAAATTACTTCATGACAAATTCGTACAGATACTAGGAAGATACTATATTAAGAAATAATAATCAAATGTAACTTTACGTTAGCAATAAAAAATAGTTTTTCTTCGTGGCAAATGTCTTGTAATTTTTAAAATTAGTTTTGATATTCTGTCACTATAATTATAACGATCGTGTCTCCTATCACTGCCAATGAAATTTAAGAAAATCTCTATCTATATAATATACAAAAAAAATTCATAAAGGCTTTCTGTTCTAATTTTTCAAATACTTTCACGAATCACCACACGTAATATTTAACGAGCTTGAATAATAACGGAAAAATATTCAATTCTAAAGCTTGTATTGAAGTCAAAGAAAAGAAGCAAAGACAGGCACGCGAGAACGTAGAACATAGTTCATAGAGAGTCTATACATTTTTCCAAGTTGATCGTGCTTTGGTAAGGCTGATCTGAAACGCGGATTACGATAGGCATTCGAGGTCTGAAGGTTCTACAGTCTCACTAGAGATTATGTCCACCTGTACAAGCGGTATCTGCATCCACGTTAAGTACAATAGGCGTCTCCCCCTCTTCTGTCCCCTTTTCCTAGCTTGTGTTCCTGTACGCGTGCATTGAACACTGGGGTTTCCGGTCGATGTAACCGCGTAAACGCCCGCGTTGAACGTATAATGGTGGCGACCTTAGAAATCCTTCGGAGGATAGAAATGTACACGAAGCAGCCTGGTGATATACTTGGATGGTTCGATAAAATATCTGGATTGTTTCCCGTGGCGGTCTCGCGAACGTAACTCAATACCAGCTAGACCCTTGTTTCGGGAAACGAGCAGCGTTCGCGCGTGTATAGCAAGCTTGCCTTCTTGGCCCATGTATTGAGTTGTAACGCGCGAGACGTTCGTGTCTTTAAGTTGATATAGAAGCACTTTCTACTGCATACTTCATTTTATATCGAACATTCTGCTCGGTCTTCGAGGAATTTATCTTCCTAGTTGCTTGACCTTTAGCAACTCTCAGTATCTAGACATTTTTACGTGGGATCGGATTGTTTCATGTATTTCTTGATAATTTCATGCAAAGTAGTGGTATATATAATTTTTTGGAAACGCTGATCTATGTGTTACAATATAATGGGAAAGTTATTTAAAAAATGTTAAGGCTCTTATTGTCTTTGTTCGAAATAGCATAGAAAAAACTAAATTCTAAATTTTCAGAAGGTAACGTTTTAGAGTTTATCGAATTAGCTTTTGAGTGGCTCATACCTACGTCTGCTGTCTTAACCTATTACCAAACGTAAAAATTATGTATTCAGGATTTAACATAATCCAGCTTATCTTGACACACTTATCTCTCAATTTCCTATGTTTAGTGTTAGAAATACACGATACCGTTTCAAAAAGTTATTTTGTTTAAGTTATCTTTACGATGTAAACACATCTATTAGCAAGCATGAGAAGCAGCTTTACGTTACTTTGGCTGGGAAAGATAAGAATCTTTGTTTACGTTAGGAAACTACCCGTAGGCAAACACCTATTTTTCACGTTACAAATCGATACTTTGATCCGTGTAATATTTTTTAATCACTATTAAGTAGCGGACAGATATCTAAATGTTGACAGAACAACCAGCAGATTAAGATACTGAAGGGATATAATTCTTTTAGGGGAACAGGTACAGCGATACATCTGATAGCAGGAGTGTTTATCTGGGGTGATTTATCTAAAGTACGTTGTTATACTGGGAGACAGTTGAATTATTTATCACTTCTCGCTTCCACGGATCTACGATTACGATGGTAACAACTGAAATTTAGATTAAATTGATTAATATCGTTTTACATAGTTCGTTCTTTTACGAAGTACAGAAGTTTTTGAAAATCTAGGTAAGAGTAAAAGCTGATAAAATTCATAAATATTATACTAGCTATAAAAAATATCGCAAGATGCATGCTTCGATCAGACTAAAAATTATCCTGTACACATATGGAATAAAATGTTTTTATCGAAAGCTTCGGTTTCAAGCAAATCAAATTTGAAAATTTATCAAACACATTCAAACTTGATTACATAACTTTTAGTTAGAAAATAAAAAATTGATCTAGGTAAAAAGTTTCTCTACGTGGTAAAATAAGCTGAAAACGTAGAATCAAATTTTTTCTTTTGGGGTTCCATTTCAAACAAAATCGAATATGAAAAGTTAAGTGTAATATGCGCCAACGTGATTACGTAATTCCCAATTGGATACGAATGAACAGCTAACAAATTATATGAAAAAATAAGTAAAAAGCGTAGAATAAAATCGATTTGTTTGAAGCCTCCCGTTTTAATAATTTAATAATATAATAGATATAATAAATATGATAAAAAAGATAATAACCTTACTATTTAGTTCACCGCGGACACTCAACGAAATCGATAAAACCTATGTTTAACAATAACAATCGTTGGCCCAAGTAATAAGCTTACAGCGTAATCTGTTTCAAATGAAGTTTCATTCGGAAAGATAAAAATAAAAGCATTGTTAAGCGAAACATATTGGCGACATCGCGTTAATTTAACGGCATACCTTTTCCCCTGGTTGAAAATTGGATACTAGGGCTGCTAAACGGATTTAACCCCGTAATTCAAGCGTTAATATCTCGGGATACATATTATCGGATAAATGTCTTCGGGTGTGTGCAAATCAAAAAGTTCATACGTAATCTGTTAACGGGAAAAAAAGTCGGTGACCGACCAAGTGATAATAACAAAGCTGTTAATCCAGCCAAGGGTTTGAGGGAATACCGTGGGATCCGGTTTAATCGAGCAACTTTTTTCGCGGTTCACGACTACATTGCTGTTTCTGACGCGCTACGAACCAGCTTGGACGAAAATTAATGGGCGTAATGTACATATACGTACTCTCCCCACCGTACTTATACAATATCATATAACCGCGAGCCCTGTATCCACATAAATTACGTCAGCCGTTTCCACAATTGCGCAAACTTTATGCGAACCCACTGTACGTATACATAGGCTGGGAGGACTATCGTTTTGCTAGCGAAGTTTCGAACGGAGAACTGACCTCGCATTTATCATGAATTTTCGACAGTCATTTATATCCCCTTGTCCCATGGCAAAAAGGAATGCAGCTGTTTGCGTACGCCATAAGCACGGAGGAGTTTCGTGTTATTAATCGCGAAACATCAGGTGGCTTCTTATGTTGAGGATCAATTGGGGAACGATTTGGTGTTGCTATTGAGAATTATTGTAAAATTGTAATGAAGGTAAAAGCTTATGGGTTTTTGAGGTATTTCAATATGAAAATTTGAATGATAATTTACAACTTATTAATTACAACATTCAATGTAATTGCAGATTGATGAAATTTTGCGTCATGTGTTATTTCAAAACGAAAGTGTGACAATTGAAAGGTATTCCAGGACTCCATAATAGGGATTAAGAATTAACATCAGAACTACCTTCTACTAAACTAGTTATCCGTATTCTTCATAAAAACTCATTCAAATCCCCAAAAGTGCAGCATATTAAATTTATGAGACATTACGAATGATCATTTTGATCACTTTATTTAGTTCTAATATTACTAATGACATGAATTTTGTTATAAATATAGAATAAAAGGCACCTATGTTGCTATACATATAATGCTTGCATTGAGAACTCAAAGAAGACCACACTGAAACTCACAATTCCTATGGAGACGCAGTCTTTGTCTGTACATTATTGTTAGGATACTGATAAGAAAATCGTACAAACACCTGCAACGATACGAGTTGGTTGGGATCGAAAAATTAGCTTTATCTTTAGTGGCTGCGGCTTTGAACGAGTCACCCACACCAATTTGCAGTGTCAACGATATCAACCAAGTTACGTTTCATGGGTAGATGCGGGTCTTTTCACCATGATGGTATTGGTTCTAGCAATGTTCATTCAATTGGCATAAACAAACTTTGAGTTTAAATGAATTTACAAGGTCCACGAAAGTTGATTTACTTAACCAATGTTCACAATTGAAGAAGTCACTTATTGTTTATTGATGAATTCTGTTTGACAATCTCGTGGCTATTCCCAACGTGGTATCTCGATGTACTGTTGAACATTTTATGATCTCATGTCCTCTCTTCCATTATGTCGTCAAAACGCGTTGTATTTTTAAAAGGAGAACAGAGATCCTCTGTTATAGGAGTGGTCAAGAATTTATTCAGATCTGTGGAAAGTTCCTTTCAAAATTTATAACAGAATATTTGCTATTGCAATAAGTAAGGTGAATATGATCTAAGTTGTAAGTTACATTCTGTCTGAATCTCGACGTACAGGTAGTAGAAGCTTAGAAACAAAGAGAATAGATACTTTATCTTCCAAAAAGTAAGAATTGTCCTAATCTTGTTATAAATCATACCACTTCAAGCCTTATAAAGAATAGAAGAAAATATTAATGGAAAAACTGCTGCGAATGGTATATTTTAAATCGTATAACCAACAAAATGCGAACGTTATACAATTCCTTGAACCGTGATTCACTTGTCAGCGGATAAAAGCACTTGGCGAAATTGCTGAAGACGTTTAACGCAATTTCTAGGGAACTTTGAGAGTCGGCCGCCGCCCACAACGGGCCAAGTATATTTCATCCGGCTCATCTAAAAGGCGGTCAGCGAAGTTCGCGATATTTCGTCCGCGATGAAACACTTAACCACGCCGCTGCATAATAACGTCTTTATTCATTTTGCGTTCCCATTCGAAATTCTAATTCCGTTTAAACGATAACCCCGTCGTTTTCTTAACTCCCTCGCCAGTAAACCACTACTCTTCGGAAAAGAACGAAATGTAGCTTTAATCGTTATCTATTTTTCCACTAAAAGCACCAAATTTTGTTGATCTATTTCTGGTTTTGTTTCTCATTATTTACCTTTAATTTTGAACACTTTCTACAATTTTACCTCTCTCAGCGTAGAAACGCTTGGTACATGGAGTGTTACTACGGAGTTTCCCTTAAAGAAATGTTAAGTAACGTCACTCTGAGTAGCTCGACAACGATATTCCATGAAGAAAGAAAATGTAGCCTCGTTTCGCGAATATAAAAGCCGTAAGTGTCAAGAATGATGAATATGCAACAATAGAAGAACTGCGTAGCACAGTCGGCGAAAAACTGTGTCTGATATAAGGCGAATAGGTAAAAACTCGTTTCACGGTAGAGTTAACTATGCCTCGCAGGAAGTCGATGCTCGTAATGTGATTGATCATACGGCCGTTTGTAACATCGGTCTTTTATGTCGTATCTATGTACGTCGAATCATTATTTCCTTCCTTTTGTTTTTGATTTGATCATTCACGGGGTATTACGAGTTATATCGCCTCGCGTCAATGGCGAGTATGAAAGCGGCGGCGTAACTTCCGTGCAACATTTTCATCACCTTCAACAGTAAGTACCGCTTCACGCGACTTTTTAGGGGCGTAATATCCGGTTATACATCGGCCTTGATTCCAGTGACACCCTGGAAAACTTTTATCAGGGAAATAATTTCGTGGAAAGTTCGGTATAAAGTTGGAGGAATGGCGCTAGCTCGAGTAACTGTCGCATGGATGGTGGGCTGGGTTCGTTTCCTCCGCACGTTCCGGCTAGATAAAAGTTTTTCCCCGACCGCGTGTAAACTGGCGCGTGGAATTCCGTATGCGTTATCGCGCGATCCTATCGACGTGCATTCTGCCGTGTCGTCGATGGAAATCGTGTTGTACCGACCTGCCTGCACTTCACACTCCCTAAGGAAACGTGTTTTTCACCAGAGAGGAAGAACATTAATGGACAGTAACGAATACTTTCACCTAGTAAGAGTAGCATACTACTTTCGGTACTACAGCTACGAAACAATCTTTCCACCCCGGAGGGAAAAATTAGTTTTCTGGATTAATACGATCGTAACTGATTTTTCGGATTCAGTAATATTGACATTAAGTGATCTCGTTACTATAATTAGACCGCAGATATGTTCACATTTTTGTGAAATTTAACAATGAAAAACTTCATAGAATGCATATAACGTGTAGAGATAGAAATACGGATATAAAATATCAAAAGTGGATTACTTATTGTTATACTTACTAGATGTAACTAATCTTCAGATTTCATTTTTTTAGTTTTGTCCATAAAGATTTACATTTTTTAATTATTAATTACATTTTTATTATTATTACAATTTTGTTGATTTTCGCCCTATCATTAAGTAGGAGAATCTTAATACGGCATACTATTAGATAATGAAAACTGTAAATCTCTTAAAAGCAGTTGATAATTTGATAAAATTTTATGGAAGTCAAAAATGAAATAAAAAATTAATCGATCGTGATCCATTTCTCTCATAAAAAATTTATATATAGTTTATAAATGTAAATTATAAAAAGTTTATAAATCTTATGTTTATAATATATAATATTATATATAATGTTATGTTATGTTTAATATTTTTTGATAAATTCAGAGCGGCTATAGAAATTCAGTTGTAACCGCCGAAAGTTCGGCTGCGCGGCAAGGATGCGCATCGGGTACTAAAGGAATATCGATTTCGTCTGCGACGCAGTTCACAATGTCAATAATCGATAGAACGGTCGATGAAGTGATGCGCCGCGGCGCGGAGTTGGGAGCTACTCCTTGTTTTGGTTGAATGCGTGACGCGTGTGTTCGTGACGAACGGAATTAATCTCGTCGTTCTCTCATGTACGCATTCTTGTAGTACGGATATATCGCGCATCTTATTGTTTTTATTCGCCGTGTAATGTGTCGTTCGTGTGCAAAAGGTTAATGAGCAGACTGCCCACGTTCGCATTTATGTGAATCCATAGTGTGCATTGGTTCCGAATGTGCCATGGTAGAAGACGTGATTTCGTGTCAGAGAACAGTGCCCAGTGAAGATCTTTGGAGAGACAGGAAGATAATGTGAGGATAAAGACGAGGTAGAGTAATTACATTATCTTCTAAGGAGGGGATGTTCTGACAGACGCTCATCAGGTTCTCTCACGTTCTCCTACCCCGTTCACGTCTGGGCATTGACATTAGCTGTTGGATTAGGTTTCGCGATAGAAGCTTTCACGACAGGATTGACAACTATAGTTGCTGTATTTCGATAAGGTTGGAAATCACGGTCATATAAGCAGGTCTGGAATAGTCTGGATACATACATATATACCGAAAGCACAGACGAAAGTGTCCACAGAGAGAATTGAAGAAAATCAACATGGCGTCCGAAGTAAGACGTGGTTGGATGTTTTTCCCTGACAAATGTCCGGACCTGTTTATATAACCGTGTCTGAAATAAAAGAATAATTTTCTTGGCGTCTGATTTAATTAATATTATAGGCATCATTTCATTGACCAACGTTTGTTCTCGGTACAATATCGGGTTTTATGCTTACCGGTTTTGTACTCAAGTGTCACAGTGTAGGTAAGTCAACTAAGTGAACTTTTATGTAAATCGATTATTGATCAAATTATCATAAATTGACTTAACAGTTAAAAGTACTGTTTATTTAATCGCCATCGTCATGGGCTGTGGAAAGAATGACAATAACCTCCAATTTCGAATATTCTACCTTAAGTTTCAAAATGTGTAGTATACTTGAAAAATCAATTCAAGATTAAATTTTGTCCTTCTATCACGAAATCAAGAAAATGAGAAACTATAATATGGTAGCAAAATACAATTTCATATCAACACGACTACTAATGGTAAGGTAACTAATGTGTGAAAGAATGTAATTATGTACTCGTATGTTATAGAAATCAGATAGGCTTCGATAATTTTGGCGACTTCATTAATTTACTCCATTTCCTTATCCTAATGTGAGAAATGAAGAAAGATGCATCATACCCATAATCTTGGATTATAGCTTCTTATCCAATCACCTATCGCCTCTAAAGTATGCAGGTGTGTTTACATACAACTTACACGGTTGAGGCACCAAATACCTCGTTCCGATGTACACGATCGTCAGCAGATTATGCTGCATCTAAAAGTTTGGCTACGGATAAGAGATTACATCGACTTTTATGAATATGACGTTAGCTACTTTTCAGAAGTTTCCCCTCTCTGTTTATACGAGAGTAATACGTTTTCCCTCCTGGAGTGCTAGAGAGGTAGTATCTTTATCGATCATTTTTTAATATATCGTGCTACTAGCGAATACTTTGTCGTTCCTATATATTAGTAATGGAAACTATTTGATAACGATTATTTAGAAAATGTAATTTGAATATTTCTTTAGAATATCTTAGAGTTGTGATAATTATATAATATATAACATGTAGCTGTCATTTGCATATTAAAAGAATGAAAAATTTCACACTAAAGAATCCTGTATTAAAAGAAATGCACCTAGTTTTAAGAGAAGATATTGATTTAGATAATCTTCTGTGTTTTCATTTATTATATTACTGTGCATGCTTGGATACTACAAGAATATAGTGATAGATGAATAAAGTAAAACTTAAAAAATTTAAAGTCATATAAATTAGTTTCTGTAGAAGAAACAAGACATGAGATATGTTTATATCATGATAGCTACATAAAGTGTTTCTTTGTGAGAAATGGCGTTCATCCATTTAAACCATTATTCAACAAAAAGATGCTTTCTCACTGTTTGCCATTTCTCTATGAATTGCAGCCTCTTGCTTAGTTAATCATTGTTGTACTGTGCCTAGGCTTGTTCTCTTAGTTGCATGTAGAGGGCACGTATATGTTCATACGGAACATTAGAAGTTGGTACACAGTCCTATGGTGTGACATCTGTACGGCTCGTTAACACGCGTTACTCCAAGATTCCTCTCCGTTATACATATATACAACAATGCGCAATAGCTTCATCAGCACTGAGAACAAACTTCCTCAGATCGATGTTATATACGATCGAACTGTTTCTGAACTAATCACGTTCCTTTAAACTATCAAGTCTCAAGACTTGCGCTGTTGTATCGACTTCTCACAATGAGACCCATTTAGAAACTACCAATTTCATTCCTTAGTTTACTTCTTTCCTTCGTACAAATTCTAGCCGATAATAATCGTTATCTTGTAATTGCTATGCCTATAGCACTAAATTTCGTGAAGCATTCAAAGTAATTTTGAACAAAAATTAATATTTCCAAAGCAATACAGACATATAACGAAATGAAAATTCGTAAGTAGAATGATTGTTAGACCCAGATTTCATGTACAAAATGCAAATTAGTTTGATGTTATTTAAATATCTCAATTTAAATTGTAGCTAAAAATATAACGCAGATTTAGATATAAAAAGCATTTGATAAATATCTAATGCTATTAATAAACATCTTCAACAATCTTTTCTTTCCCAATTTTAGAAATATAATAAATTAATATATACATTATTATGTGCATGATATTAATGTATACATAATTATTATTGGCACGTTAATCAATTTTTTCAATATTGATGTAACATCTATATCACTAGATATATATTATATATAAATATATACAAACAAATTGAATTGCAAGTTTACATAGACAATGATACAATGAAAAATTATTAATTCTTAATTCATATACTCTTTTCATTACTCTTTTCTCAAAACTTTTCAGGTCAATAACAGCAACTAACATCAGTAATTAGCATCTTTATAACCCTTCATTTTTCAACTCTACTCTACTCTACTCTACTGTACTTTCTACTCTAAAAGGATATACCCGACAAACTACAGTTGAAGAACGCATCCACGGGAAAATAACGTTGCAATTTCACCGACGGTTTCACCTTTACCTGAAAATCGTGAATTCTTCACTACGAGCAAATCCATTGGCCGAGGTAACCATGCCACCTGCATTCTTCCGATACGCAGCATTCACCAAGGTGTTAAACTGTGTATCAGGGAGTCTGTCAAAATGACGCATCGCTCTTTCCTGCATAAATACGCGACCAATGACGCGTGACGTAACTCAATCAATTGCTTAGCTTCATTCGCATATTTGCCGACTCGCGGTACCGCGATAGCATACATAGCGTTGGCAAGTCACGATCAGCCACTAGCAAGATGATGGATGAATAGACGTAAACGAAATTATAGCTTGACGTGATCTCGATTAAGCGGGCTGGTGTGTAAAGGTGAAACATGGAAAGCATGTAAATACCGTCGTGTCACGCATCGATTTTAAACATGTTCGTCTTGTCTATGAAATTATCCTCTTCTTATATCTCTCAAACTCTGCCAATGAGAGTTTTGCCGATGTCGCAATCGTTGAATCGAACGCGATGTGCATCTTCGTGTGAGTACAGTTATGGGAGATTATATCTTATTCGGTTGTACATTAAGGTATTTCTTTTGGTTTATTATTTATGGGAAGAAATGAAATTTATTATAATCGTTCGGTTAATCTTGTGCGATACATTCTATGATCTTTAATAAACCTTTGACCTTATATAATCTTGCACTGACTCACGAAAGTACTGGAATGGTTACTATTTATTGGTTGAATTAAGGATTAAATAAGGATGAAGTATGAATTATATTGATCGAATTCGAAACCAGTCTAGAAATGTGTGTATAAATTACAAAATATTTCAAAATACGTATTATATCAAATAAATATCAAATATGGTACCATTGAATATTGAGGCTTCTAATGCAATGGATAGTGAACTGTTTGGATATTATTCTAATCTTCATGAAATATACAGTTGAATCAGAAAATATACAATATTATCAAAATAATCAAAATGAAGAAGCAAATTTTATAATAAACAGTGGATATATTATGGTATAGTTAGGTCTATATAATGGTTCTGTGTTTTCATAGGACGTGCGAGTTAAACAAGCCGGGCAGAACAAACTTTCAATGAAATAATGTTAATTACTGTTCATAAACACGTCAGAAACTATTGAAATAATCTGAGCATCGCATGGAACAAATTTCGTTGTCCAAAGCGAAAATTCGCTCGTTTCAGAGTTAAATCATTTAAAAAATATACAATATTAAATACGAAAATATCTTTTCTATGATATCTCTGTTTTTAGAGATATAATTTTATTTTCAATGTTACGATGATACGTGTTGTTAACTGAATACGAAGGAATGTCTGGAAAAAATTGGCTAAGTATTCAGAGAAAACCGAGATTCGGGGAAAAATCTGAAGAAATAAGGTCCATGGTGACCGTGACGGTGTGAATTATACGGTAACAATGATTTCACATTTTTGGCTAGTTCACGTTGCTGGCCCTCCATTCGACAACCTATGGTATCTGGTTTTTGTTCCATCGTTCGTGTATTTAGGGCGGAACAACACACGAGATGACCATCGCGCGGCAAAATTCGCAATGCCAGTGGACGGTCAGATAGACCGATATCGGTTTTTGATGAAATCAGGATTTGTTTGACATTCTGCACATTGGAAGGTACTAGCTTCAGTCTGCAACGTCCGCTTGAAATTTAATATGCACGACTTGTGCGCTGAAATTTCTCCCAATTCTCTGCTAGAATGAGTTGCCTCAGCAGGCAACGAGCAAAGGAGATAAATTTCAGTTATGTTTTGTCACAAGGCAAAGGTCAATTATTTATCTGATTGGTTTCTATCTGTATTTGATTGATTTTTTAAACTGGCTTATTTAATTGAATTCTACCTATCACCCTCGCTTTCTCATTTAAAAATAATGAAGGTTTCTAATAAGGATCATACTCAAATTATGTTACACGACTATTACTACATTAATCATATATCAAATATAAATGAATAACACTTAACTAAATCATAACATCGCTCAACGCAATCGTTTCTTCAGTATAACCAGTTAATGCTGGTGTTAAATTGTCCATAATACAATTTAATCAGATCACAACGCGAGAACGTGTCATATACTATTGAACCTATGATATAACAATTAATAAACACAAGTACTAATTTATTCCATATCCGAGTTAATGTACATACGCTTCTGGTTTCATGTGTAATTTCAATTACACGAAAGAAACCAGGTGTCTTGTTATGTGTTCGAACAGTTTAACGATAATTACGTCCCTTTGTACACCACATATACCTTCACTTCTGTATCAACGTATATATATACCGCATTCTCGAACTGTTAATCGCACGAAAGCCTTATACGGAATTATAGCTAAGTCTACAGCTAGATGTAGCCGCGTTAGTCGGTCGTAGAATCTTTTTATTGCCAGCTGATGACGCCTTAAAAGAGCGCAGGTAATAATAGACGAATACCGTGTACGCCTTTTCGACGTATCATGTGCCGCCAAATTACTTTTTTTTTATCGTTTTACCATCTTTGTCTCGCGTGCTGTTACACACGTGTTTTTTTCCCTTTGTGGCGGTGTTATTATAATTATAAAATATTTAATCTATTCAGAATCACTTGTAAAACATCTGGTTTCCTCATAGCGATGATTGTACGTTCCACGAAGGTTAAATATATTTTTATTACTATTACATAAGTGGAATTACCAGTTTCTTATTTATTACTTTATCCAGAAGAAATTAGCTTCATCCTAGTTCATTTATATCCCTTTTTATGTATAAGAAATATCGTGTATTAAAAATTAGAGTTCACTTGTCACGTTTGTTGTCGATCCTATTCTCATTATCTACGATGTTGTATGCTAACACGCTATTTTCATGTAATACCCGTCTACTTTATAAAGTTTAGCATATACGTTCGATATGGACTGTTATGAAAGATTTTTTCCACAATCGTTTTGATTGTAGTTTTGTCTTGCATTCAAATAGGTATCATATATCTAGTTATTAGATTAGCCTATATGAAATATTGTTTTTCAAATGGTTCTGTAACTATATGTGAGCTTTTCAAAATATAATAGGATTAATATAATCAAACAACTGATAAGTCTAGTAAATCTAGAATAATTGAACGAGCTAGTCTTTGAGGAATAAATCATGTGAAAATTACTTCTATTAGATAACTACACGTAATATCTATAGTACTATTTATCTAGTATCTATAGCATAGTAGTAGTATGCTGTTGAAGTTTCATTTGAAAAGTTGATATTTTATATCACGGATTTTTAGAACTTTTGTTATACAGTTACCAAAGTAAATACAATATCTTGTTATAGTATTTAGGGGATGAACGAGTCTTTGCTTACATCAGTTCCACTTCTTTAGTTCCGTTCGAAATATGAATTTGTATAAAAAATTTCAATCGATATAAAACCTAGAACGCCAATTCTAATACACGGAATGCCTTAAATTAAATTTTCCTTTGAAATTTCAAATCTATGTGAATACAAACACTTGAAATTTAATTAGATTAAAAAGAATAAAATTAAAAAGAATAGGGGATACAAAAATAGACGTATGGTGCAATTCAATTTCGCACATATGTTCATGTCGAAACTATCAAGCAGTAGCCTAAATCCAGTTTATCGTAGGTTGATCCCATTAAAGGAAGATGATAATGAACTTAAGCCTGGTGGAACAGTGGATGTTACGCCGAAGTTCGATGAACGATGCCGCGGATGGAGCACAATTCGCTACGCGGGATATTATTACGAGCGAAATGTGCGTAAGAGAAACGTAGAAAAGTTATTCGAGGTAAGAAACGTCTTATTAAATGACCAGGCAATAGCGCGGGTATTACCGGCTATTCAGGACCGGATTTATTATTACTTCCAGAACTCATTAATGAAAATAATCAGCGGTTAGTTACGACTGTGAACTTACGATCATAATAAGGATAAAGACGGCCATTCTGCGTACGAACTAGCCTTGACAAGTGAAGACTTCATTTAAAAGTCTTCAATATCTTTTGTCGTATCGAACCAAAGATCTTTTTCTCGTCTCGTGTTTCTTCGATACTGTGCGCGGTGTATAGCCTCGAGTGGTCGACGAATAACTTTTATGGACGCATCAACGTGGAATTAGTATGAAAAAGATGAAAGAAATACTTTATTTAATACGACGATATGTCGTTTACAAGGTGCCGTGAAAATGCTTCTGTTGAGAGCTGTTTTTAACTACTGTCATGCAAAAATGGAACGTATAGATAGGTATGGAAATGAAGGTGATGCGTACATGGAGAAACTAGTTTTTGTTTTCACGTCTTCTTTCGTTGTATCGGAGAACGTATTTCCGTTTTGATAATTAAGCATCTTCCAATAACGAGCGATTGGAAAATAATTACAGATCGAAATTCCATTTAAAATTATTTTGTTGCAAAAGGGCAACACTAGTTTGGTCTTACAGTTTTACATTTATTTTATTAGATCCCTGTAGTGATATGAAACTGAGGAAAATTACAAATTCTGTTATACTGCAAACTGCATGATATTCGCAATTCTAGCGTAATATGGCGTTTATTAATATAGCGCTATGGTGTAAGCTCATATACTTTTAGCGAGGTCTTTACGTTTTTTACGAGGTAGTCAAGGATATAGTAAAGATGATACATCGAAAAGAGACAAGAAATGAATAGTCTTAAGAAAAGTATTGAAAAAAACGAAGTACCGTCAGACTCTAAGAAGTGATTGACGATTCTAAAGAATGAAGTGATTACAAACAATAGTCAGTATTAATATTAAAAACGATAATATCTCTACAAAATCTGTTACTGTAATAGGAAACCTAGAGAGGACTTGATTGATTGCAGTACAATAACGTATTGTTATTACATCTGAGAAGTATGCAGTTCTGGAAAGAAGACTTTTTTTTATTAGGACGATGATTGGATTTCGATAATTGGCGTATAAATAAACGAAGAATTAGTTCACAATAATTAACCATCTTTAAACCAGCCAATAAAGTAAGCGAAATAAACGAACTATCTGTGATGGTTTATTATACGTCTTCGTTTATTAAAGAGACGAGTGATAAAATTGTAATAGTCAGTGTATATTAAAATCACTTTAAATACAAGTACAGAGTGTATGCTGGTCCTAATCGCGCAAGTCGCTCGCTCAATGCTACTGCTCAACTCTACGCTCGCTATTCGACTGTCTGGCTATAATAATCCGTCCTAGAAAGTACGTTCGTCTATTTGTATCGACCGGTGGTATTGTAAAAAGCTCAAATGTAACACTGGTTGACGATTACAAATAACGGCGATAATGTTTTGCCCGAAGTTCGTTTACCTTTGAAACAACATTGACACTGCAAGGCACAACGATATGAGTTTCACCAGATTCGAATCATTCGTTGACTCATGTGCCGCTACATATCCAATAAAAGGAAAACGAATTTTTATGTGAGACTAGTACCTCGGTAATAGGATAATTAGCATACATTAAGAAAGAAGATGGGCCAAAACTCTATGCTGTAACAAGATATTTAAAACAGAGATTAATGTTTTAAACTTCACAACCGCAAAATGTTACAAAAACCTGTTAATCTTCCGCTTACGGCATTTGAATATTAGCGACTAGAATATTGCAAAGCGTAATCTCGACACTTCACGTAACAAATAGTAAGAATCAATTCTCCGTTATGATTATTAACCCAAAATTATATGGTAGACGTTATAATATTCTGAAAATACTTATCATGCTTTACAACGCACTAGCTCATATTATACACATAATTGCATAGTGTGATAGCTGCCCTAATTGTACTTTCACACGTTGAAACACGTTTTGAACGGTAAAAGACAAATAAAACGTCTTGATACATGAATGTCGACTACATGGATCGAATTATATTGATCCTGTTCATCGACTTAAAAATCCAAGTACAACACTCGTGCTTTTAAATCTTCTGAAAAATCTAGCCATGATAATCTCTAATGCTTCTTCGAGATTTTAGAAGACATTGGAATTTTCGAACAGACATTTAGTTAGAACTTAGATTAGAACGTAGATTCCAGGAATTTCGTAGGGCACGTGAATGTCAATTCCAGGAATTCCATTAAATCATGATCTCACTGTGATAAGTAGGATGGCATAGTCGAGAATAAACGCATTTCGAAGGTGTTACGTCGTGTGATGTATTTCAGCCGTCATGGGGTATCTTCCCCGAAATAATTCGTCGTAGCCCGCGCAGCTGGTAAGTTATGCGCGAGCTCGTGCGCGAGAATTATGTTAACAATGCCATTAAGGTTCGTGTTACGTTCGCGGAGGCGTGATATTTTTTATTTTCTCCGGCACGACGACCTGCTAGTGCTCGGAGGCTGAGCTCGCGCGCGGATGAAAGCAGAAAAGCGTAGCTCTTCCGTAGGGGAAAGGAAAAAGGGGGATGGCCGAGCTCTGGGTAGTCGAAAATTGCAGTCACAATTCTTCGCAAGACAGATATTATTACCGTTTCTCCTGGCAAAACGTTTCCATACCGGTGTGTGCGCCTTCAATTACGCAAAACGCGTTTAAACTCAATACACCTGGCTTACATTGAAGTTAGCATTGTGGCAGCATGTAGAGAGAAAGAGAGAGAGAGAGAGAAAGAGCAAGAGAGGGAGAGAGAAAGAGCAAGAGAGGGAGAGTCTAGGCTGTTGGCATGTTCCAAGCTCTCCTTGTGTTCAACCCTGTGCTGATAGCCGGAATGATCTCCTTCCTGGGATCGTGAAAATTTTCCGCGTACGCCGCAGTAAACCACATCGTCATTGTTTCCCTTGGCAACGTTATACATCTTCGTTGTTAAGACAGCCCCTGTGGCTGGCGTCCTGCATTATTTCGCGCGAAAGGATTTCGACTGTAATTTCGTTAAATTACCGCGCGAAGAAAACGAACAGGCCATGTAAAGACGCGCGAGGGAATATTCAATTTTCCACGTTCAAATTATCGGATGGTATTTTTAAAAACAGGTGAGCTAGTTGAAGAAAAAATATTAATTCAACGGCGAATTTAATTTTGGTCATGCATATCGAGTATGCAGCCTACGCGCCAAAAGAAAAGCTGCAATTTATATAAATTCACTTAGCAATTTTCGCGTATATGTTTCAACAAAAATATGATGAGATTGTTTTGTGTTTGAATCAAAATAATCTAAATTTCTTTTTTATATTTTTCAGCGAAATGAATATTCAGTATTGTCTTCAATATTATATTGTTTTTATTAAGAATTTATATTTTTAGTATTGTTCGCTAATAGCGACATCTTAAATTCTATTAGCACCACGGTAAATTCGGTATACAATTTTCTTTCGAATTTGCGATCGCTAGCCGACAAGCAATCGGATTGAAACTGTAGCCGAATGTAAAAGGTACGCGTCTTATCAAGAATGTAGAACATAAAATGCTGTCGTAGCAAGAACCATGGCCCCTGAAGCAACTTTATATCCTCATAAAATCTATAGAGTACTATTCGAAATAACTTGCGGCCCTTCTCTGTAAAATAGCTTTTATCGGTTACATAATTTCAGTATTCCAAATTGAATGAAGCTTCTGGATCCTATATACCTCAAATTTTTCAAATTCTGGAATATGTTATGTCCCATAAAACTGAACAAAACTATTATAATCAAAAATCGCAAATTAATAGCAAGCTCAAGTTATGATAAAAGCTATACTCCTTTGAAACAGAAATACTATTAAAATTATGTGTACAGTTAAAGAGCATAAGAATTCTCTGCCAATCGTTTACCTAAATTTTCTAATTTCATTACTACAATCTCTCTTCATCCTTACGAATCCAAAGATATTATTCTCGCATTCTTTTCTCGCAAATCACACAGTCAATTCCTCTATTTCAGTACAATCTTATTGCACCAAAGAAGAATCGCGAAGATTCACCTGATATAAACACGAAAGCTTCCTATAAGAAATCAATAACGAGTCAAGAGATGAACGAATTTCGTTAAATATCCAAGATGTCGATAGCATTAGAATCGAAGAAAAGAAAAAGCGGCGGCATTAAGAAGAGGCGGCTCCTTTGTTTGCCACGAATCAAACAGCGCAAGAATCACGGCACCCTGACCGGTAATCTCTGAGACCACAGGGGTCTCGCTTATGCGGTGAAGTATTCCATGTGCGCGTAGTCCAGATGTATCGGATTATCTAGGTCCTGCCGACACACTATGGCTGAATCGTATCAACGGAACGACGTTGCCTTCTTCGTCTTTATATCCCGTAACCCTTTCTTGTTTCACTGGTTCTCTTCATTTCATCGTCCGTTTGCTGGTCTGCTCTTCGCTCCGCCTTCTTCGACTGGTGATATAGTTATACATTATTCGATATTGCGGCATCACGAGTTCCACCAGGACGATATTCTCATTGTATGCTGTGCCTGCACTTAGCAATACATAGCTGGCCTGGGTGGACAATGTTCGTAGACGCCGGGGCAAAACCGAAGTCGTCGGTATCGGGGGAGAAGGGAGGGTAGCTGTATATCGAGGAGAAGAGAAGGACAGAGGGGGCCAGGAGGCCACGGGGACGCAAGTACAATTCAATGTACAATGTTTGAACATTACTTGAATGCTTAATGAAGTCGTGTCTTATATCGAACAATGCCTCGAACCGTTCGTTCGTTCGCATCTAAATCCTCTCTATAAACCTGCCCGCGCCCGCCGTTGTCCTGTTTCTCCCCCACCCTCATCACCCTTTCGATACTGTCCCATTCTCTTCTTCAAACGTGTTCTCCACTTTTCTTCTTCTCTCATTGTCCGCGCTGTCTTTCTACGTGCCTCTTGCTGTTCTACGTGGTCCCTACCACGAGATCCATGGACCAAGCTTCGCCATTATGGATCCCTCTCTATACATTTTGTCTCACCCCCTCGGTGAGTGTGCGCGCGGGCGCGCTCGGTTCTGTTCTTCTCTCGCAACACTGTCTTCTCTTCTACATAGGTTACGCTACACCGAGAGTCGGCCAGCATCGTTGCTTGGCTACGATCTTCTTCGAGTATGATAATACGTTCCTCGAGCCAATAATCTTTATCGCCGGCATCTTTCGTGTGATCTTCGCTTCAACGATGCACGCGGCACGTTAATAACCCAGGCTTATTATTATTTGTCGTACAGATGCTTTCGGATAAGGCTCATCGGACGATCGGCGCAGTAGTTTATCCCGACAACTAGCTAGCATCCCTCGCGTCGAGATCAACTTACTCCCGTACGGTGTTTATGATATACTTGACCCTTTCCAACTAGTTGGATACCGTTTCTCTATGTTCTCGCTTAACCCGAGCCTTTGCCTGCTTGATTAATACATCGATTATATGAAAGAACAGTTCAGCGAGGAAGGCAACAGAGAGATAAAAAGGAAGAAACCTACACCTTCAGACATCTTGGTCTACCGGCGATGAATTCGCTAGAGATACTCAAACTTTTTCATTGTAGCGTTAAATCTTTACTCAATTGACCGAGATACGTGCAGACTTTGTTAACAAGGGTTGATATTTTCAGAATGGATTTTACTATGTACTCGATACGTGTCTCAACGATGAAAACGGAACTGCGTATCGTATTGCTCCTGTGTCTCATATCCGTTCCGTAATTCCGTTCTGAAGCAACTGAAGATTGTTTTCGATATTCAAGACAATCGCTCTACTCGAATCGTGACTTGGTATTTGCGAGCCTCGATCGATGTCCCTTATGGAAAACGCTTCGTTGTCCATCCTTGTTCTACTTTTGCTTTCATCTTTGTCGTTCGTCCTTGACTTCACCTTCACCTTCACCTTCCTTTCTCCGAGACTTCACCTTCACCTTCAGTTTCGTCTTCTTCCTCGCTACCTTCACCTTCAACTTAAATCCCCGTTCTCTCCCTCGTTTTCGTCGTTTTAGGTACGACACGAGATAGCTACCGATCAATCTACGGCTGCAACCATAATCGAAGAGTATCCCAATACACGATTTAACTATTCATCGTGGCCGGTAGTTATGGTCAGGAACATTTCTCGAAAAGGAAGCGCAGCGCGCCACGAGGAAAAGCGAAAAGGACAAACGAGGAAGCAACAGACGATGGAATAAGAAAATTACACACACGCGTGCAAACCGGCAGGATCTTAGCTTCTTAGTAACGACTGAATTCACCATTCGCGTTTATCAAAAGGATGCGCGATAGCAGCGCGATAATACGCCGCGGTACAACGCGCAGGCAAAATTGTTGCCCCTTAACCTCTTGCCACGTGAAACGACTCGATGATCCTTCGCATGGTGGTATTACATGAGCTGGAAAGTATAATTCTATCATGAGCCTTAGAAGATGATCATTTTGCATGTTAGAACGGACTCTTGTTCTTCCTTGCTAACTCGTACGTACATAATTGCGAAGCCATGTCTTGCATTTGCATTATCATTATTATCAAACTTAGGCGCTTTCAATGAAACTTTAATGTTAAAGTGATTCTCGTTTTACCAAGTTTGAAAACTATTCGGACTATGATGGATTTTCTAACTAACTTAATATCGATAGAAATGAAATTTTACGAATCAACGTTTATTAGTTACTGCATATTACCACTCAGTTTGTTTGATAAACGTTCTCTATTTTGAACTAAATAATTTTGCAAAACTTTCTGCAACAGTGTGTGTTATACAATATATAGATTGAGGTCGGGTGAATGTTAGAACAGGGCAAGGCTTGGTTTCTGGTATAGCGATAAATCAAAAAAATGAAATACATGTATTTTATATAAAGCTTCATGTTCATGAAAATGAATTTTGCGAGCTCACTGAATTCACCGCGTGCATTTAATCCTGTGTTTGACTGATCTTGCTACAAACTGTCAATTCCGTGTATTACTTCCGTTTACAAAATTGCTGACGCTTTTAAGGGTGTATTTCTCTTGTTTTTATCGTTGATTTTGTATTTATATCGAAAATGTCATTACGACGAAAGAGTAGAGTAACAAGAGTCTTTGATGCTTTTAATTATTTTTCATTGGGTTGCAATTAATCCTTGGTTAACGTTTGTTTAATTTTTAATGATCGTAGTAATTTACAGGAAAATCCATCAATGAAATATTGATCAAATTCAAGAATATTTTTATCGACATTTAAATAACTGAAGTCACAACAATATTTTCTATATCTTTTTATAAACGTTTACTCGGACCGATTTTCATCTTCTAGTAGTGAATATTTCTTATTTTATCCCCTATCGCTTCATTATACAACCAAATCACATTTATATGAAGAATATTTCTGTATTTGATAAGTTTAATGTTATTTCATTGTATACATTGGCCACGTCGTCTATTGAAATATTTCAGTTTCCTTCCACTCTAATAAAGAGTCGATAAAGGTAACGTAATAAATCCACCACTGAAAGGAATCAATTTTCCATTGTACCTTTCCTCTTATTACATCACACTTTAGTTTTATTCTTGACCACATTTTACATCGTCGTATTCGATGCAAATCCCATTAGTTTTCTATTTCACGGGGCGAATCCCATAATACTCATTCAGAAAGAATAGAAAATCTTTCGTCATATTTTTCCACGAACGTAGAATGATCTACGTTATACCATAGGAGGAATCGGAGAAATAACAAGGCTGCTGGGAAAAGTTCCGTAGCGTGCACATTCCCTTCCAACTTACGTAAAAATGGTAAAGGATTTCGCGCGAAGATTATAACGATTTCGCGTACGTGAAACACGATCAACGTCACGTTTCGTTAAAAGTTACATGACGTTACCCTCCATATTTTCTGAATATTTTTATTTCTCTGCTTAGTTCGTAGCAAATAATTTCAAAAGTTCAGCTCGTAGAAAATATAATTCCAGTCGTAAAAATTTGATATAAATATATAACACATTTAAGAATATTTTTGATATTCACAAGAAGGAAGATATCCGAATCGACGTTTCATAACTTCATTTATACATAATAAGAAATTGTACGATTTTATTTCAAAATTCAATCAAAATTCAAGATTATACTATATCGCAGAAAATATCGTATAATCCGATTAGTTCCGTATAATTAGTCCTTTACTTAACTTGTTTCAATTTATTACTAAATAAAAAAAATAATTTCAAATTAAACGTATAAATTGAATTTATGAAAAATCACAACGTTGTTAAGAGTATTATCATTGGAAACAATTTGAAACCAGTTTACACCAAAATGGGAAAAGATTTTCCAAGAAGTTCATAACCATTCCGACGGAGAAATGTGGCCAGTATCACGTTACTCGGACAGGAACGTGTTCTCGTAAAACGAAAAGATACTTTTCTCCGGTCGACCCACGTCACACATATTTTATTTGTCAATCGAACTCGATATCACGGGAATTCCTCCGGGGGTGGCGTGGTTAGTGGTCTCCGCTTTCAAATTAGTATTCGTCGTCGTAGCTTGCAGCGTGTCGAGCAAGGGGATGGTAGATCAGCGGAGGCGAATAGAGAACCCAAAGGAACAGAGGGGTAATGCGGTTATCTTGTAGCAGAGTATTATTTCCTCTTTCAATAAGAAGAGCCGCCCTCCCTCTTGCCATCGTTCCCACCTTCTGCTTTGAAAGCCCATCTAGAGAACAACTTTTGTTCGTTTCCTCTTTCCTTTTTCATCAACACAAGATACCAGTTAGGTTGGTATCCCCGCTATTGTCATATTTATCGGCGATTATTAAATACTTTAAATTACATCTACCTTTCAAATGAAGCATTTTCCCTCGAAAAGCGAGTCCGTTTCGAGAAGCGAATTTGGGGGAGAATATTTCATTTATCTGTAAATATTTGATGTTTGTTTTCTTCTTATGATATTTGAGATATAAGAGAAGTAATATTAATGATTACTTTGTGGTTCTATATTTGAAATTTTGTTGTAATTGAGTCACATTTAATAGATTAAATTTAAAGCTGCTGATAATTTGGCTATAGTAATACATTTTTGCAACTTATAAGAATGTTCATATTATTAAAGGTACAAAAATGTACAGAATATACATAATGTGCAAAAGTATATAAAATACATAAAGTACTTGTTATATTTAGTTGATAAAACAAATCATTATTTAGTATCCCCATTCCATTATTTATATCTATAAAGACATAAGTTTACATAAAAATTTGCAGTCTACTAATGAACAGTGGTCTATTTCTATTATGTTTTGATATAAAATAATCTATTTTATTACTAATGCAAGCAATGGAACGAAATAAAAGCTTGAGCAAAGGGTTAAAAGAGGGACGAGTATTACGAACGTACAAATTGCTAATATGCAATTGCAATGATGTGAAAATGAATATTTTTAATGTTAAATGTACAGTGAAACACGTACCAGATATCGCTCGAAAGGTACATACATACGAAGAATAATTAAATTCCAGTCAAAGCTCCGAAAAATTTGGTTTCATAGACTCAAGCTATTATTCACACAGAGCAATGTTTCGAATTAATTTCTACATTTTCGGAATGAAGCTCGGAAAATGGCTGGAGAAATCAGTTAGTAACGGAGAACGCGTTTTACTTTATGTCATTTTCAAATGCAACAGAAATTAATGGGATCAAATTTTCAGGTCGGCCTTCGTGATAGAATAAATTAAATTGTTGTCAATTAAAATCAGGATTTAAAAGAGAAATTGTGCTAAAAATTTTTGCCTGTAAAATGAAAAAAAAAAAAAAACGATAGGAATTTAACGTCCCTTCCCTATTCGTCCTTTAAATTCGAACAACTCCAGTTCCAATTAAATAAAAATTTCCAATTGTACGATATTCGTTGTTCGTCGTAAAATAAAAAAAGCTATCTATTGGAGGAAACATGGATGGCGGATGGTCGGTATTAGTCCGCATTCCATTCACTTTGGTACCAAAGCAAGCTCGAGCGAAGGTTCACGAACCCGACACTGATACCCGAAGATGGCCGTGAACTGTTTGAGAGGAAAATGAGACAGATAACGTAAGGGCGAATCGAGCCGAACGGAGCAACGAGTTCTTGTCGCGTTGCAACAGTAAAACAAGCTAGAGATAGACCGTGTGAGATCGAATCGGTACCAAAGTAGAAACGAAAGGATTCCAAAGGCTCTCTTTGGACTTAAGGAGTTACCTTCCGGCTACCTTCGATAGTCTCGAAGATGCACTGTATACTCGAAGAATATAACCAAAGCGATAATAATCGGTTGACCATGCTTATGGTCTAGGTTAGGGTGGGGAACAGTCGCTTCACGAGCCGCTAGCCATTCTTTCAACAAGGTTGTTTACTGGATAATAGAAGAACCTCTGGGCTAGTTTGAATCCTACCTCGGCTCGTATCAGTTTTATTCTATCAGTGTTAGGGAAGATGCGCGCGAGCATTCAACTGTGAAAGAATATCCAAGTATTTTTAGTGCCTCGTTATTTCAGCTGATTTCATCCGTTCGGGATCCAGCTCCTGCTCTAACGCCTTGATCTAGAACACGATTTTCATTCTTATCGCGTTGAACGCAACGTACTGAAATGTATACGAATGTTAATATGTGCTTCTTATCTTACTGACGTCAATAAAATTACGAACGTCTTATTCCGCTTATAGCGCGTACGGCATGTTTCGAATGGGATGTAGCAGGTCTATCTTAATAGAAAATAAAGAAGTCAGATCTAATTTCGTATCTTTTTAATTAAAATTTACGCGATTTAGAACAGTTTTCTATGGAATATTCGAGATATCCGAAACGATGTTTCAAAATCCGTTTAGAGATTGTGTGTCTACTAACTGTAATTCCACAATTCGATTACGAGTAATCTAACAGATGAAATGATAAAGCGAGGAATGCAACGTCCCATTGCCCTTTTTACACAAATCCTTTCATCCGTTTACTCGGTTTTCCTTGTATTCGAATCATTTGAAGGCTACCGAGTAAATGCTAAACTTGTACATTAACTTAACATTTATCATTCTAACTAAAAGATACTAAAACGTGGATTATCTTAATTTATCACATAATTGGGACTAGTAATTCTCCTTGTATCTATAATTTTCCATCTAAATACATAGACTTTAATCAAATACTGTTGACCTCAAATTCTACTCTACATAAAGAGATTATGTTCTGTTTCCCAACTTCTTTCTAATCTCATAGCTAGACATTCGTTTAACCAACTAATTGCAAGGTTCAACATTGCGTTAATACATTTCATTACCAACTTTTCTAATTATTACTTTATTTTCTCAAATTCTATATCCATGAAAGGGAATACCGAGCATTGGTTACTTATCTTTTTCATCGCTATCACTTCTACCCAGATTCTATAATCTTACAAACTATAAGGAAATTGAAACATTTATGGTATTACGATAGGCTATTGCTTGGTCCCTAACGGATTAAATACCGCGAAAGAAAGGGTCGCGGTCTTTGAACCAGTACATCACAAAGCATACGTTGCGCACAAATATGAGCCAGGAGAGAGGGTAAGCCGTGGTAATAAGGCAGGTAGATGCAACATGCGTGCGTTATGGCACGCAGCTTTCATATCTGGCCTCTTCCTGTATTCACCTGCACGCAGGAGCGCGCGTGCACGCGGTGTGCGGCCACGTATGCACGTGAGCATCAGCCACGAAGAGTATCCGATGGTGGTCGAGAGAACGCGCGTGGTCTCGCTCGTAGATCAATGGGACACGCTTCCACGGCGTATTCCATGCGACTATGCCTCGATTGTTGTTCATCATACGACTATAGAGAGATAAAAGGAGGAAAGGACAAGGGGTGGACGAGAGGGCTGCAGTGGAAGAAAAGGGGAGGGAAGAAGAAAGCAGCAAGTGTGTAGCGAGAAGCATCAGCAAGAGCACACACAGCGAGCGCCGTGTCGCCACCGAGGATAAAGGAGTTGTGGAACGCGGCGAGTAAGAAACACGCGGAAACGGGTGACAGTTCGTGCCGCGGCCATAACAGCCACGCTATTTTGCCGTGGATTTTTCCTTCCTCTTCCTCCTCCCTCTCCTGTATCGCGGCTGCTCTTTTCTTTCTTCTTCCTCCCTTCGTCCTTTTATCTATCGACCCCCCTACGCCTTTCCATCTTCCTCGTTTGCGGCACCAGCCTCCAACAACATCGAGTCGCCGATCACGGCCTCAGATAGACGATGGCTACGGAGCTATAGGGATAAAAAGGAATCCAAGAGAAGCACCGGACTCCTGAAAAACCGCGAATGTCAGGCGACGCTCGGGAGTATTAGATAGATCGCTGGACCAGATCGACGCTGCCTCCTGCGGTGTGTTCAATCAGACACAGAGATTGTCGCGATTTTTGATCGCAAATTGGACTACTATTTTAATTTTAGAGTAACCAACTGCATACCGTACACATAATTTGTATCGTGTGACTTACAGTTATTTTTATATATCGCGAAATCAAGATTGCTGGTATTGTTGCTATAAGATAGACGTATCTATTGTATGGAGCAAATGACTATTGTAGAAAAAATTATCTAGTAGATTTTTCTCGTTCTTTCCAAGCAAAATTTTTAGGACACTGTGCATTTAATTATTTAAATTATCTATGCCCATGGGTTGTTGTTACTATTGTAAAATAGTAGAATTAACGATAGATTTCAAACTACAATGTTTCGTAAAAGTTGTAAAATGAAAATTATTGGAACGTTTTCTAAAGTTAAAACGATCTTCCAGGAATTTTGTGCATTTAATTATTTAAATCTACACTCCATACGAAGATTATAAAATATAATATAGCAAAACGAAATTTTATAATATAGAATGTAAACGTATGCTTTGTAATCTCTACAGTCTCAAAAAAAAAAAAAATAAAAAGATTGTAAAAACTACAGTATGCAGCGTGAAAAGATTTACGTCGAAAACGTTCGACTACATCGGCGCACTAGAACTTACACGGACCGGTGTTGCTTGTCAGGTCGGACACTCTAGCCGACATGACAGTGCAAAATTGAATTTCAACCTCAGCAGCGATCGCATCCCTTGAACGTCGTCTAACTCGCCACTTTCCATCAGGGAATAAAACGATTGTCACGATACGAACTGGAAAGATCTTTTTTCGCGGGAGAAAAGCCAGAATAGGAGTGACTAGCAGATTACATTCTGGCCAGTCGTTGATGGTTTTACGAAGACTGTTCGTCTTCCCATCTAACATACCCTAGTTCTACGCGTATCACGGAGAAGTTACTTGATAAATCTACTTCTGTGCTCTAGGTAGCCTCTTTCTCTCTTCGTATACCTGTTAGATGAAGAATTCTATGTGGTTAAGAAAGGGAAAAGTTTACGACAAAAAGTATCGTACGGGCTCGTCGGGTGGAAGATGCGGGATGCTTTTTGCAACGGGTCTGCAACGCCACTGCTGACCGCGAACGAGATTATCGTGGTATCGAATTCGGCACGAAAATTGCGAAAAGAAATTTATCGTTGCCACACTCGAGAAAAATGATTCACGCTACCAAACGTTAACGCGTAAAACCACAGCGGGATCGACCTTAGTCATTGCGCGGCATGGGGAGGGATAATTTCTTTAAGCCTACGGCGTTCATGGTGGTTCCCCTCGTATTTATCTGCCCATCGAATAATTTCATTCCCCGGCTACCGCAAATGTAATGAATTTTCGTTGTAGGGATTTACACGTGTTTAAACGGCTGACTGAATAGGCTGAGAATCGTGATTTTCATTTTTATAGTAATCATTACAGTCTCAGGTGAAATACCGTGATTTAAAATATTAGCCTTTCCTTTTTAATGCAGATACTCTGTCTTTGAAACCGAAATACTTTTAGTACAAAAATTCGATATTTCTATCACCTTTTTTCGAAAAATATTTCTATTCTAGATTTTGTGAAACGCAATTTCAAACAAGACATACACAAAATCCGATATTTTTAACAAAATGATGAATCTGACAAGTTCGACAGTTTCAAATAAAAATTTATATAAATTATGTTGCAATCTAGATAAAGCACATAATGTGTGTTACAATCTATAAAATACATCAATATATAATAACAGAGTTTGTTTTTCAAGTAAATGTTTCTTCGTATAAAGATGTTTGTAAAACAATCATCAATGTATTAGTACAACATAATCAATTTGTCAGTCTATTATATAGTTTGTATAGAAAATGTGAAGAATATTCTTCATGTCAGAAAAACAGATTCTTTACTTGTATGAAGTATATTTTCTATGAAAACAGCAGTGGCTTGTAGTACGTCTTATGACTCTGTTTATTTAAAATTCTGTCGTGTCGTCAAGACCTGTGGTCGTCCTTAAATAAAGTTTACTTAAAATAAAATCTGTTCGCACACAAATGTATTCATATTATGAATAGTCTACCTTATTCACGCAATAAAACTTCGATTTTTCCAAATTATGAGCTCTAACAAAAGAAACTGTCCTTCACGACGAAACAATTCTGTCATGATTTAAACGTTAAAAATTTCCGTTCTTCAAACATTGCTACCTACCACGTGTTTTTATGAAGACGATTTATGTTCATATTAAGATTTCTATTATATTTCATTATCTTGAGGTTTCCGTCGAATGGTATAAAAATCATAAGAGCGATAAATAAAACAGACTAATTGCAAACGCACTGCAGTGCAAAATATTTCGTTTAATCGCCGTTAAATATCACGCAGAGAAAATACTCATTCGAAAAAAAATTCCAATAGCAAATCCATTATCCCTCGGCTGAAAACGGCTCTACTGAATCATAAACAAAGCCCATCCATATTCATGCATGGAAATAGATTTAGTTATGTCGAGCAACGTATGCTCGGCTACGTGAGAAAATTACGAATATTTCCATAAAGCTTTCTTAACTAGCGGATAGTCAGGCACGTAGGCCGGAAGTGCATTTCAGACGGAAAACACCGAGATGTCATCGCGTGCGTCATCCCTACGCTTAACTTAATCTACCGACGCACGCACACACATGCCCCATGTTTGATAGAAATTTCGAAATCGTGTTCTCGCTCCAACTTACACACACGTAGATCGACAAAGAATAGTTTCTGCGCCCGAAAATTTGAATTTGGATGGAATTTCACGATACATATTCGAACGTTCGAGGTATAACTTTTGGTTGCTCGAAATTTATTTCGAGAATATAACGATGTCATGAATTTTTTACACGCTGTTCAGTTTTTACGTACGTTTCGTTAAATGTAGAAAATTCTCAAATAAAAACGAGCACGGGCTTGATAAATGATTGTATACGACGAATTTTATTAAATGAAGTTCGGTTTCTAGTTATTTATTTTGTATGCTTTGCATCGGTTTGTATTTATACATCTTTTCAGAATTTTATGCCGTTGCGTTGAAATGCGAAAATAATCACGATAACATTTTTTGAGACATCTATCATCGATCTGTATAAGCATTATATGTATATTCCAGTCAAAAAGAAAAATAAATTATTATATACATTTATTAGTCGCTCTACAGAAGTAAATTTTAGTTATTGTCAAATGTAGGATTATTATTAAACTATACATTCATATTCCAATACATATAAGGTTTACACGTAAATTACATAGAAAATTGTCACAATATATTTCTACGTGATATTCTATATTTCGCAATTAACCTATCAGTCGGATTATTCCTAAATCATGAATTTCTCTTATACATTAAAAATCAATTTAAGAGATATTTATTTGACTTAGATCGGTTATATTCGGCTATCATTGATACGATATACATTAGAAGATACAATATAAGGTCTTTAAATAAAGAAACGATATATTAAAAAAATAGGAAATTCACAGGAAGAGCCTGTGAAAATGAAACCACATGAAACTGTTAAAGGTTCATGTTCCCAGCCATTCGAAAACCGTTCACCGCTGCCATATCCGACAACGAATTTCATGTTTTATATCTCTATTAAACCAGTCTTTTTTCTTCTAAACCGCGAACGATAACGATACCGGAATACGTCTGTATCGTTCAGGATCAAAGTATTCTTTCAAAACAAGATGTCAACGTCGTGTCGGTTCTTGTAGCAGAGAAAAACATCGAAAACGTTCCACTTGAATAGGAAAACTGCACAAACTAGGAAGCCGTGCCGCTGTTGAATTTCCATTAACTGTAACAGGAAACGAAGAGAGGGCTGGGAGAGCGAAGCACGGAACGAGTAAGATAGTTGGAGGTCTAGGCTACCTCTAATGCCGATCTCTATCTATGTGCAGGCGGGTTGCCTGGTGGTGCAACTGCGGCACAACTACGGCACAACTAATATCTTGTCCGGCGCAAAACCGGAATGCTGCTAGGGATTACAACTTGTATTAATTACGGACGACATTACGCCGGTCAGATTAGAAATCGAAGGGAGAGGATACCAAAGTCGTGGCAGCTTTACACGCTGGGAAATTTCCCCATCAATATGCTGCCGCCTAGAACCTCCCGCTGCCTCTTTTAATTACCAACCATGCGATTCTCGGCCAAGCAAGGTCGCAAAGATCGCCTCGATGAAAACACCAGCAACGTTAAACGATATTGTTTGCTTCCGCCTCGTTACTAAGTTGTCATTTATACCTGTCACAGGCTACCCTCCAGGCAAATAACGCTCTAGGGGAAGAATTAACACTGATAAATCTTTCCCCCGTTGCTTTTGAAATCGATAATATCGATAAACTTACGTTAATCAATTGGATAAAGAAATTTGCTGGAGATATTCGGTTATAGGAAAGTCTAGGAAGTTTAAGGGTGGTAGTAGGTTATATGGAAGTACCATCTGTATTTTTTGGACAACGAACGTTTTCAAGAAGATGGGGGTTGAGAGATGCGGGTAAGCAGAACTGAAGATAGCTTGGGTAGTACACTTGGACTTTGCTTGTTGAAGTTTCTTGAAGTCAGTTTGCAATTAAACAGAATTTGAGAAATCCCTGCGTTTATGTGTTTTGTTACTTGCTTGACTGCGAGAGAAGTATATCTATTTCAAACTATTCGAAACTGTAGATATTTCTTACTTAATAGCTGTATAAAGCGACTGTTTCAATAAATTATTTCTCTCTAATTCTTTTTTACGTACGTAGTCCTGCTATATATTACAATCCTACTAGATGTTTTCTAGTAGAAATAAATAGACAATTTTCAAAATAATAACTTCTAAAGTACTTACACTAACAATGATCGAAATTGTGAAAGATGTCGAATACATTTGTCTACGATATCAGATTTTCTAACAAATTCGTCGAAATAGCAAAATACAGGAGTGATTTAGAAAATGTTGTATCAAGGATTCGTGTTAGAAATACGCTAATTTGAAGCTAATCATATATCCTTAAATACCGTCCATGTCCTAATGATTAATCACGTCATTTTCAAATTTGTATCAAAGCAAAGAACGATTATTTCAAATAACAATCTTGAATCTTTTTCTTCATCACTACAGTGTTGCTTAAATCCTACTTTTTACAACCACCTAATATACATATCTATAACAACACTATGCTTGTAACTTACGACTGAACTAAGTATTTACAGAATTTCTTCAATTTATGGCAAATGGAAATCCAGATACTTAGTAAATATTCATCTGTATATCTGATCGATTTTTATTCCCTTCTATATGCACCGCGATTTCCTCTGTATCGCTTTTCGATGTTGATCCATGAATGATTCAGAAGGTCGCGACACGGAACAAATTCTAATTGAAGCAGTAGTGCAATGAGGACGATGTACACGTTACGCGTATCATCCACGTAAGTTAAACGTAATCTAGCCGAGATCTTCTCGAAGATCGGGGGAGAGGGTTATTGATTTAGGGAAAGGGGAGAAGCTTGCTTCGTCATCCGGTAGCAATTCCTGAAACCTAGCATTCCCCTTCGAGCTCTCCGTTTCCTCTTCACTGAGCAGAGTCAATTAGAGTCCCGATTCGAGATTTTCAATCTTCAGTCAAGGTTACGTCACGCCAAACACATAATGAGTGAGCACAGGAACCAACACCTCGTACGTTACGTAACAAAAACGAACGATTATAAATGAAATGGTTTCTCCTAATAAAAGTTTGCCAAATCTAATGAATAGCAAATGAAAAATTTTTCTGTTATACGTTAACATTGTTTTTTTGGAAATAAAGTAATGGATTGTCGATCGATAATCTAGTTAAAAGAAAGATACCATATATTTCGTAATAGGATTTCAAACCTGTCTGAATGCACCAAGTTTATCGTTTAATTCAATGTTTAACTTTATTCTTAGTTTCCTGTGTAATTAGTTTTTAGAATACGTGTAGTCTTTGAATGACTAGTTTCGCTGCTACATAATATCTTGAAGTAAACGAAGTAGGAAATTTGATCATTGAGATATGGAAGTTATTTGAAATTTAATAAAGTATAATGTATACGTGCTAAAATCATGTAGAATTAAACAAATTGTCAAGAATATTATTGCAAGATATTATCTTAGGATCAGATCTTTAACTTTTCTATTTCGTTATTTAAAAGACGAGTCGTGCTTCCATTCTTTCTCTGATCGTTCGGCTGTCCAAAATAATTTTCTCGAAATTAAGGAAGAATTTAATTACTCTTCTTCAAAATAATTCCTTCCAAATTACAAGAGAATTTAATTACTTCTGTTTATGTGCTTTGTTGCATGAACATCGCGTGCAATCTTAATAATGGTTGTGAACGAGATTTCATCAAGAGCATCCAATTAAATTTACTTTTGACTTTTCAGAAACATCTACAAAGGATTTCTGTTTCGATTTGTTTTCTTCTTTCATAGAGAATGAACTTTTTTATATTCTATGGTCTTCCTTTTTTTGCTGTGAAATGTTATACTCTTTCCAACGTGACATTGACGTGAAATTTTCTTAAACCTTTTTCGTATTTCAAAGTGACTCGCTTTTTTTCTCATCGAATAGCCAATCTAGAAAATACGATAGATGGTGGAAAAATCTGGTAGCTCAAGACGGATAAAGTCGATTTTCTCCAGTCAACATAGGGCGCCGGTGATTTCAATTTGTGTTGATTTTTGACACGGCAAACAGAGCTTCAGCCTTTTTCACATCTGTTTCTTTTATTTGTCTCCCTTCGCACGTTTCTCAGGTCGGTTCATTTAACTCTCCAACATACTCCGCTACTTATTGCGTTATTTGCAAAGTATTTTGTTTACGCTCTCGCAGTTTTCAGACGCTGTTTCTGTGTTTTACCTCGAGAAATTCGATTACCCTTCACTGGCTGTGTCGCGGAGCATTTATAAAAACTTGAAGAATTGCAGAGAAAAGTTGGAAATCCGCTTAAAAATTTCATAATATATTTATCGAGTTATGAGTTTGTTACAACCTTCCTGCCATTTGATGCATGAAGTAATTCCCAGTAAAAAGGATTTACATAATTATCTTGTATTACGCGTAGTTTCGAATTTTCTTTTTTGCAGTACTACTTTTGTAAGAGAGATTATGAAATGTACCCGGTTTAACATTAAAATTAAATCGAATATTTAGCGTCGAAACAACAATAGAATGTAAATCGCGAATTTTGTAAATCTCACGGTATGGAAATTTAATGCGATATTTTCCTACTTTCGAATCTTTGTTGTAAATTAATTCTATAACCGCTATTCCCTTTGCTTTTATACTTGCTGTTATACTTGCTATATGTTTTATACATTCGTTTTACCTTTAATATTGTCATAAATGTACTTTAAAATATCATTGTATCAAATGTGTTTAAAATTCTGATATTATTTCATATTTTACTCTAATGATGATAAAAATGATATTCATTCTAGACATATAGAGTTAAATTATCTTATTATCATCATATTAAATTTATTTCATATTTCGCTAAAAACGCTTTTTTAGATAAAATATAAAGTTATAAAAGTTCGTCTTTGTGGCCAATAATAAACGAATAATAAAATATAAAATATGATGGGTTTTACTCAGGATATGTAGTGAAAAGCTAAAAAATGTTAATTATATAAATTATTTAAAAAGTACGCTAAATTGCATATTTCCTTTTTGTTGCAGGTAAGTGGTGCATTTAGTTTGACACGTACGGACGAGAGAGATACAGGCTTCGGAACACGTAAGAATTTTTCGATTTGTTGTAACAGCATGTAACTAGCTGGATATTTTCATGTTTAGCAGAAATACACGTACCAGTCCGTACAAGTTTTTGCACCTGAGAGTCCAATAAGAAACGGGGATAAAGGCTACGGAAAGTTCGTCGTCGTTTCACTTCTCGCCTTTATCCCTCTTTCCGTAAGACCGCGAGAAAGAAAAGCACCGCGACAGATGGGAAACATTTATGTAGAATTTAGTTTTTATACACGTGTTCAACGAATGTTACGAGGCCTATGGCGAGCAATTGAGATCTTTTGAAAACGCATTTGCGTTTTGCGATCACTCAACTATGCGGTTTTTACTGTTGCTTGTGTAAAATGAAAGAGAGCAATGAAATAACGTGCATAAATTTATTAATGAGTGCATAAAGGAAATGTTTTTTACCGGATGATGTCGATACAATATCGCGAACAGAAATTTAGTTGATTATTTTCTACGATACAGGATGCTGTATTCACTAAGTTGAAAGTTTTTAGGACTGGTCAACAATTCCTTTTTATATGCAAAGTTAGTTTCATGTTCTTATAGGTATTAAACGTGCATCGATAAAGGAAGTAAAAACATTATTATGGAAGACTGCGTTGAATAATTAATTACAATATTTTAATAGAATACGTACCAAACTAGATTTATTTATTTATTCATTTTTTATCAGCTTAATGCTGATACTAATTTTATTAGCAACTGGAATTTTGATCGCAGGGTGGTTTCTTTCAAAACCATAATTTTATTAAATTTAATTATACGAGCTCGTATATCATGTATAACTTCTATTGCAATCTTTATTGTATCCGAGAACAAAAGGCTCTTTCATTCATCACGATTCGTTAGGAGCTTTTTTACGGCTACATATTGTTACACCAAAATTTTTTGAACGTTCCATATTTTTTCAAGTAACGTGCGTAGCCCGAAAGAACGTGACTAAATCGTTGATATCGTCGATAATCGTATACAGAACAAAAGGTTTTATTTAAAACAAGTGAAACAAAATGTGAAATAAATAAAGAGGAAAAAAGTGAGACTAACAAAAGTCGTAATAAAGTTCTTGCGTCTAGATAATGATTTGAAATCGTACGTTCGAAATGCTATAAAGAAGACAAATAAAAGAATCGTAGAACTGTGAAACCTGAAAATTTCCTCTCGAGTTCGAATTTTTCTCTCCTAACTGGATTTCTTAGGAGAAAAATTCTTGCATACCAGGAATGGAAATAGAAGTAGACCACTAAAAGGTTCCTCACTTCTTCCTCTTACTATTTTTTTCTCCGTTCCTTCCGTATTTTTATCGCATTTAATCAACCAGATAAATCACAAATAAAAAATAAATCAAATGGAATACGAACTATAAATACTTTTACTTCTTTAAATATAGAGAACATTCGCGCAATTAGGCGGAGCTAAACAGCACGTAAAATGGTTAGAGATAAAAAAAATATATCATACAAGAAAATTAAATGGTATGTACCTCCTTCTGTATTTAAAATGTAATTATATCCTTTTTTTAAATAGGACAAGAATATTTAAAGAATATTTGAAAAACCCTTATAGTTTCTGTTGTTCTTGGTATATCGCTGTAACATTATAACCAATGTACCATTCTTTTTTTTCTTAATATTTTATCGGTAATCAGAAATACCATCGAAATGTACATTCTAATTTATTGAATAATATCGATATGGAACAAAATATATTTTAATAACATAACATGAAAAATCACTTCCATAATAGCTTCTAAGTATTATTCTAGGATTATTTTGAGACACATAAAAATAACTTCTGATAGAAATTACTTTTCAGATATACAGGGTGGTTGGTAACTGGTGGTACAAGCGGAAAGGTGGTGATTCTACGCGAAAAAAGAAGTCGAAAATATAGAATAAAAATTTTTCGTTTGAGGCTTTGTTTTCGAGAAAATCAACTCTGAAAAATTAAAAAAAAATTCTTTTATTCTATATTTTCGACTTCTTTTTTCGCGTAGAATCACCACCTTTCCGCTTGTACCACCAGTTACCAACCATCCTGTATATGCTTCTAAAACATTTCTCGAACAAACTACGATCGAGTAGGCGTTTGCGGTTACTCGGGAGAAATACATGCATAAATAACAGTTCTAGGACAAATGTTGAAGCGCAAAGAAGATCTCGAATAAATCTTTGCTGCTTTGTAACACTTGCTTGTCAAATAATCTAATCGTTCGATATTATCATACAAGACTTGTCGATAAGTCGCCGCGAATATTAGACAGACCGAGAATATCCACGTGTATAAATCACCAGAACTCTTAACACGTTAGAAATAATGGGCCTTCTATTATTCAAGACTTGATAACTAGCATCACGAGGATCTCATTGCTCGTGTATCCTGCTGTCACATATTTTTCTCATAAAGAAAATGAAGAAATACGAGATAAAATAAGCAGGTTCGTTATTAGCTAATTAGCGGAGGCAAAAACTTAGTGCAGACTAAACACGTGCTCAGATCCAATAGAATCGATAGGAAGGAATCGCCAAGAATAAGAACGCCATTTAATTTGCATCTTCCTTACCTTACTTAAACTGCATTTCTTTGATTTCATGTGTTAGCTGTAGCACAAAAACCAAGTGGATCCCGTTTAAATACGCATATATGCAAAACGTATAAATGAACATGCGTATTTATACCAAGTTAACGATTTAAAGGCGCATACTCATTAGTATGCACATTCACGAACAGTGCTCGTAAGATGTGCAGTTTGAAAAAAACATTGGTGACCTGCACAATAATTTACCGATGATATCTGACTAACGATATTAATAAATTAACAGGTTACAAATTGTAGGTTATAAGCTTTGCAATTCTTTTTATAATTTACAGTTTCATAATTTTTTGTCAAATAAGATAATCAGATAAACTGATTTCTTTAATTTACATGCAAAACTTTCTTTATGCTATTAGCAAACTTATTACTGTTATCCAAATGTATTTACTAATATGGGAACTTGTAATTTCGCGCTAGTAATAATATTAATTCAACTGTAGAAAATGGTCCACATCTACCTTATCAAAGATTTCCTTAATTTTCCTTACGTCTCTCAAATGACTAAACATCACGAGAATACTATATTCGAGGAATATAGTAAAAGAAGGTTAGGGGGTTAGCAATTGGATACACGTACGGTTGGACGCGCATATCGATACCGAATCGAGGTGAAGTGGGAAGGAAATACATAAAGGGTATAGAAGAGACGTTGAAATTCAAGGGAGATCTGAAGCAAGCAAGTAAGGATTGGAAGGAAGGGAGAGTTGGCAGGTCACGACCTGGACTGGCCGGTCGTAGAATGGATGCAAGCCACCGCCCGTCCGACTCTCCTACATACATTAGGAAGTTTCTCCCAACTTTTAGCCATGGGTTGGTCCATACTCTGGTTAGCGTGGTGCCATAGAATCGTATAACCACCTAAACTTCCCTTCGTTCGCTTCCTCTTTCGCCGTTTCTACCCTTTCCCTCCTTACATTCTTTCTCTCTGTCTCTTAATCCCTTCCTTATTAATCTTTCTTCCAATCTGCCCTCCTTCGTCTCATTTACTTTGTCCATAGACCCACTCTTTCGCGGTACTTGCTCTCGTAAGTAACGAAAGTATCGACTTATTCATGACCAAAGCATAGAAAGAGTAAGGATGAAGCGAATAAGAAAGAGAGTAAAGAAAGATGGAGAGAGGAAGACGAAGAAGCGGAAGAAGAAGGTGGGGGACGGATACTGCAAGATAAGTTAGGAAGGGAGAAGCAGAGAAAGAAGTCCGATAATCTCCCAAGGTACCAGTACAACGGACCTGGGATACAGTCAGGAGGAGAGTCAAGAACCTCGACAGAAGTGCCTGCGGCTGTTGCTACAATATTTTGCTTGATTACTATCACAGGAAAAGCTGCTCCACCGACCTAGCCGGCACGTGATAGGCAAGGGTTTGGATATGCCCGTTCCTTTCCCTCCCACTTTTCTACTGTCCTCGTTAGTATGCTAATTTACCGGCGCATTAAATTTTCGCACCTGGTCTTTGATACAGTCTGAACTTTATGTTCTATATTTCAGTCTCAAAGTAGATTACCCAGTAACGCGGATGTACCACTCTCTTTCCTCCCTTTCACTGTGAGCATCGCGCGTTACGTACTCGTTTTCGTTTTCGTGCACGTTTCTTCATTCGAAGCCGCGATCCATAGGCATTATCATTCGGATCAAAATAGAGAATCTATGAACGACGAGTAAAATTGTACAAGTTCATAGACGATATATTCGTTTGTTTTTTGACAATAATTAACCATTTGATCATTAATCGATTTAATGAATTTGTCTTCTGGAAGAAGCTCATGTACAGTGGTATAGTAATATATTTGACAGCTTCGCTTTTAAAGGTTTAATAATACCTTTCTCTCAACCGTTAACGATTCACTGAAAATTATCGATTGGCTATTGAAATTGATTCTATTTTACCAATATTCGTCTATGAGAGGATCAATCGATTTCCTCCGAATCCACGAGGATCCACGAAAACCAATACCTCGTAAAACGTCCATCAGCCATCCATTAATCAGGCGAGATACCCACTATCCTGAAGATCGTGGGACGAAATCAGGAATTCCTGGGTAAAGTGAAATTTATGCTCCGATCCAACGTTGGGTAAAAGGGATGAGGTTTCACGGGCGGTGGCTCCGTTATGCGAATATCCGAAACTCAAGTAATAAGCAGTAAAAATCTTGCGAACGAGTAAGCTTTATACGCTTCCATTTATAAAAAAAAAAAAACATTCACACTAATATATTCTATACAAGGATATACAGTTTGTTACAAAATACATTCGGTGTATTTATAGGATCAATTCTGCGCATGAAAATTATGAAAAAAGTTCATGTACAAGAATATCGTCTGAAGTTTATCTTTCAAATTAGACAAAAATTTCTATTTCACAGTGGCTGCCAAACCTTTTTTTCTATTTCCCTGGACAACAGTAATCGATTCTAACGCCAATGGTTAATTCACATTCTGGCAGCCAAAATACTATTCACATCCTAGTGATTTTTTTGTAGGTTCGTGGATATTAGAATAAGAAACACCAAGAATGAGATTTCTCTCTGAAGTATATTTCTAGCGTAAATAAAATTGTTCACGACTTGAAAAGTAAGAGTGGAACGACTTTTTTGTACATCGATCTTTTCCCTCGTTCTGATGTACAGAATCGAGTCTATAAATATTCCTCGAATACTTTACGATACCCTGTACCACAAATGCAGAGTATCAGGTTAATTGATACAGAATTTTGATACGTCTTATGGGATTTTATGCTCTGGCGATCTTGTGGAATTTCGTACGTCATATTAGGGTATGGCACGCACGTTAATCACCCTGATATTAGCGTAACTCGTAAAGCGTACAAAGCGTCGGGACATAATTTAATATTATTATATTACCGGGACACATAGGCAGTGCCGTTAAAGTGCCGAGCCGCATCAGCCAAGCATCTTTAAAATTAGATTTTCCATCCACCCTCCTATTACCGCCATCGCATCGCCTTCATTCCCGTACCTCTGCGAATGTATCCTCTCCCTTCCCTCCTAACTCTGTAATTACATCGAGAGTAACTTGTTGTGTAATTGAGATATACAACCCGTCAAGTTTGCCTCGTGTAAAATTTCATTCATCGACAACGTAACACGAGGAGAGAAGATTTGTGGTGTTCTGCTTATGACGGACCCTTAAAGGAACATATTATATTAACATATTTATGATTTTTCGGGTTGCAATCGTGTTATCAATTGCGTTTAACTACTAACAACTAATACTAACAACACAATTGGAACCCTAAGGATCATAAATATGTGGTTTAATCATCGTGGAAATTTCAAATCTAAAGTATTTAATTGACTTTTACCTTGCATCGATTGCGAGCCAACAACAGTGGAAATCCGTGCAAAGAGAGATGACTCGAGAAAAGTAAACAAACTGTGAATATTAAATATGCACGTCAAATTAAAAGATATCATTTGCTTTAACAAAGAGCTGCACCAAAATCAATTTTGAGTACAATATAGATATCAAAATATTACTTAATATCTCTGATATCAGATTTATTTTACGATTTTAACTACGATCAATACTTGTCGACTTGTCGAAGCAGTTGCGTAAAGCAGCTAGCCGACTACTTGGCAGTGGGAAGTTTGGAACGCGTATCGTTCGGTCCGATCTCGTGGCATATTTAAAATATAGCGGAAATACGCGGCATCGAGATCAGTTGCGGCTGTTCCTCCCGTCAAGGGAGGTTCCTGTATGCCGAGGGAAATAATTTTCCCATTCCGAAATAACCTCACCGTGAGTCGAATGGGAGTGAGGAAGCTGGGCTCTGAGCTTGGCAAGAGCCTCGGCATTGGTTCAAAGTGCCCCTAAACCAACCCGCCTTCCGAACATACGTGGTAACTTCCGTCGATTCGCGAATATCGTGAATTTGCAAGGCTCGCCAGCTGCGCGCTAGTTACTCGTTGAATCTACGATCTCACTCCGCCCATGCTCGTGTACCGAATTCGGTATTATATACACGTTTCCCTTGCCACGCGGTGAACCTTGAACTGTAACTGACGAAAAGAGACATTTCACGTTGGCACAGGCAAGTTCCCCGGAAGGACCTACCAAACGACACCTAGCATCAAGTCACATTCGTTTATCATATTAGTATTGAACAACATTTAACATTGTTGAAATTCTTTATTTTATTATCATTTTTCTTGATTTTTATCCTTATTATTTATAGTATTATTTATCCTTAATAGTAGCGATAAAAAGAGAATCGTAACAGAATACTTGTATAATACTTTTTATGATAATTGTCTGGTTCTTTTTGTCTTTCGAATTACCTGATCTACTTCGATCGCAACAATATTTTCTAGATAGATGATATTCAAAGAACGAAAATGATGTAGTTTCGATGAAAAGATGAGAAATGTTAATACAAGAAAAATTGATTTATTACGAGGATAATGAAGTATGGTTGTATGTAAATAAGAGTAGCCATTATATCGTAACAAGTAAAAATATATCAAACGATAAATAAATAATACGCAACATAAATTTGAGAACATGAAAAATTTAGGATAACTGTAGATGAATTTTAAGTATCATGTTAAGTATTCCGAAGATAATGCAGTAGAATCTTTCTTATACGATATCCCGTTATCTAAATATCTCACAATTGGAACACTCAATTATCCGTACGTTGTATTTACTTAGATTATTCTCTTTGAATCTACCTGGGACCGTTTGTATAGCATATGGCAGTTTAATGACACGGAGACGGAAACGCGTATTGCTAATTGCAGCGACTAAAGGAGACAACCAAGGAACTTGAGAATAGTAAAAGTGCAGTTTCATCATTAAAAAAAAAAACACGGTACAGAAGAATGGATAGTTACCATTATTAAGAGACGGAAATGTACAATCGTGAAATACTTACATCACTTTGACATAATAAGAGAATACTTCCAGTTCAATAAACCTTCTCCCACTAATAATGAAATCATCATGCAATAGAACTCTGAAAATTCGCTTCTTCAAACACTCTTTTTCTATTAATCCTTTCTACCCACATAAATTTCATAATTCAACGAGTGATCTTTAGATCAAGATCCTATTCATGAACAAAAGCCTATTAATATATAAAAAGAGGATTAATTTCTAAAGGAAAGAAAGAAAAATATGGTTCTGTAAGAATTAATTCGAACAACGTAGGATTCAACAGTACTCTTTAGAATTTTCTCCCAATAAAATTTTACCAAAGTCAGTCTTCATTGGATTATTATTCCCATAGAACAGAAACACCGCGCTTCTATGTTATAGAATCAAAGCCACTTTACCTCGGAATATCCTGGGCACCAAAGCTCTTAGCTTTGATTAGGCGTGGCTTTCGCTTCAGACCACAAACGTACACACTCGGATCTATACTATAATCCGTCGTTCTTGAAATTCAACCATCGCCATTATTAATTTTGACGTGAGATGCACCAACAGGGTCTGCGTTTCACATTTTGCGGCGCGAAGTGACGATCAATTTCACGTGTTCGTGGCGGTGACGTGTCCGGTTGTTTATGTGTTTCGCGTGTCGCGGATACACTGACTATTTATCGAGCAATATCTACATCGAACTGGCCCGAAACTATCGGCTCGACGTGGCTATAACGTCGCCTTCGTGTCAGCTTTCCTACACGTGCCTCGTAACGAGACACCGTTTGCAGAATTACATAAATTCACCGGATAGAGGGAGTGTTGCATGGTCGATGATAGTTCGAAGTAAGACAGGAAACAAGAATCATGAGCTGTTAGGTTGTCCTCGTTAGTTGTGCAGACAGATACGGTAAACTGTCGAGTCAGAAACTTGTTAGCTACATACTCGATCAAGACGAGTTTTTAAACATAAAAGGATGAGCTGGTATGAGAAAGAGAGAGAGAGAGAGAGAGGGAGGGAGAGAGAGAGAAAGAATGAAAAAGTGCGAAACCTTGAAAATCTGCAAAAAGTGTCGTTTCATCAGAAGTTCCGTTGGCTCGCGCGGTTCCGTATACCTGATCGTAAAAAAAAATTATACAGGACTGTAGAAATGTTTTTATAACTACAGGAGCGTAATTTACAAATAAAAATATTTGTCACTTAAATATTTGTTGCAATCGCTTTTTGAAGTTATAAGCAAATATTGAACATAGATTGAAATATAGATTTTGTATTCCAGACTAAAAACCATCGTCTCTGCTCTATATATTTACGTGATGTTTATTTAGATTATTTATTGTCAGAAATAGCGATTGTTTAAATTGCTTTAACTCCCGTTTCAAAATACAATACCCGAATGTTTTGGAGACTCGTATTTCGATCTGCATTCGTTATTTGAATGTAACTTTATAGAAAAGCGTTTACAGTAAAACTCCATATATTTGCACAGACAGTTCGTACAACTGTCTACACACTGATTCTATCTGCTACGTATGATCTTTGTTCATATGATAAGAGTTTAGGTTAAACAGATTCAATCAACTGAAGTTTCTTCGCTCAAATACTGAGACTTCGTTGATGCGTAGACTGTTGTATGCATTCTGTTGCACATTTTTGCACATTCAAAATTTCCCACAAACGTATAAAAACCCTACTCATCGCGCTGCCAATGAAATTTCAAAATGTTTCATATAATACATGCAAGTATATGCGTAAGAATGTTCTATGCTAAGCATTGAAATACTTCCGCGAGTTATCCTACGCGTATGTGCCATTACTTCTGGGATAAGCTAATAGTTTCGGAAGTGCTTTCATTAGGTTACGTAGTGAGATCGTTCAAAGGGCAGTCGCGGTATGCACGGCACGAAGCATCCTCGTTCCATCCACGTGAGTCGCCGGAAGACCAGGTTTCACGACTCGTCGCGAGGTTGATCAGTGGATCACGAAGTGGTTGGGTCGGTATCGAGCCCTCCGCCCCGAAAATATACGATGTGTGGAGAAGGAAGAACGGCAAGAAGGAAAGAAAGGTAAATAAGAACCTTGGCGAAATAACGGTACCCAGAGGAAAGCTTCGTCTCATCTCCTGTTCCTCCGTCTTTCTCTCTTCCTTCTTCCAGCTCCCTCTTCGTTTCTTGACGATCTTATGTTTCCCTCACTCTACTTGCTTGCCGGTATTATATTCCACCCGCTGCCGCGCCACGAAGAGAGTCCTATTATTGAGAGCAGTCACGACGTATCGTCCGCGGAAGAGAGGCTTAAGACAGATCGTAACGTATTTCACTTTCTTCCCGAAGGGCTCCAGGATCTCCTTCCTCGACCTTCCTCTTCCATCGTTTTATCCTATTCTCTTTTCACCTCGGCGTCGCGGTTTCTAACGGATGATGCATACAGAGATAGGTATATAGGAGGTTCTCGTTTACCTTTCAAGCTCCAAGCACGAGAGACTTTGCTAATCGAACACGGAAAATCGCGACAGCAACATTGTTTCATGACTAGGTATAGCAGTATACGCTACCCTCAGTTGCCGATGCCTTCCCTCTTTTAATCGAAATCCCGTTGTTCGGAAGGAAGCAGTAGAACGACAGACGGGAGAGTGAAGAGGCGAAAGTATACTTACATGGTAGAACTTCATTTATGCGGAGAAATTTTTAGTTAATGTCTGACTAAACGTTCTACTACTGTCTAAGTCTACTTTTTAAACGCGAGCTTCTATTATATGAACGAAAGATTGCAAGTATAATAAGACTCTATTCATTGGTAGGAAATTTTAGTTGCCGTCTGATTGAACGAACTCCTGATGTCTGAATCTGCTTATTTAAATCTGAACTCCTGTTATATGAACAAAGAATCGCTAGTAGGAGAAAGAATCAGTGACTTTCTATTATATTATATGAACTCCAGTTACATGAACTGTTCGTTCCCAATGGATTCAAATAAATGAAATTCTACCGTAGTTGGAGATTTCAACTTCGCGGAGTGTTGGAAATTTTCTTCTTCGCGGAAGAACCCTTGGTGCCATATTCAAAGGATCGTTTTTCTTCTTTTTCTTTGGTCGAGGAAACACGAGAAATTCAACGTAGTTCGCGCGCATGGATTTCGAAAGAACAGGGCAGAAAAAATAAAAAATACGCGATTTCGACGACCTGGCCTGTGAAAGCATCATGTACCAATTCGTCCGTGGCAGCTCTTGGCTGCGGCTATGCGCCTTGATGCTAGATTGGCACTTGTCCAAAGCTCTTCTCTCTTCGTTCGTGCCAGCGTAACCGCGGAAATTTTTGCCTGATTAACAATATAGGTTTCAGTATTTTTCCGCGAGGCTGACTATATTGAAACTCGTTCGACTCTGGCTCGGGAATCTTGCTCGTACATCGTTTACAATCGTTCTGTCGGAAATATCCTTGCGGTGAATGGTTACGATTCACCGGAGAGAACGATGGATTTATTTAGAACTGATCATAAGAGCAACGTTTATGTCGAACTAACACCTGCTTAGAACTTGAAACGTATTCTTACGTAACATGTGCATTTTCTCGAATAAAAGCCTCCTCTCATTACCTGAAACCACCTTTCCACAAAGCTGAGCAAGATCCTGTTTACTGGTCCGACTCGTAATTACAACGTACTTGGATCCATATGAACGACTTCCTACCGGTTCCAGTCGGTCGAAGAACTTAACTGTTCAGTGTATCTGAAATTCCTTCGGCAACTTTCTGAAGGAGCTGTAATGTATAACGTGTGGAACGTGATTCATTAGACACCAGGTTGGTGCAATTAACTTTTTTCCTCAGAATATTATTTCTCGGTACATCCTAAGTATTTTAATCATATAATATTTCATATCGTTTAATATTTACTGCTGTTTTTGATAAATAAAAATAACTGAATTGGTAAAAATCAGCTCGTTGAATATTGTAAAGAAGAAAATCTCCTGTAGAATAATATCTTTTACGTAGTTTCAGTTCGTTACACGATAGGTTTAGATTAGGTTTTTGAGAATTTTTTGCAACATTCTTATCATATAGGATAAATAGATTCGTACGTTTAATTTAATACATAAAATTTAATTTTTTTTCAATATAAATACGATATGTAGGTACACTTTAATATTCCTGGATAATCGCTGGTTGTGTGTGCTAACTTATCTTTTTAGATTATTGATACCTTCCGCTGAAATATTATATTCGCTTTTTCTTCCACATTTCTATTGCGAGGAAATACTATGCAAGGTGCGTATGCAACGAAAACGCGATGATGCGTCTCTTCGTGAACTTGCTAATACTGATAATTATATGGTAATGGTGTACGCTGTATTACAATTGTAAGTACACGAAAACAAGACCGATGAAGCGTCATAGAAGGCACAATGCTGCACCATGCTATTCAAGTCTTGTTTGCGCAGACAACGCGACGTTCTTCATAAAAGAATGGAACATAACCTGAAGCCATTCTTGAAAATGTCTCTTCTTTCATAAATTTTGGATGAGTATTTAAGAACATGAAGCAAGACGAAATTATGAACGTTGCGTTTTAGATGAAAATTCACTCTTGTTCTATGATCGTGTAATGATGATCGAAGACGAGTAAATTAGTTGCAAAAGTTTATGATATCATTCTGTATTAGAATTTCATGTACACGTCCTCGAGATGATCATCTCATTCCCTAATGCATTAATCGCGAATATTCCGACGATGATCTCGAATTTTCGTGTCAACGTAACTTTACTAAAGTTTTAAAGTGTTGAAGCTTCGTTATCGGTCTCTCCTCTATCCACGTGTACAAATGTTACACTTCCGCTCCGGACATTCGAGTTTGGATCATATGAGCCTTTCTTCGTAGTGATAGTTTTATGCGAATAAAATTACTCACGGTAGATGATTAAAATAAAATCATTTTGGAAACCTGAATGATTAGTTAATCCTGAGCAGGTCTGCGGAAAAATTATATACAACAAAGGAATAACCGAATCTTTATTATTTGAACATCTCTTATTCGAATAATATTATTCGATAATAGAAAATAATGGAATATAAAGGCAATAATGGAAAACCAATATTCTACATATACTTTTAATACATTTTCTGCGTACCAATATATTATTGTTCAATCGCCTCGTTATTTTGAGTTCATTATTAGATATCATTATCTAAATCAAAGAATATGAGTAAATCAAATGCAAAAATATAATCTTTCGGAATTAATAATTCAAAAAAATATATAATTTGACATTTCATAAAAAAAAAAGAAATACTTTACATCATTCAAAGCCTCATCGTTGAAAATGCAGATTAAAAGGCAAAGTATAATTTATTGTCATCTTTCATATTGACATATAAACATAATTTTCGTCACTGAATTATATATTCGTACTTAATTAATTCAAATAATGTTATTGTTTACTCTAATAGTTTCCAAAACCCAAAAGGTTGCCAAAAATATTCAAAAGTAAGAAAACGAGCGTAAACATAAAAAAAAAGCAGTAGAAAAGAAATGAAGGCTAGTCACGTGTTGACGCGTGAATGAAGGACATGAAACAAGAAATGCAGGCAGGTACGTGAGCCATGTAAAATCTCGGTGAAATGTTCGCGTGATGACGACAGCCTGTTAAACGCGTAATTTACGGATTATTATACTCGTCGAGTTCATGGGTGTCATCATTGCGGGTCCCGTGCCTCGTCATTGTTGTAACTCGTGTTCGTTGTCAGTATTGACCTTCGTCGTTAACGGTGACCGCAGATTGTAGTTATCGATCGGCCTCCATAGGCAAAGAGTAAACTCAGTAGGCAGTTTTGCCAGTAATATTCCGGCGGCTGACCACGATACAATGGACGTTTACTCCTCCCTTTCCCCGTCAGTCAACGTACCCTTTCTCGAAAACCCTTGGCCACAGGATGGATGGTGATCAATAACGAGAACGAATGTCTCTAACTTGCCACGCAACATACGCACGTACATGTGTGTCTCTGTATGTAATAGACATCTATACAATCATCTAAGGTTGTTGTACTGTGGCTCACGAAAGTATTTGGATGTCTATCATAGAAAATTTGGAAATTTTATTATCGCTATAATATGACAGTTTTTAAATTTCACACTCAGCTTTCTAAAAATCGCACTACTTATGAGATAATATCTGATAGTACAAGATGTTCCCAATTTTTATATAATCTACATATGTATCGTACATACATAATCTTTAAGCGACGAAGAAAAATGTACGTACATAATTTCCAAGCATAGGAGAAAATTTTATACGGTAGAATTCCATTTATCGGAACAAATTTATTCCAGTTAGTGTCGGTCTTCTGCTGACTGAATCTACTTAAGTATCTGACTGTCAACTCCTACGATACGATACTTTCGAAAGCAACTGTTGGTGCACGACTATACATTTACCTATACAACGTTTCATTGTGTCTTTGACAGATTTTCATTTCTTAACCGTCCTCCTCCTTCGTAGGTATCGAATATGATACTTATTTCTGGGATCAGAACGTGGACGATGTTGCTTGGATATTGCTAAGGAAAACACACCTACACTGACCCATACTCATATACCGAGAATCTGGCTTTTATTACATTTTGAGGTTTGTTAGCAGTACCCCGGGGCGATATCCAATGTCCACCCTCTTTATCCCGTGCTAGCCCTCTTTTTCTTTCCTTCCATGCAGCTTCGACGTCATAGAGTAGCCACTAGCGATTGTTCATGCTATACTGTGTAAACAGTAGCCAATATTAACGGATGAGCCAGAATTTTCTCTCGATTCGAACTGTTACCAGCTACTATTAGAAAATATTGAACTACGATAAAGCTAAGATAATACGTCTGAAAGATGTTATGCAATACGTGTCTATAGTTCTGTCTACGGTTCTATTTATGGTCTGCAAACACAGGAATATGAGGTCTACTTATGCAAGATGACGAATTTATAAATATTAACGCAGACTGGTGTTTCTGTTACATAATGGAGATCGAGTATCAGCGAAAGGAATATATAGATTTCCGCGAGGCTTTGAGGTAAAATAAAATGACAGAACGTAAAATAAGTGCGCCGTTCCATTTGTTTGATGTTCCTTCGAGTATTAGAGAACGTGTCGGCGGTACGTGGTATACGTATAAACATCACCTAATAGAAGCAAAGCAATCTGATGAAACCAATAAGCGTGAAGGAATGCAAGTAGCTCTTCTCTTTTCGTTTCGTTTCGTTTGAAACGTTGGGTCTCTTCTCGCCTCGGCGAGGTCGTTTCATTGGTCTTTTCCTTGCCCCTGGAGCACGTTAAATCTTTTCATTTCGATCTTGAGAGATACCGTATCCCCGTAGACTCGATAAAACGTGGTTAGAGAATGAACACCTCGAGGGAACGGATAATTACATGCTTCGTGTCAACTTTGGCTAGATTGGGATCAGACACTCGGTTACTTTCGAAGAGAGCGGAGCAATTAGAGGACAAGTCTCAATAATGCCAATTTTTCACGAGGAAACTTCTAACTGGGATAAACTTCTCGAAGGCTAGATAATACGACAATAAAGCGTTCTGAGGAACAGTTATTGTGTGCCGAGTCAAAGAGCTTTGTAGAGGGAAATAACTTTTAGCCTTCGTAATATTTCGGCTCCAAAATTGCGTTGACTATTCTCGTTTGACGAGTACGCGGCCAATAAAAGATAAACGGTTATGCTCTGCCTCCTTCTCCTTTCGGATTAATTTCTCCTTTCTTTGCAATAAAGGATCCTCTCGTCTTTTTGATCCTGATCGTATCGAGAGGGAAAACAGGCAAGCTGAACAAGGAAATAAAAGATTGGTCTATTCACCTTAAAGGATTCCTCTTTATTTCGTTTTGATACAACGGGCCATGATGATAGAATTCTTCCGAGCCATTCGCTATTCCGTTTCGATTCGCTTCATCTTCCGTCTTGTGGCCTGGATATCTATGCGAGGTATAAATATTCAGTGAGGCACGAGCGCATAACCACTCACGTGAAAGCGACGTGCACTCAGTCATACATATTTAGGCTGAATAATTATAAACAAAGCGACAATCCTGCTATATTGTACGAAGAGCCCGTGAGCATTTTGTTCGCGCGTTCAAACAATCAGTGATAGTAGCGTCGAACTTTCTAAGCCACTATTTTCTCGTCAGAGAGGAAGCGAATAGTTCAGCAAAGTATAAGTTTAGTTTAGTAGTTTGGTATATACTGGAAGATGTATGCAAAAACATTTAGAGGTGAAATTATCGAACGGGCAAGATTAAGGAATGAATATTATATTCTATGTATTTTTAATATGGTACAGACTTTAGGAATTGAATGGTTCACAGCAATAAGACAGCCCCACTTTAAAGGATAATATAATGCTTGAGTTGCAAAAAGGACCAAGATTTATTTACAAACTATAAGACACTATGAAACTACGTAAAATGATTTTTGGTTTTATAATAGAGTGAATTCGGATTGGGTAACGTTTAACTGATCTAGATAAAGGAGGGTCATAATATTCAAAGAAAATTAGTTGACATCGATAACAAACTCACATGAATTCACATTTAAAGAACAATTTGAATCTCAAAAATTGAGTATCTATTTATTTACTCGAAATAATAGAAATTGTTGAAAAACGGAGTTATAGCTGAATATATATTATAGCAACTAGAATAGCTCATAATAGCTGGAATCCCTTTAATTTTTAATCGCAAGAGATAACAATTTGCGGCTGATGAAATAAACAGGGATTCACTGAAGTCTAGTTCCCTTCAAAGGAAGGTAGCTCTTACGTTTTGGCCTACGATTTGGAATTCCATCCGGAAGAGACGCGATCCGAGGCGAAACAGGATTATTCGACGTGGAAATCATATAAATCTCCTCATTAAGTTTGCCAGAGAGTCTTGGCAATCTAACTTCGATGAGCTATCCGCGGCGAACTCTAATTGGCTGACGTGCGCCGACCACAGATTAGAACTTCTTCACTTTCGTTTGTGCTAATCAAAAGCGTCCTGACGATCATCCATTGACCGCAACACTTATCCGCCATGGTGACCAACGATGCAAATCGTCTATGCTTCTCGAAATTCCGCTACAGAACCGTGCGCTGATCGCAGTAAAATTGGATTTGTCGCAGTTCCTCTTCGCTGTGCATCCAACGGCACTTCTCTGTAATTTCGCCCTGGCGTGATGCCGTTTCTGCTTTCGACACGCTACAATCTCTATACGAAACCGTTAGTCGAACGAACTTCTCTTTGAGCGATGATGAGTAAAAGATAACATCGAGCTCGATCTTTGAAATTTTAGACGCTTGAAATTTTATCGCGGTGAGAGAAAGTGTTCTGATTTTCTGGTTTTAAAGTCTCGTAATTGTCCGCAGTAAAAATAAGAGTATCGTTTTCTTATAAGGAAACTGTGGTGAACAAGTTCTGATCCTTAAAAATGTTATTCCGTATTGAGTCTATAACGTGTAATTTTCTTAGTAATTTCTCAAATATTTATATTAGATAAGTAATCTTATATTTAAATCTTGCAAACCTCTTTATAAATAAATTTAAGCAACGTGAGTATAATTCTGTTGCCATTAATTACAATCAATCTAAATATGAAATAAGTTCAAACAGCGTGCATTGCATTATTCTTTGTTATTAATACATTCAAATAATATCTTCGAATTTTATGAGAAGTTATATATAAACCTCAAGGAAGATTGCAAAATCTAATAAAAGAGGAACTAAAACTATTCGACCTAAAAAGGACACATAAGAATCGGAGTAGGAATATATCTAGAATGTTTCAAGAAAATGGTATCTCGGTGTGCGGAGTAGCTAAATCTTCGTATAAATCACGAAGGCGGGATTTCAAGTTCGGATTATCGGTCGAAGAAAGAAAGAAAAACGTGGAGCTTGTCTAGGTAATCAATTTGTTGGAGCTAAGAAACGCGTTTAGATGCAAACCTATCAATCATGCTCGAAGAAGCAATCGTAATAAAAGATGGAGACCGGCTGGATGAAAGAAGACAGCGGAAAGAGGAGGAATGGGGGTACGTTAAAGCACATCGGACAGCGTAACAAAAACGAGGCTGGAAAAACGTCCTCGACGTCAATTTTCCAGGCAACGTGGATGGGTGTCGGAAAGGACATCCTCGTCAGTTGTGGACAGAACCTTCGGCCCGTCTTTTACGACTTTTTAAGAAGTCAACAAAGTTCGACAGCGAGTTTTCGCACAATGGCTGCCTCGGATCTTTCCGCCGTTTTCTCATTCCTCGTTTCTCTCGAGGGAGGAGAACGATCTTCTGCTCAGCCATTGTCTTCATCGCGTCGTCGAACGTCTTCGCCATGGAACTCCAGAAGCTGGGCAATACCGAGCCCTTTATGCCGATTGTCCTAGATAAAGTTTTCAAGGCGAGCTTGTTAAATTGTTTTGAAATTACTGTCGCGCCGGGGTCCGTAATTAAGTTTGAAACTTGAGGCTCGTTAAAAAAAAAAAAAAAAAAAAAAAAAAAAAAAAAAAAAAGAAAAAAAAAAAAAGATAACAAAGAAA